>NC_084635.1:22768867-23092617 GCF_033978795.1 Nerophis ophidion
TGATTGGATTATCCAGAGAATAGTGCTCGATACCGTGGTAGAGCGCAATATGTAGGTGTGGGAAAAATCACAAGACTACTTCATTTCTACAGAAATGTTTCATGAGGGGTTCCCTCAATCATCAGGAGATTGATTCCTGATCAATCTCCTGATGATTTCTGTAGAAATGAAGTAGTCTTGTGATTTTCCCACACACATATAAAAAAAAAAAAAATATATATATATATATATATATATATATATATATATATATATATATATATATATATATATATATATATATATATATATATATATATATATATATATATATATATAGACTGCAAAGACAACATACTCAATGTTCAAACTGGAAATCTTTATTTTTTGCAAAAATCAGCTCATTTAGAATTTGATGCCAGAAACATGTTTAAAAAACGCTGGCAAAGGTGGCAAAAAAAACCTGAGAAAGTTGAGGAATGCTCATCAAACACTTATTTGGAACATCTCACAGGTGAACAGGCTAATTGGGAACAGGTGGGTGCCATGATTGGGTATAAAATCCGCTTACATGAAATGCTCAGTCACCACTTTGCCAACAAATCTGTAAACAAATTGTTTAAGAACATTTCTTAACCAGCTATTGCAAGGAATTTAGGGATTTCACCATCTACAGTTCGTGATATCAAAAGGTTCAGAAAATCTGAAGAAATCACTGCACATAAGCAGCAAGGCTGAAAACCAACATTGTAGGCCCGTGACCTTCGATCCCTCAGGCAGTAAGGGATATCACCACATTGGCTCAGGAACACTTCAGAAAAACCACTGTCAGTAACTACAGTTTGTCGCTACATCTGTAAGTGCAAGTTAAAACTATATTATGCAAAGCGAAAGCCATTTATCAACAACATCCAGAAACGCCGCCGGCCTCACTGGGCCCGAGCTCATTTAAGATGGACTGATGCAAAGTAGAAAAGTGTTCTGTGTTCTGACCAGTCCACATTTCAAATTGTTATTGGAAACTGTGGACGTCGTGTCCTCCGAACCAAAGAGGAAAAGAACCATCTGGATTGTTACAGGCGTAAAGTTCAAAAGCCAGCATCTGTGATGGTATGGGGGTGTATTAGTGCCCGCATCTGTAAAGGCGCCATTAATGCTGAAAGGTCCATACAGGTTTTGGAGCAATATATGTTGCCATCCAAACAACGTTATCATGGACACCCCTGCTTATTTCAACAAGACAATGCCAAGCCATGTGTTACAACAGCATGGCTTTGTAGTAAAAAAATGTGGGTACTAGACTGGCCCGCCAGTAGTCCAGACCTGTCTATCTTTGAAAATTTGTGGTGCATTTTGAAGCGTAAAATAAGACAACGGAGACCCCGGACTGTTGAACAACTTAAGCTGTACATCAAGCAAGAATGGGAAATAATTCCACCTGAAAAGCTTCAAAAATTGGTCTCGTTAGTTCCCAAACGTTTACTGAGTGTTGTTAAAAGGAAAGGCCATGTAACACAGTGGTAAAAATGCCCCTGTGCCAACTTTGTTACAATGTGTTGCAAAAAGTTAGTGATTTTTTACAAAAAAATAACACAGTTTACCAGTTCGAACATTAAATATATTTTCTTTGCAGTCTTGAAAAGGATTTAAAAAATAATTGTATTCCGTTTTTATTGACCATTTACACAATGTGCCAACTTCACTGGTTATGTAGCTGTGTTAGACAGGTGTGTGTTACATGTGGCGTCTCTTACATGCAGCCTGCCGGTCCCCTGGCTCTTGTACTCGCTGTTGCACGACGGGGCCCCTGTGGCCGTCAGCTCCAACGGCCTGTTCTGTGCCATCGTGCTGCTCTTCCTCATGCTCCTCTTCGTCACCATCTCCATCGCCACCTGCCGTTGGAAAATGAGCCGAACGCTGGGCCTCGCCATGTTCGCGCTCTACTTCGTCTTCCTCATCCTGAGTGTCCTGCTGGAAGATCGCGTCCTCGTTTGCAGCATCTCTATCTGAGGTGAATCACTTTAGACCCCCTTAAATGTCCTCCTACTAGTTCTGTTACAGTGAGGCAAAAAAGTATTTAGTCAGCCACAGATTGTGCAAGTTCTCCCACTTAAAATGATGACAGAGGTCTGTAATTTTCATCATAGGTACACTTCAACTGTGAGAGACAGAATGTGAAAAAAAAATCCAGGAGTTCACATTGTAGGATTTTTAAAGAATTTATGTGTAAATTATGGTGGAAAATAGGTATTTGGTCAACCATTCAAAGCTCTCACTGATGGAAGGAGGTTTTGGCTGAAAATCTCCCGATACATGGCCCCATTCATTCTTTCCTTAACACGGATCAATCATCCTGTCCCCTTAGTAGAAAAACAGCCCCAGGTGTTCTTGGGATGCAACTCAGTATTCTTTTTCCTCCAAACACGACGAGTTGAGTTTATACCAAAATGGATACATGGCTGATACAGCAGAGGATTGGGAGAATGTCATGTATGTCATGTGGTCAGATGAAACGAAAATAGAACTTTTAAGTATAAACTCAACTCGTCATGTTTGGAGGAAGAAGAATTCTGAGTTGCATCCCAAGAACACCATACCTACTGTGAAGCATAGGGGTGGAAACATCATGCTTTGGGGCTGTTTTTCTGCTAAGGGGACAGGACAATTGATCCGTGTTAAGGAAAGAATGAATGGAACCATGTATCGTGAGATTTTGAGCCAAAACCTCCTTCCATCATTGAGAGCTTTGAATGGTTGACCAAATACTTATTTTCCACCATAATTTACAAATAAATTCTTTGAAATTCCTACAATGTGAATTCCTGGATTTTTTTTTCCACATTCTGTCTCTCACAGTTGAAGTGTACCTATGATGAAAATTACAGACCTCTGTCATCATTTTAAGTGGGAGAACTTGCGCAATCGGTGGCTGACTAAATACTTTTTTGCCCCACTGTATCTAGGGCCCTTCATTCATGGACACTTATTAGTCATCACTTGTTGTCATGTCAGTACTCAACTTGAACTTCTATACCCTAGTTAGTCCCTGATGGTGCTGATTAGTCCCCTTTATCCAAGTTCACACCGAGTAGCCACTCCTCTTCCATGATGCAGTGGAACCCGTTAGTGGGCGCGCCTGAATTCATAACTAACTATTACTTGTAACACTTGTCACTTTGTGAAGTGAATTATATTTATAGGGCACTTTTCTCTAGTGACTCAAAGTGCTTTACATAGTGAAACCCAATATCTAGGTTACATTTTTAAACCAGTGTGGGTGGCACTGGGAGCAGATGGGTAAAATGTCTTGCCCAAGCGGCACTGACTAGGATGGCAGAATCGGGACTCGAACCTGGAACCTTCATGTTCAGCAGCTCTACCAACTGAGCTATACTGCCCCTTTAAAAGGAGAGTGGATAAAAGATTACAGTACAGGCCAAAAGTTTGGACGCATCTTCTCATTCAATGTTTTTTTCTTTATTTTCACGACTATTTACATTGTAGATTGTCACTGAAGGCATCACAACTATGAATGAACACATGTGGAGTTATGTACTTAACACAGGGGTCGGGAACCTTTTTGGCTGAGAGAGCCATGAAAGCCAAATATTTTAAAATGTATTTCTGTGAGTACCATATAATATTTTTAACACTGAATACAACTGTCAGGTTCAAACACTGATGACATCTATTAAACAGACAAGAAGCAAGGAATTACAGACTGTGTTCAATTTAGCTCAATGAGGAGAAAGGTGCAGACCTGTACCCTTGTACAGTGTCGTCCCACGCTCTGACAAGAGAATTCTACGCCTCCTCTTTTATTTTGACTTTCCCAGCTTACAACAAATAAATGTGTGCATCTCTTATTCTTTTCAACAACATTATAATGAAGCATAACCAATAATAAATAAAATACTTTTGACCATTAATGGGACTTATTGAACAAGTGCGATAGCAAAGGATGAATGGATTTAAAATTCATGAGAATGTTTTATATTTCAACGTTGTTTTTAACACTGGAATTACCAGAGGAATTATTAATTACTTATCATGTTAAGGAATGTCAGCTAAGATTTATCTGAGAGCCAAATGCAGTCATCAAAAGAGCCACATCTGGCTCTAGAGCCATAGGTTCCCTACCCCTGGCTTAACAAAACAAGGTGAAATAACTGAAAACATGAGGTAGTCACCTGAAGTGGTTTTCACTTCACAGGTATTCTTGAAGCTCATGAAGAGAATGCCAAGAGTGTGCAAAGCAGTAATCAGAGCAAAGGGAGGCTACTTTGAAGAAACTAGAATATAAAACATGTTTTCAGTTATTTCAACTTTTTTTGTTAAGTACATGACTCCACGTGTGTCCATTTATAGTTGTGATGTCTTCACTGACAATTTACAATGTAAATAGTCATGAAAATAAAGAAAACACATTGAATGAGGAGAAGGTTTCTCCAAATGTTTGGCCTGTATTTGGTTTAAAAAAAAAAAAAAACGATATTTGGACACAAAATGTTAGTCACAATGTCGTACAAGAATATTTTTTCAAACGTTTTACCTGAAGGCACATTGATTTGCTCAAAACTTGCTCACAGTTGTATTTATAATCCAGTCAGGGTGTATTTTGAAGTGAAATTTTTCATCCTCCCTCACCTTTTTTACTGACATGCATTGACCTCTATTTGTTTTCATCTGTCATTAATGCCATAATTGTTCATGTTTAATTACACGTTACATTTGACAGGTCTAATGCAACACACGTCAACATAAACTGGCACTTTGGTCATGGAAACAACCCCTTTTGGCTCTACATTTATTTTGACCAAAACAGTAATTTTCAATGAGAACTTAACATTTCAAGTTAGTTGACAAACGCGGTTCTCTTTACAACGTATAATTATTAGCAGGGGTGTAAAAATAAGTCGATATATTGATAAACATAATTCCAAATTTAGATATCAATCCAATATTGTTTTAAAAGGAAATCAATCGATTTTATGGGTAGCACGGTGGTAGAGGGGTTGGTTAATGTGCCTCACAATACGAAGGTCCTGAGTATTCCTGGGTTCAATTCCTGGGCTTGGGATCTTTCAGTGTGGAGTTTGCATGTTCTCCCCGTGACTGCGTGGGCTTCCTCCCACTTCCAAAGACATGCACCTGGGGATAGGTTGATTGGCAACACTAAATGGTCTCTAGTGTGTGAATGTGAGTGTGAATGTTGTCTGTCTATCTGTGTTGGCCCTGTGATGAGGTGGCGACTTGTCCGGGGTGTACCCTGCCTTCCGCCCGAATGCAGCTGAGATAGGCACCAGCGACCCCAAAAGGGACAAGCGGTAGGAAATGGATGGACGGACTTTATATGAAATGTAGCACTTATATAAATGTTAACTGCGATGAGGTGGCGACTTGTCCAGGGTGTACGCCACCTTCCACCCAATTGTAGCTGAGAGGCACCAGCGACCCCAAAAGGGACAAGCGGCAGAAAAGGGATGGACGGGCTTTATATGAAATTTAGCACTTATATAAATGTTAACTGCAATGAGGTGGCGACATGTCCGTGGTGTACACCGCCTTCTGCCCGATTGTAGCTGAGATAGGCACCAGCGCCCCCCGCGACCCCGAAAGGGACAAGTGGTAGGAAATGGATGGACGGACTTTATATGAAATTTAGCACTTATATAAATGTTAACTGCGATGAGGTGGCGACTTGTCCAGGGTGTACCCCGCCTTCTGCCCAATTGTAGCTGAGAGGCACCAGCGCCCCCCGCGGCCCCAAAAGGGAATACGTGGTAGGAAATGGATGGATGGATATGAACGTTAAGTCTATTACCCGTCTGTAGTGTCATCAAAACAAAAAATGGCGGATATCAGCGGAAGTCGAAAAAGGTCATAACAAATGCAAACGCCACAAGACAATATCACAAATCACAACACAAGCATTTCAGCTACAGCACCATTGCAAAAGCCACAACAAACACAAACGGCACAACACAATAATATAAAGCCGCAACACAACTTTTAATTAAAGGCCTACTGAAACCCACTACTACCGACCATGCAGTCTGATAGTTTATATATCAATGATGAAATATTAACATTGCAACACATGCCAATATGACCTTTTTAGTTTACTAAATTGAAATTTTTAATTTCACGCCGAAGTATCATGCTAAAACGTCGCGGTATGATGACGCTAGCGCGTGACGTCACGCATTGTAGAGGACATTTTGTTCCCAGCTATAAGACGTCTCTTTTCATCACATAATTCCACAGTATTATGGACATCTGTGTTGCTGAATCTTTTGCAATTTGTTCAATGAATAATGGAGTCGTCAAAGAAGAAAGCTGTAGGTGGGATGCGATGTATTGCGGCCGCCTTTAGCAACACAAACACAGCGGGTGTTTCATTGTTTACATTCCCAAAAGATGACGGTGAAGCTTTGAAGCTTTACTATCGAACAGAGCGGTCAAGCGAACACGGTTGGATTGGACCACACACACAAAGTACAGTGTGTTATGCAGCGATCATTTTGAAAGATCGTGTTTCGAAGAGGGTCCCTTGCAAAGGGCAGAGATGGGCATCGCCACAACCCGTCGACTGGTGCTGAAGAAAGGTGTGGGGCTGACCTTCAGGATGTACAGGTACGACCATATAATCTCACTAAAACACTAGCAACACAATAAGCAGATAAGGGATTTTCCAGAATTATCCTAGTAAATTTGTCTAACAACATCTGAACCGCTCCCACTGTGTAATCTTTTTTTTTTCTTTCTCTCTAGTCCTTCACTCTCACTTTCCTCATCCACGAATCTTTCATCCTCGCTCAAATTGATGGGAAAATCGTCGCTTTCTTGGTCTAAATCACTCTTGCTGCTGGTGGCCATGATTGTAAACAATGTTCAGACGTGAGGAGCTCCACAACCCGTGACGTCACACGCACATCGTCTACGACTTCCGGTAGAGGCAGAGCTTTTCTCTTAACACCGACAGTTGCAAACTTTATCGTGGATGTTCTCTACTAAATCCTTTCAGCAAAAATATGTCAATATCGCGAAATGATCAAGTATGACACATAGAATGGACCTGCTATCCCTGTTTAAATAAGAAAATCTCATTTCAGTAGGCCTTTAAGCCCCAAAATACAGGACCGACACAACGCAAGTGACAGTGGAAGAAGTTACATTGATGCACCCACTTCTGGGACACGAGAAGTCATTTCATGAGAAATAAAGTGAAGTGAATTTGAAGTGAATTATATTTATATAGCGCTTTTCTCTAGTGACTCAAAGTGCTTTACATAGTGAAACCCAATATCTAAGTTACATTTAAACCAGTGTGGGTGGCACTGGGAGCAGATGGGTAAAGTGATTTGCCCAAGGACACAACGGCAGTGACTAGGATGGCGGAAGGGGGGATCGAACCTGGAACCCTCAAGTTGCTGGCACGGCCACTCCACCAACCGAGCTATGCCACCCTCAAAGAAGAAATAGAGATGGATGAAGGGTGGGGACAACACCCTCAACAGGGTGGAGGAGACATTTTGTACATGCTTCCACACACCTGAGAACCGATACTGTATGGCGGGTCGGGGTACTTTACATTAACCAACATTAGTTTATTAAACATTTCTGGAATGTTAAAAAAGAGAGAAAATATGTTTTCTTTTGTTAATTCAACCTAAAGTGTTGGTTTAACTTTATTCAAATAAGATATGAATGCATTGGCCATTAAAGGCCTACTGAAATGAGATGTTCTTATTTAAACGGGGATAGCAGGTCGATTCTATGTGTCGTACTTGATCCTTTCGCGATATTGCCATATTTTTGCTGAAAGGATTTAGTAGAGAACATCGACGATAAAGTTCGCAACTTATGGTCGTTAATAAAAAAGCCTTGCCTTTACCGGAAGTAGCAGACGATGTGCGCGTGACGTCACTGGTGTGAGGGCTCCTCACATCCTCACATTGTTTACAATCATGGCCACCAGCAGCTAGAGCGATTCGGACCGAGAAAGCAACAATTTTCCCATTAATTTGAGCAAGGATGAAAGATTTGTGGATGGGGATAGTGAGAGTGAAGGACTAGAAGAAAAAAAAAGACGAGGGCAGTGGGAGCGATTCAGATGTTATTAGACACATTTACTAGGATAATTCTGGAAGATCCCTTTTCTGCTTATTGTTTTAATAGTGTTTTAGTGAGATTGTAAAGTCATACCTGAAAGTCGGATGGCTGCAGTGAACGCCAGTGTCTCTCAGAGAAGCCGAGGAGCAAAGATCACAGCTGCCTTTTTGAGCTGCAGGAGGAGGTCGCATAATCCGCTGACGTCTCCGGTAAGAGCTGACTCAATAGCACAATTTTCCTATCCAAAAACTTGCTGGTTTTATGTAGAGAAAGTCGTGGAAATTTCTTAAAGACAATCCTTTAGTGACAAATAGCTTTAAAATGATTTATTAAAGTAACAAACAAATAATAACAAGCTTTGCGAAGCGAGACCAAACCAGAACGACACATCCGTTCGTTCCAGCTTGTTCTACCCCCTTTAGAATTTGACATGGCAATTATACATTCTCAGAAGTCCCACCCTCTATGCTCATTTACATACAGTACACCAGTTGAATGAATACCCAAAGTCCTGTGAAGGGGAGAGGGTGTCGTTTGCCCAGGGGGGTCACTCAGGAAAGGAGATCAATTTAGCTCTCTTGGGGTTCAAGAATAAATGACACATATGCCCAGGTCAACTAAAGTCCACATGTCACATCAAAGACACAGGAGACAGAGCTTGATCAGATAATAGATCTCTTCCTAAGTGTCACATTCCTGAGCCCAATAAACAACTTTTGGCAACCCGTTCAAAGAACATCTTTAGTTAAAACGAGTACAAGTAATTTTGCTATCACGCCGCTCTGTGTTAAAGCGTCACAACAAACAAAGAAACACCGGCTGTGTCTCGGTGCTAAGGGCAGCTGCAATCCACCAACAGCATTCTTCTTTATAGTCTCCATTATTAATTGAAGAATTTGCAAAAGATTCAGCGACACAGATGTTCAAATTACTGTGTAATTATGCGATGAAAAGAGACAACTTTTAGCCATGATCGGTGCTGGGCTAATATGTCCCCTCCAACCAATAACGTCACGCACACGCGTCATCATTCCGCGACGTTTTCAACAAGAAACTCCGCGGGAAATTTAAAATTGTAATTTAGTAAACTAAAAAGGCCGTATTGGCATGTGTTGCAATGTTAATATTTCATCATTGATATATAAACTATCAGACTGCCTGGTCGGTAGTAGTGGGTTTCAGTAGGCCTTTAATTGTTTGCATGCTTGCTTGTATCTAGAATCTATTTTTACACAATTCCCTTACAAGAAATGACAGGAATATAATGTAGGAAACTTCACCTGCAGTGTGCAGTGTTTATTTCACAGTTTACTGTATTTTTCAGACTATAAATCGCAGTTTTTTTCATAATTTGGGGGTGCGACTTAAGTCGCTCCTGAGTATATGTGTGAAATTATCAACACATTACCGTAAAATATCAAATAATATTATTTAGCTCATTCACGTAAGAGACTAGACGTATAAGATTTCATGGGATTTATCGATTAGGAGTGACAGATTGTTTGGTAAACGTATAGCATGTTCTATATGTTATAGTTATTTGAATGACTCTTACCATAATATGTTACGTTAACATAGCAGGCACCTTCTCAGTTGGTTATTTATGCCTCATATAACGTACACTTATTCAGCCTGTTGTTCACTATTCTTTATTTATTTTAAATTGCCTTTCAAATGACTATTCTTGGTGTTGGGTTTTATCGAACAAATTTCCCCCAAAAATGCGACTTATACTCCAGTGCGACTTATATATGTTTTTTCCTTCTTTATTATGCATTTTCGGCAGGTGCGACTTATACTCCGGAGCGACTTATACTCCGAAAAATACGGTAGTTTGTTTTCCTGAAAATCTCCTAATCGATTACAACTCAGTGAATCGTTCAGGAGTGTATCGTTCTTAAGAAAGGAGAGATCGTACCTGAATCGTGTCGGCAACAACTAATATCGAAGAAATCGCCGTTCAAACGAATCGTTCCACCCTTAAGGATTAGGGCGGTCAAAAATAACGACTTGACTCGTAAATAATCACAAAAAAACGATGACATTATTCATGCAATGACTTTAACTGGGGTTGGTTGCCTGAAAGATGGCAAGGGTTGGGTCAGTGGGCGGTATAGCTCGGTTGGTAGAGTGCCCGTGTCAGCAACTTGAGGGTTGCAGGTTCGATCCCCCCTCCCGTTATCCTAGTCAATGCCGTTGTGTCCTTGGGCAAGACACTTTACCCATCTGCTCCCAGTGCCACCCACACTGGTTTAAATGGAACTTAGATATTGGGTTTCACTATGTAAAAGTGCTTTGAGTCACTAGAGAAAGACGCTATATAAACATCATTCACTTCACAATGATCCAGTCAAACTGTTAACAAGTTTGGGGAAAATAAATGTACAGCATTCAAGTAAACCATTTGAAAATGTTTCTGAAAGTTATTCTGACAATGCGATTGTATTTTTGTCCAAATAATGGACCCTTTTTTTCAAAGTTATTTTACATTATGCAGATAACATGTGAGTAATTTAAATTTAAAAGTGAGTGATATGATTTAAAAAAATCCTTTGACAGCACAAAAAAATAATACATGACAATAAAAGTACAACACAAATACACTGTTTTTGTGCATTTCTTTAGATGTTGTAATGCCATTGTGTTTAAAAGATAAATCTACTTATTTAAAAAAAAAAAATTAGCAAACATCTCTTCAGACAGCTGATCATTGACAGTATTAATGATATTGTGATGGGCCAAACAATACTAAAGCATCAATGCATTATGAAACAAGGACCGATACTTTATCCTTAAAGGCCTACTGAAACCCACTACTACCGACCACGCAGTCTGATGATGAAATATTAACATTGCAACACATGCCAATACGGTCTTTGTAGTTTACTAAATTGCAATTTTAAATTTCCCGCGAAGTATCCTGTTGAAAATGTCGCGGTATGATGACTCGTATGATGACGCGTGCGTTTGACGTCTCGGGTTGTAGCGGACATTATTTTTCAGCCCGATCCAAGCTATAAGTAGTCTGCTTTAATCGCATAATTACACAGTATTATGGACATCTGTGTTGCTGAATATTTTGCAATTTGTTCAATTAATGATGGAGAAGTCAAAGTAGAAGGATGGAGGTGGGAAACTTTTAGCCTTTAGCCACAAAAACACAGCTGGTGTTTCCTTGTTTAAAATTCCCGAAGGTGAAGCTTTACTATGGATCAGAGCGGTCAAGCGGACATGGATCCCGACCAAATGTCAACCGGCAGTTTTCGGTGAGAAAATTGTGGTAATAAGTCGGCTCTTACCGGAGATCAGCGGAGCTTCTGTCCTGCTGCAGCTGCCGTGACTTCCCTCAGAGACTCTGGCGTCAACACACCCGTGGCCACACCCCTCCGACTTTAGGTACTGTATAATCTCACTAAAACACTAAGCAGATAAGGGATTTTCCAGAATTATCCTAGTAAATTTGTCTAATAACATCTGAATTGCTCCCACTGCAATCGCCTTTTTTTTTTCTAGTCCTTCACTCTAAATTTCCTCATCCACGAATCTTTCATCCTCGCTCAAATTATTGGGGAAATTGTCGCTTTCTCGGTCCGAATAGCTCTAGCTGCTGGTGGCCATTATTGTAAAGAATGTTCAGACGTGAGGAGCTCTACAACCCGTGTCGTCACGCGCACATCGTCTGCTACTTCCGGTACAGGCAAGGCTTTTTTATTAGCGACCAAAAGTTGCGAACTTTATCGTGGATGTTCTCTACTAAATCATTTCAGCAAAAATATGTCAATATCGTGAAATGATCAAGTATGACACATAGAATGGACCTGCTATCCCCGTTTAAATAAGAACATCTCATTTCAGTAGGCCTTTAAATACCTCTCACTGTGTGTGAGTGTTTGTCCTGCAAAAAACTTTTAACCGCTGTGTGGTTTGAAGCTGCAAAATATGTTAATTAGGAAGCGCTTCTTTTGCTTCTGGTGGCTGGCGCTAACAGAAGTGGGCGTGGCCTGCTGTGTTTAACCTCAGTTTTTATGCATCAAAGGGGATCTGAGAAAAGGTAAAAGTACCAAAGTGTGAGATTTAGGTTTTTGTGTTTGTATTTTTCCGCGGTTTATTATTTGGTATCATTGCCCAGAGTTGCACTTTTCATATTTCTTTCTGCACAGATATTCATTAAAAACACAATTACATTTGCAAAATATTAATTTCATTATCAGGTCAAATGTAGTTATAATAATAATAATGATAATGGATTAGATTGAAATAGCTCTTTTCTTCGAGTGACTTAAAGCCATCATTCATCCACACGTTGGTGGTGGTAAGCTACATTTTAGCCACAGCTATCCTGGGGTGGACTAATGAAAACATGGCTGCCAAACTGCACCGATGGCCTCTCCCCAACCACCGCCACCAAACATCCATAAACATTCAAATACCAGCGTGAGCGGCACTGGGAGCATGGTGAGTTGAGTATCTTGCCCATGGACACAACGGCGGCAATCACGGATGGATTCGTACCAGGAACTTACATCCAATCAAATACCTGGACAGCCGCTCTACTTTCTGAGCCACGCCACCCATAAGGAATATTTTAATCCAGCAAATGGGTCCATTATGCAACACCTGACACATTATAGTGTCACTACGGCTAGTGAGTGTGCCAAACACTCACTGGGGCATCATTTACTTATCATCAGCAAGTATTATATAACTATGTTTATGTGGATAATTCTGTGTCGTTGATTTAATGTGACAATGGTGGATAGGAATGATTTTCTTTGGTGTTGTGTTGTATGAACAAATGTGGATGCAAGTGTAATATTTAAAACCGTTCCATTCTGCAATAAATATGTTTTTATTGGCTCTGAGAGGAACCGTCAATGTTCAGCTTTTGTATTAGCAGAAAAGAAACACCTGCAATGAGTTGGCGACTTGTCCAGGGTGTACACCGCCTTCTGCCCGATTGTAGCTGAGAAAGGCACCGGCGCCCCCCGCAACCCCAAAGGGAATAAGCGGTAGAAAATGGATGGATGGAAAAAAAAAAACTCCTGCACTTTGTGTCTTTTCAGGTAGGTCAAGTGAAGACAAACCAATGATAGAATTATTTGGGATTTTTTTTAATGTAAATCCAAACAACCCAGTCTTAACAGAATTATGCATTTGAACAGCTTTAGTAGGAACTAATATATGTATATTTTTTTTACAAGTAACCAATTAATCAAATGTAAATATACAGAATGTGCAGTCATTCATTTATACATTTTTTCTTTACAAGTCAGCTTTCCCAAGCTGCTCCACACAAGAAGTCATTTCAAGTTAAATCAGTTCAAATTTGTTATGGGACAAAGTGCAGCAGCATCCTCAAATTTTAGCACACATACCACAAAGTACTTGTTTTTTTCCTTAACGATCATCACCCAGAAACAAAAGTACAAGGCTTGTCACGCTTATATTTAACCCAAAGTTCACTTTTACAGCTCCATGACTATGGAGCTACTTTTGGATGGATATTTCCAGAGAGGTGGCGGTCTCATTTATCAACACTGTGAACCCAAGAAGCATAATCTCATGCTATGGATGGCATTTATCAACATGTTGTGTACATTCAAGCACACCTTGTCTCATGCATAGGGATGTGGATCGTTACGAATACATTATCGATATTTATCGGTACTACATGTTATTGCTGAAAATAAAGATATGAAAACATTTTTAATTACCATTTGTACTCGCACATGAGGGTGTACACCACCAACATCATGTAACATCTCACAGCAGGAAAGTCTTATCAATGCATGCTTTTTAGGGCTGAAACAAATCAACTATAATGATCAATCACTGTGTTTCTTTTACAATTACACTCAGCTGGAAATAATATTTATGTGTAGCATTCACGTGCAGAGCACATACCTTTTACATGATATATTATATAAAATATATCATATAAATCAGGGGTCTCAAATTCACTTTACCTAGGGGCCACTGGATGCAGAGTCTGGGTGAGGCTGGGCTGCAAGAAAAGATTTCCTAAAACATTTTTTTGCATACGTCATCGTATAACGACGTTTCAAATTGTATTCCTTGTGCACCGCAACTTTCCTTGTGCAAATAATAAAAAATGCAGCTGTGTACCAAGAGATTTTAGAGCGCTGCATGCTTCCATCTGTTGTAAATCTCTATGGAGATGATGATTTCATTTTCCAGCATGATCTGGCACCTGCTCACAGTGCCAACACCGGCAGTAACTGGTGTACTGACCATGGCATTACTGTCTTCGATTGTCCTGCCAACTCCCCTGACCTAAATCCCATAGAGAATTTGTGTGGTGTTGTGAAGAAGAAGCTGAAAGACACCAGACCCAATAATGCAAATGAGCTAAAGGCTGCTATTGAAGCATCCTGGGCATCCATAACACCTCAGCAATGCCACAGGATGATTGCCTCCATGCCACGCCGTATTGATGCAGTAATCCATGCACATGGATTCCCAACCAAGTTCTGAGTGCATTAATTGACATTTTCATATTGTTTGATTTTGTTCTGCTGTTAAATCTTTTTTTTTTTACTTGGTCTGAGGAAATATTCAAATTTTTAAAAATAGGATTTTAGAGTTTTCTTAAGCTGTATGCCATTATCAGCAATATTAAAATAATAAAAAGCTTGCAATATTTCAGTTGTGTAATAAATCCAGAATGTATGACATTTTCATGTTTTTAGTTGCATTACAGAAAATAAAGGACTTTATCACAATATTGTAATTTTCTGAGGCAGTCCTGTAGTTCTCTCAGATCCAGCTTGTCTTTTTTATGCATTGCCTGCGCCATAATTACGACAGTCAGCTGGATTAAAAAAAACAATAGCCGTCATTAGTTGGTTCTCTTGGAATGAACTAATTGGGAAATGGTACCAAAAAATACCAGTACTCAGTATACAACCCTCATCATGCGTATGCACAAAAGCTGGTAGGAGAGTGAAACTACAAGTAGCGATGGCTGCGTCTGTCCACAACTTCAACATAAAACTGAAAAGTCAACCATAGCGTCTTGGTTTAGCAACCATGGTTGCTACTGAACCTCTGCAGGAACCCCTGCTGCCATTCCAATGTGAGAGGTAAATCTCCTTGTTCGCATCGTATTCGTGGGATTAGGTTTGTCTCGTTAATTTTGCAACACTACTTCTGTAAGGGATTGTTGCTGCCATACATGGTCAAATGGAGGCCTTCTTGACTTCAATGTATACGAGCCTTAACATGAGTCCACATATTTGAAAAAAATTTTTTTTCCCCCAGTTTCAGTCCTATAAAGAGTTTCAAACCTTTTCGACGCACAGGTTAATGAATGAGACCCCAGGATTGAACACACATCTCACCCAAGACAATGAGAGGAATGCGTGTTGATGTTTAGTACCAGCTTGTATCTGTCCTGTGTACTTCAAAAACACAATCTGTGATCGAACGCACAACAAACAACAATTCAAATAAGATGATAGAGATAAACAAAACGTAACCAGATGGTGATGCTATCTAACTCGTTCCCTTACATTGAAGTGTAAACATAACATGGACTGTACAGGAAAAACAAAGGAAATATCTCATTTCATATACAATTCCCAAGTAAATTAGTCAAGTTTTATTTGTTGACCTTATATTGCTGCTTTAGGTTAAACATACCGATATCTGCATGTACATGGGCTACATCAGGGGTCTCAAACTTGTGGCCCCACAGGACCTAAATTGTGGCTCCATATTAAATTCATAGTTTAGTGTAAATATGGCCAATCTTAAATATGGTGTCCCCACAACACTAACGTTAATCACTCAGTAAACAACACGACAACATACACAGGACGATGACTATGAAGAATAATAAACTAAGTAAACGCTAAACACCTGGCTGGCACTCTTAACGACGGGACTGATTCCGCCTCCCAGCATGCTTTGCAGAATTTTTTTTGTAAATGAATTGTCAAAATATTTGAATATCGTACAAAGGTTCATTGATGTCAGAAATTGAACTTCAAATTTGAAACCGATATGCAGAGGTGGGTAGAGTAGCCAGAAATTGTACTCAAGTAAGAGTACTGTTACTTTAGAGATGTATTACTCCCCAAATATTTACTTGAGTAAAACTAAAAAGTATGTTGTGAAAAAACTACTCAAGTACTGAGTAACTGATGAGTAACCTGTTCGTTTAATGATGACAGCAACAAGTAATGCACAAAAACATAAAAATAGCAATGAACTAATTCACAACCAGGAATATTTCTTAAGCAACTAAAACAATAATATATATATTAAATAATATTTATTTGGCTTTACACTGTATTGAAAAAAAAAATTGAAAATTAATTTTACCTTTGCAAGCTCATGATACTATTGGCTAAGTTTTATATTCATAAATGTAAGTTTCTCAATACCTGACCTGTTTTTTGTGCCTTTAAAAAACAACCAAAAAGCTGTGAAAACAATGATGCTGTGTTCCAAATTTAAGTTATTTACTGAGATGAGTGAGCCTGTGGCTTTGCACTTTGTTTATTTTATATATATATTTTTTTGCATTCTATTTTAGTTACTTTGAAATTACAACCCCTGTTTTGTACGGTTTTTATACTGTTTTGTACTGTTTTTGTACTTACTTTGATTATTATTTTCAACTGTTTGTAAATGTTGAAATTTATAAATAAAGGTTTATAAAAAAATAAAAAGTGTGCAGTTAATCATGTGACCGCCTGGCTCTGTTTGATTGGAGAAACGAAGTCAAACGTCACCAGTGACTGCATTTGATTGGTTAAACGCAGGCATGTGATAGATCCTACTTTGAAGGTCTGTCTGACAAGCCAAAACATACAAAGCGTGTATTAAAAGATCGATAAAAATCAGTAGCGAGTAGCAAGCTGAATGTAGATAAATGGAGCGGAGTAAAAGCGTTACTACTCTATAAATATACTCAAGTAAAAGTAAAAGTATGTTGCATTAAAACTTCTCTTAGAAGTACAATTTATCCCAAAAGTTACTCAAGTAAATGTAACGGAGTAAATGTAGCACGTTACTACCCACCTCTGCCAATATGTGGTATAAAGTTATTATTTACAAAGTGAGATATTTCAAGCCTTTATTAATTTAAAATCTTAACACTCATGGCTTATAATTTTTGAAAATCCCAAACTTCTAGCTCTCAAAAAAATGGAATATTGTTCAAGACTATAGGCTTCGCATGTCACACGCTCATCAGGCTAATCATTCCAAAACCCCTGGAAGGGTTCCTGAGTCTTTACAGTGGCTTGCAGAAGTATTCATGAGCTTCGAACTTTTCCATATTATGGCACATTACAACCATAAACATAAATATATTTTATTGGAATTGTATGGAAATGACCAACACAAAGTAGTATACAATTGTGAAGTTGTAATAATAATGTAATAGTGTAATCTAATCTCAGTACAAATACAGCCTGAGACGTTGGTTAAAAACATGATGAAGTCCAAGGAACACACCACACAAGTCGTGGAGAAGTTTAAAGCAGGCTTAAACTATACATTTCCCAAGCGTTGAAATTTTCACAGAGCACTTATCCAACGGATCACCTGGAAACGTAAAGAGTAGGAAACAACTGTAAACCAAAACTTACAAGTTGAAGAAGGAGAGCACTGATCGGAAATGCAGCCAAGAGGCCATGGTGACTCTGGACAAACTGCAGAGATTGAGACTTGGGCTGAGGTTCACCTTCTAACAGGACAACGAGCCTAACCATAACGCCAGGACTACAATGGAATGGTTTGTAACAAAACCTATTAATGTCTTAGAATGGCCCAGTCAAAGTTAGACCTTAACTCATTTGAGAATCTGTGGCAGGATTAGTGTGACCACGCTCTGCTCGCATTTTCCATCCCATCATTTGTGGCAGCTTTGGGGTATGGTGAACGACCGCCAGCATCTTCCAAATTGTCGATACACCAGGGCAAGGCTAACGATAATCAACCTACGTCCGAATAGCTACATATCTTCAAAGTCCTCAACCAAAAGGGTCGCCAGGCAGGCAAGAGTTTGTCATGTGTCCAGCAACAATCACTCTGACAAGACAGGCAAGTTCATCCCAACCCAAAATATTGTCAATTTCGTTGAGAGGAGAGTTGATCAATTCCATTATTCAACTTTTCGAGAGCAGTGCAAAAAAAAGACTACATGAAAATCAAACAAGACAGGAAAAGACAGAGGCAAGCAGGCCAAATACAGAAAGGGTAAGGAGTGTGCGCGCTCTTGCCTAGAACCAAGAGAGAAAAAGGAACTTGCCCACACTTCCAAACATAGCCAAACCTGGTTATCGACCATCAGGTAACTGTGTTTGATTGGCCAGCAAACTGGATGGATGGATCTTTATTGTCATTGCACACGCAGAATGAAATTTGTGTTTTCAGCACAAACCAAGATTAGACTAACAAAAGTTGTACAGGGTTACAGAACAGGAATGCTGATGGGTTGTCAAAGGCGCCCTGTCCCATGAAAGGTGGGAAAAAGGTGGACGCTGGGGGAGGATGAGCAAAAAAAAAAAATATTCTCAGATTGGGCTCTTAAGGTGGCCCAAAACACCATAGCAAAGCACATGTACATATTACAACATACAACTCAAGACTTGCAACAGAAAAGTTAGGGGGCGGGCATCCGGCCGGAAGCTGTCAGCCACTATGGGCCTTGCTTCGTTCATCATACCACACGGGATGGGGTGGTGGGGTATGTGTGTTGCGTGTATTTTTTGTGGATGCATGTGTGTGTGCAAGCTTGCAGCGTGTCTCTGTTCCACAACCATGGTGCTCTCGCAACTGCCACTCAGTCCACAGTCAACAACAACAGGTGTCCATGAGAGACAAGAAAGGAGTTTGTTGTGTTTTCACCACACTGTCTTTCAGGAGAGTCTCGAAGCCAGGGAAACAATCCAAGTGAGAATGTTTTATTTGCGAGCGAAGATAAAATGTGCTTTTCACTCAAAATTGTCAATTACTGGTCCCCAAATTCATCCTGCAGGTTAGATAGTCCGATGTTATCCAAACCACAAGAGTGTCCACAGTTCTGCCCGCATCCTCCAATCATTTATGGCAGCTTTAGGGTACTTTGAATGCTGCTGGCATCTTCCAAGTTGTCGACAAACCAGAGCAACGCTTACTCCAATCAGCAGAGGTCCTGTTGTCATAATTCCAAATAGGTAAATATCTTCAACGTCCTCCACTGAAAGAGTCTCAGGCACGCGGTAGTTGTTCTTCTCCCTAGAGTCCGTGGTGTGTCCAGCAACAACCGCTCTGTCAAGACTGGCTGGTTCCCCCAAACCCAAGATCTTGTCAATTTCGTTGAGAGGTCAGTTAATTAGTTCCATTGTTAAGATTTGGAACAAGAAAGAAAGGTAAGACAAGACTAAACAAAGAAGCGAGCAGCAGATATCAGGGACAGGGACAGGGAGCGTCCGCCCTCAATGATTGCCAGTGACTCGTCGGAACTGAACCCCATAGAGAACTTATGGGGCATTGCCGAGAGAAAGATGAAAAACATGAGAACGAACAATGCAGCTAATTGCAAGCATCAATGCCACGCCGCATTGAGGCAGTAAATTATGCAAAAAAAAAAAAACAAAGTACTAAAATTAAACATTACAAAGGGCCAATATTTCTCTGATTTTTAAATCCACTTCCTATCAATTTGATGTAATATTCTAATTTTCTGAGATTTTCATAAGCTGTAAACCACAAGCATCAAAAGAAGGCGTGACAATCTTGAGTTGCGTGTCATGAGCCAAGGTCAAATTTCAGTTTCACCTTGTAGATCTGATTGCTGGAATAAACAAACCTTTACACAATAATGAACTGTTTGGAGTTTCACATGTAGTTGCTCAAAGTACATGTTAAAATGTCTATGGATGTTTCCATTCATCCAGATCATTATTCTCAGGGCATTCAATCCATCGCAACTAGACTGTTTGGTTTGTCTCAGTTTTAGTCAGAACTAGATTACAGACTAGATCTGACCGATCTATGTCGACGAGCATAAACTGTAGACGCTTATTCGGATGAGTAAGTGAGTAACACAGCAAAAAGTCCAGTTCAAATTGATTGCATGCCCTAAGAAAACATGTTAAGAGTATGAGACGCCCAAGTGTCAAATGGTAAAGTCCATGCATTTTGGCTGGAGCTTGGGATGCGGTTCTGTATTCCTTTTAACTGGACATACTTATGGGGGCATCATAGTTCATGGTTTGCCTTCATGGCCCCCTCTCTCTCATAAGCTCTCTGAGCTGAGAACAACTGCAGCGCTGATGTCTGCCAAAGAAAAATGTTTCTGTGTTTATTTCTAACATTTCACAGGGGTGCTTTGCATGGGCAGTGCTACCATTAGTGTTGACTAAATTAGTCATTTGGTTCAAACTGGACTCTGAAATAACAAAATAAAGAATGACCTACAGCAGTGGTTCTCAAATGGGGGTACTTGAAGGTATGCCAAGGGGTAGGTGAGATTTTTTTTACTATTCTAAAAATAGCAACAATTCAAGAATCCTTTATGAATATATTTATTAAATAATACTTCAACAAAATATGAATTTAAGTTCCTAACTGTGAAATGAAATGCAACAATGCAATATTCAGTGTTGAAAGCTAGATTTTTTGTGGACATGTTCCATAAATATTGATGTTAAACATATATTTTTTTGTGAATAAATGTTTAGAATTAAGTTCATGGATCTCTATTATAATCCCCAAAGAGGGCACTTTAACTTGATGATTACTTCTATGTGTAGAAATCTTTATTTATAATTGAATCACTTGTTTATTTTTCAACAAGTTTTTAGTTATTTTTATATCTTTTTTTCGAAATAGTTCAAGAAAGACCACTACCAATGGGCAATATTTTGCACTGTTATACAATTCAATAAATCAGAAACTGATGACATAGTGCTGTATTTTACTTCTTTATCTCTTTTTTTTCAACCCAAAATGCTTTGCTCTGATTAGGGGGTACTTGAATTAAAAAAATGTTCACAGGGGGTAGATCTATCTGGGATGCTAATTCCTGCATCCAAGCCCCTGCTGATCAGGAATCAAGCTACTGTGAAGCAGGTGAGGACCTAGCCAGAGGGAGCAATGTCAGCATTACAAGACTGCTTCGAAACCACAGACTGGGACATGTTTAAAGCTGCCGCCATTGAAAATCACCACACATGTGGAGGAGTATGCAGAGTCTGTGTCCGCATACATTCAGAAGTGCATGGAAGATGTCAGTGTGATCAAGAACATCCCCACACGGGCCAACGAGAAACCCTGGATGAACAGTGAGGTACGTGCAATGCTGAAGGCTTTCAAGTCTGGCGACATGGTGGAATTAAAATCAGCCAGAGCTAACCTGAACCATGCCTTTAAAGTTGCAAAGCGTGCTCTCAGTCAGAAAGTGCAGGACTTCTTCGAGAACCCTACAAAGACTAGACGAATGTGGCAGGGCATACATGTCATCACGGACTATAAAGCTGCCCCCTGTCCCTGTGACAACAGTGTCAGCTTCCTGGATGACCTTAACAACTACTTTGCAAGGTTTGAGGCCCTTAACACCACTCCGGCGAGAAAATACATTCCTCGCCCTGATGAGCAGCCGCTCAACCTGAGGAGAGTGAACCCCCGGAAAGCACCGGGACCTGATGACAAGGTGCTTAAGGGATGTGCAGACCGGCTTGCTGGGGTTCTCACAGACATCTTCAACACCTCGCTGACCAAGGCTGTGGTACCATCATGTTTTAAGACGGCCACAATCATTCCTGTGCCTAAAAAAAACAATCTCCTCCCTCAATGATTATCGCCCCTTTGCACTCACCCCTATCATAATGAAGTGCTTCGAGAGGCTGGTAAATTAATATATTGTCTCCAGACTTCGCCCCACATTCGACCCATACCAGTTTGCTTATCGCCCTAACCGCTTCACAGAGGATGCCATCTCCTCTGCACTCCACCTGAGCTTAGAACATCTGGAAGCTAAGGACACACACGTGCGGATGTTGTTCTTGGACTTCAGCTCAGCATTCAACACCATCATCCCGCAGTACTTGGTGAGCAAACTGGCCTCCCTTGGATTCAGTACCCTCCTATGCAACTGGCTGCTTGACTTCCTCACAGACAGACTCCAGTCTGTGAGAGTGGGCAACAACACCTCTAGTGCCAACTCCCTGAGCACCGGCTCCCCCCCAGGGCTGCGTCCTGAGTCCGCTGCTGTTCACGTTGATGACTCATGACTGCTGCGCCAGGTCCACTACTAACCACATTGTGGAGTATGCGGACGACACGACAGTAGTGGGCCTCATCCGTGACAACAACGACATGGACTACTGGGAGGAGGTGAAACATCTGGTTGACCTCTGCAGAACCAACAACCTGGTCCTGAATGTCAAAAAGACCAAGGAGATCATTGTTGACTTCAGGAAGCACCAGTCCAGCCACGCTCCACTCTTCATCAACGGCAAAGCGGTGGAGATGGTAAGCAACACCAAGTTCCTGGGGGTGCAGATCACTGACAATATAACCTGGTGCTCAGCAGCACATGCACTTTTTTGCGTCGGATGAAAAGAACACAGCACCCTCCCACCATTCTCACCACATTCTACAGAAGCACTATAGAGAGCCTGCTGACCAACAGCATCTCTGTCTGGACTGGAGCCTGCAATGCCTCAGACTGGAAGTCTCTCCAGAGAGTGGTGAGGACTGCGGAAAAGATAATCAGGAATCCTCTTCCTCCTGTCCAGGAGATCGCAAAAAGCCGCTGCCTGACCAGGGCTCAGACAATCTGCAAAGACTCCTCCCACCCACACCAAGGACTGTTTTCACTGCTGGACTCTAGGAAGAGGTTCCGCAGCCTCCGAAGCAGAACCTCCAGGTTCTGTAACAGCTTCTTCCCTCAGGCCGTAAGACTCTTGAACGCATCATAATTAAATTATCCCCTCAACTCCCCCCATAAACGTGGACACATGTGAAAAAGTGCAATATATTTATCTGTACAGTAATCTATTTATTTATTTATTTATACATATTTATTTATTTTATATTTAAACATATTTATTTAATTATATATGCACCTTATTGCTCTTTTTATCCTGCACTACCAATAGCTTATGCAACAAAATGTTGTTCTTATTTGTGCTGTAAAGTTCAAATTTGAATGACAATAAAAAAGGAAGTCTAAAAAAAAAAAATCACTGAAAAAAGGTTGAGAACCACTGACCTAGAGTTTACTTTTGGCCGCCTTGAGGTAAATAGAGTTTGAGACCCCTGGTCTACTTGAATGATGTTGGTATGAAAAGCTTTGCTACTGAATGAAATAAAACTAAAATATTGTTCAGTAAGTTTTAACAAGAGAGGAATGATAATTGTACTGTTGAAAATGCTTAGCATATTTTTGTTTTGTTTCATAAAAATGTGTTTGCTTGCACTTTTAGCTGACATTCTTACCAGCAGTTACCATAATAACACAAAAAAAGGGGGTTGGGTGATTTTAAATGGTTAATACTGATATGAGTAAAAACACTTTAAAAATACAAAACAAGATCAAATGCTGACCTCTGCTGACATTCAATAGTGGAACCAAACCCTGGTTAAAAGTGACATTATTATTAATAAAGCTTACTTAGCATGGATAAAAATAACCCTAAAATGCCATCTTTTAAAATGTTGTCTTAAAAATACCTTTCTCTTGTCAGTAACAGCCTTTTTGAGGAATCGGAGACATTGAAATGAAGACCTTGGGCTACATGATGGTTGTAACGATGCTGAGTCAGCGCTGCCCGCTTTCCTGAGCTCTCACTGCGCCCGCCAAAGGGTGAACATAACCTGCAGTTTTACAGGTAAGGCTCCCCAAATGTCCTGCGACACTCCATGACACCCGTGCTGGGAGGGCGGTCACAGTTACGGGTCAGCTTTACCAGTCTGGGTGACAGGCGGTTGTATGCCAGCTTGTACTCCCGGTCAAAGGCATCTATAAACACAATTTCATCACGTCAGTCAGACTCACACACAGAAAAGAGCACATGTACAAACCCCGTTTCCATATGAGTAGGAAAATTGTGTTAGATGTAAATATAAACGAAATACAATGATTTGCAAATCATTTTCAACCCATATTCAATTGAATGCACTACTAAGACAAGATATTTGATGTTCAAACTCATAAACTATTTTTTTGCAAATAATAATTAACTTAGAATTTCATGGCTGCAACACGTGCCAAAGTAGTTGGGAAAGGGCATGTTCACCACTGTGTTACATCACCTTTTCTTTTAACAACACTCAATAACGTTTGGGAACTGAGGAAACTAATTGTTGAAGCTTTAAAAGTGGAATTCTTTCCCATTCTTGTTTTATGTAGAGCTTCAGTCGTTCAACAGTCCGGGGTCTCCGCTGTCGTATTTTATGCTTCATAATGCGCCACACATTTTCGATGGGAAACAGGTCTGGACTGCAGGCGGGCCAGGAAAGTACCCGCACTCTTTTTTTACGAAGCCACGCTGTTGTAACACCTGCTTAAAGTGGCTTGGCATTGTCTTGCTGAAATAAGCAGGGGAGTCCATGAAAAAGACGGCGCTTAGATGGCAGCATATGTTGTTCCGAAACCTGTATGTACCTTTCAGCATTAATGGTGCCTTCACAGATGTGTAAGTTACCCATGCCTTGGGCACTAATGCACCCCCATACCATCACAGATGCTGGCTTTTGAACTTTGCGTCGATAACAGTCTGGATGGTTCGCTTCCCCTTTGGTCCGGATGACAACATGTGGAAAATTTCCAAAAACAATTTGAAATGTGGACTCGTCAGACCACACAACACTTTTCCACTTTGCATCAGTCCATCTTAGATGATCTCGGCCCCAGAGAAGCCGGCGGCGTTTCTGGATGTTGTTGATAAATGGCTTTCGCTTTGCATAGTAGAGCTTTAACTTGCACTTACAGATGTAGCGACGAACTGTATTTAGTGACAGTGGTTTTCTGAAGTGTTCCTGAGCCCATGTGGTGATATCCTTTAGAGATTGATGTCGGTTTTTGATACAGTGCCGTCCGAGGGATCGAAGGTCACGGTCATATAATGTTGGTTTCCGGCTATGCCGCTTACGTGGAGTGATTTCTCCAGACTCTCTGAACCTTCTGATGATATTATGGACCGTAGATGTTGAAATCCCTAAATTTCTTGCAATTGCACTTTGAGAAACGTTGTTCTTAAACTGTTTGACTATTTGCTCACACAGTTGTGGACAAAGGGGTGTACCTCGCCCCATCCTTTCTTGTGAAAGACTGAGCATTTTTTGGGAAGCTGTTTTTATATCCAATCATGGCATCCACCTGTTCCCAATTAGTCTGCACAACTGTGGGATGTTCCAAATAAGTGTTTGATGAGCATTCCTCAACTTTATCAGTATTTATTGCCACCTTTCCCAATTCTTTGTCACGTGTTGCTGGCATCAAATTCTAAAGTTAATGATTATTTGCAAAAAAAAAAAGAGTTTATCAGTTTGAACATCAAATATGTTGTCTTTGTAGTGCATTCAACTGAATATGGGTTGAAAATGATTTGCAAATCATTGTATTCCGTTTGTATTTACAACTAACACAATTTCCCAACTCATATGGAAACAGGGTTTGTAAAATGATTTTTCCAATGATTTTCTTTTTATTTAGCATACTTTTCTTTACCAAATCTGCAGCAGTAATATTGTTCTTAAGCGTTAGTACATGCTCAAATCCTTCTTCCAGTTGCTAAAGATCTAAACATGTTTATTTGGTGTGGTAGAATCCAGGTTTATACTGTAATACAGGAAGTCATTGTGTACAGGTTTTAGTGCTGTCTAATTAGACAACAGAAAATCACCTAAACTTAAAACTTAATAGGCTCAGTGAGAGAGCTCTCACCTCAAAACAGTTGTATCTCAAATTTGAATCATTGGAATTAATACATTTCCATTTATTTGGTGCTTGTACCACCCGAAAAGAAAAAATTAACATGCTTTTTAAAAACAAAAATTACATTTTAGATAAGAACTACTAGTTTTATTGAGTAATATAATAATAATGTACAGTTTTTACTTTTAAGGTATCTCTTCCAGCTGCTTCTCTGTCAAACACACCATGAGCGGTATTTCCATATTTTCATGGATAAACGCCCTCCATTTAGATCAGGGGTCACCAACGCGGTGCCCGCGGGCACCAGGTAGCCCGTAAGGACCAGATGAGTCGCCCGCTGGCCTGTTCTAAAATAGCTCAAATAGCAGCACTTACCAGTGAGCTTTAAATTGTATTTATTTACTAGCAAGCTCGTCTCGCTTTGCTCAATATTTTTAATTCTAAGAGAGACGCAACTCAAATAGAATTTGAAAATCCAAGGAAATATTTTAAAGACTTGGTCTTCATTTGTTTGAATAATTTCATTAATTTCTTTTACTTTGCTTCTTATAACTTTCAGAAAGACAATTTTAGAGAAAAAATACAACCTTAAAAATGATTTTAGGATTTTTAAACACATATTCCTTTTTACCTTTTAAATTCCTTCCTCTTCTTTCCTGACAATTCAAATCAATGTTCAAGTATTTTTTTTATTATTATTGTAAAGAATAATAAATACATTTTAATTTAATTCTTGATTTTAGCTTCTGTTTTTTTGACAAAGAATATTTGTGAAATATTTCTTCAAACTTATTGTGATTAAAATAAAAAAAAATTATTCTGGCAAATCTAGAAAATCTATAGAATCAAATATAAATCTTATTACAAAGTGGATCTTAACCTATTTAAAACATGTCATCAACATTCTAAACTTAATCTTAATTCAGGAAAAATTACTAATGATGTTCCATAAATTCTTTTTTTTATTTTTTCAAAAAGATTCGAATTAGCTAGTTTTTCTCTTCATTTTTTTCGGTTGAATTTTAAAGAGTCAAAATTGAAGATGAACTATGTTTCAAAATTAAATATTCATTTTTTTCGTGTTTTCTCCTCTTTTAAATCGTTCAATTAGGTGTTTTATTCATCACTTATTCTCTACAAAAAACTTTCCGTAAAAAGGAAAAAAAATGTACGACGGAATGACAGACAGAAATACCTATTCTTTTTATATATATAGATTTATTTATTAAAGGTACATTAAACTGAGCAAATTGGCTATTTCTGGCAATTTATTTAAGTGTGTATCAAACTGGCAGCCCTTCACATTAATTAGTACCCAAGAAGTAGCTCTTGGTTTCAAAAAGTTTGGTGACCCCTGATTTAGATATTTTAAAATGTTTTGCTGACATTAGACTCATTCTGCTTAAGAATGATGCAGACTAGCAGAGATACGTTCCAATTTCTGCGAAGTTGGAGACACAGTCGGTCACATTTTTGATGATTTCTTTCTTTATTTCAAATTAATATAATCGACTTCCTCTTCCACGCACTGTGCATCACACACACACTGTTCTTTCCAATGATTGGAAAACAAAGTTATGTCGATCTCTAGTTATAAGCTAATGCTAGTGATTAGGACCAGATGTTTTGGGAAGATTTAATAGGGTTCAATGTGACATTTGCTACGCCTACTGATGGTGGGGATGGTTGTAACTCAAATTTTGGCTTGCAATTTAAAACAATCAGTCAAGAGACAGCTCAAAACACTCTTATGTTGGGGTACAACTATATTTATGTTGCTGTTGTTTCACGCCGCTAGGTGATAACAATATAGTGAATACTACATGTCAACATAAACGGACACATTTTTCATAGAAATGACCATATAACGCTCAATTTTATGTCGACATCGACGTAAACAGGCACCTTTTTAGTTACAAAAAAGAATGTGGTCGTCGACATAAGCGACATAAACAGGTTCCACTGTTCCGATGTGATGTCAGGTTAATGTTAGGGCTGGGCGTATCGATACCAAGTATCGATAGTATGGATACTTGATGGGTATCGTATCGATACTGGCGTGATGGTATCGATACTTCACCAAATTAAGCAAATCACTCCGATTTAAAAAAAAAATGTGAGCGCAGCGCAGCGTTCCTCACCACTCTACCCTCCTCCCTAGTGATGGGTCGCGAACGAGATTTAAAAACACTTTAAAAATTAATCTTCAACCCAAAATAAAATAAAATAAATCCAATTAACATGACGCTTGGTGCGTTCGCGCACACACATCAGTATAATTCGCTCCGAGGTTGACTCGGACACGCACACACACACACGCGTGCGTTTCCAGTGCGACTTAATGTCTTGGTTGTAAACTGTAAAGTATTTTATTGCACTAAAATAACGATAAGAATTTCTCAGTTCTTTTGTGTTGTGTTAATTTTTACAACTGTTTAATAACTAGTGTTTTCTTTTTTACTTAAGTTCTTGTGTGTTGTGAGGCGACTAGCCAAGTTCAGTATTTGTTTTCACCTTATTTGCACTATTTACTTTATTGTAATTGACATTATTACTTTTTTATTTGAATTTCTCAGTTCTTTTGTTTTGTGTTCATTTTTACAACTGTTTAATAACTAGTGTTTTCTTTTTTACTTAAGTTCTTGTGTGTTGTGAAGCAACTAGCCAAGTTCAGTATTTGTTTTCACCTTATTTGCACTACTTATTTTATTGTAATTGACATTATTACTTTTTTATTTGAATTTCTCAGTTCTTTTGTTTTGTGTTCATGTTTACAACTTTGTTCAATAACTAGAGTTTTGTTATTTACCTTAAGTGTTTGTGTGTTTTGAGGCGACAAGCAAGGTTCAGTAGTTGTTTGCACCTTAATTGCATTACTTTATTGCTATTGATATTACTTTTGTAATAAATATTTTATTTTTTTACTTAAATCGTTGTCCTGTGTTGTATTATTATCATAATCAATTAATAAAGGCAAAAGAACATTTTTTTTTTTCAAAAGTATCGATACCCCGAAGTCCCCCCCCCATCAGATGACGACACTTCCGGTATCGGTATCGGCGATACTGGCCGGTATCGGATCGGTATCGATACCCAAATTTGCGCTATTGCCCACCCCTAGTTAATGTAGCTGATTTTTGACAAAAGGCAGCAATAATTGAATATTTTCTTACTACTCACCGATATCAATGTTGTCTTTTCCCAGAGCCACCAGTGAGAGAAAGAGCAGGTCTCTGTACAAACTCCTGAATAGAACAACTTACATTCAGCAAGCAGTAGCCAATAAAGCACCATTTTAACGTACACACAAAAATTATTAAAATAAATGATTTATGTATTTTTGTAAATAAGGCTTCACAATTGCAAGCAAAAAATATCATGTTTACTTTAATGTAATTCATGTTGCATACAGTATGTTACATTGTTTATGGTAAAAGTGTTCCCTATTTAAAAAACTAACCTGGCTCTGTTTTATGGCTAGTACCACAAATGTACTTTGAATTAAAGCAAAAAACTTTGTATTTCAAAATAATTTAAAATTGTGTCATTCAAGCATTTTAGCTACAAAAAATACGTTGCATCAGGCTTTCCAGAGTAATGTTTATTCATGAAAATATTTTTCTTGCTTGATCTGTACAAATTAATTCAAGAAATATAGTATCGTATTTTAGTACAGTTTATTTTCATAGTTGGCCGGGGGTGCGATTTATACTCAGGAGCGGCTTATGTGTGAAATTATTAACACATTACCATAAAACATCAAATAATATTATTTAGCTAATTCACGTAAGAGACTAGACGTATAAGATTTCACGGGATTTAGCAATTAGGAGTGACAGATTGTTTGGTAAACGTATAGCATGTTCTATATGTTATAGTTATTTGAATGACTCTTACCATAATGTTACGTTAACATACCAGGCATCTTCTCAGTTAGTTATTTATGCCTCATATAACGTACACTTATTCAGCCTGTTGTTAACAAGTCTTTATTTATTTAAAATTGCCTTTCAAATGTCTATTCTTGGTGTTGGGTTTTATCAAATAAATTTCCCCCCAAAATGCGACTTATACGCCAGTTCGACTTATATTTGTTTTTTTCCTTCTTTATTATGCATTTTCAGCAGGTGCGACTTATACTCCAAAAAATACGGTAAATACAGTTAAATTATAAGACTAGACACCCAATTATTAAATGGCTTTAAAATGACATTTAATGGCAAAAAAACATGTTTTTTTTTACACTCTACAGCATGACTGTCACAACAAACACTCTTTCATTGGAAATGAAGTGATACGACACATTCTAAAGTAGGATGGATACATGAGGGTCACATCACTACGTCTCCTAAATGTTTCCTATACACCAGTTGGGAACGTAATGAGTTCAAGTCAAGCAGAAAACTGTATCTTACACATTTCAAGTGTGATCCAGTGTTCAGCCACACACTAAAACCTATCAAAACCTACTCAGTGGCCTAGTGGTTAGTGTCCGCCCTGAGATCGGTAGGTTGTGAGTTCAAATCCCGGCCGAGTCATACCAAAGACTATAAAAATGGGACCATTGCCTCCCTGCTTGGCACTCAGCATCAAGGGTTGGAATTGGGGGTTAAATCACCATAAATGATTCCCGGGCGCGGCACCAAGCAAATTTCACCACACCTAGTGTGTGTGTGACAATCGTTGGTACTTTAACTTATCTTTAACAGGTAGTCAACATATGCCAAGTTGTTAAATACCGTTGACTACATAAAGTAGAGCGACTAATATACTACATGTTTCTCAATCATTCATTTCCATCTAAAATTGTATAAATAATAATAACAATTATTTCCTCATCATCCAAATACTAAAGGATTTTGATAGGTACAGTATTTATTTTGATACGGTCAAATCTTATTTAAAATTGTAATTCAGGATAATGTCATTTTTTCCAAAAAGGCAAATATAATTGCAGAACTTTTTTAAAAACTTTGTTACATTTGCAATTTTATTGAAGTTATTCTTAAATATCTGAATGTAAGCAATTCATTTTTGCTATTCTTAAAATAGTGTTTTATTTTGAGTGTGGCCCTAATCATCCTTTGCAAGTTGGTTTTAATGTAATTGAAAAAAAAGGCCATCTGTGGGTGGGGCTTTGTACACTCTTTATGTATCCGTCTACTAGAGATGCGCGTTTTGCGGTCTCATCCGCGGAGTCCGCGGATAAACCGCGGGTCGGGCGGGTGACATGACGAAAAATTTGATTTTAAATAGATTCGGGCGGGTGGCGGTTGAACCATTCGGAATTATTTAATATACATGGTTCAGGGATCGGCAACCTTTACCACTCAAAGGGCCATTTTGACCAGTGTCACAAAGTAAAGAAACAACAGGAGCCGCAAACAATCTCGCGAATATCTTGTGGCGGTCGCCCAATTTACAAGAATTAGGGCGTGCTATGAGGCCATTGCCTTTGACGCCTTCTACAACATGTATAAACTGCATGGCAATCCAGCAACATGTTATATGTACCTTCCGCAGACACACGTACACGACTGAGAGGCATACTGGGCGACACAGAGTACACTGAAAGGTTGTGATATAAACAATGTTAACACTCTTACTAATATGCGCCACGCTATGAAGGCACACCAAACAAGAATGACAAACACATTTCGGGAGAACATCCTCACAGTAACACAACATAAACGCAACACACCAAATACCCAGGATCCTTTGTATCCATGAGTATTTCTGACTATATTATACACCCCACTAGCACCAAAGCCCGACCCCCCACCGCTCCGTGCGTTGGTAAGGTGGGCAGGGTTTGGTGCTAGCGGGGTGTATAATATAGTCAGGAAAACTAATGGATGCAAAGGATCCTGGGTATTTGTTGTGTTGCGTTTATGGTGCGTTACTGTGAGGATGTTCTCCCGAAATGTGTTTGTCATTCTTGTTTGATGTGGCTTTACAGTGTGGCGCATATTAGTAAGAGTGTTAAAATTGTTTATATCAGAACCATCAGTGTACTCTGTGTCACCCAGTATTGCCTTTCAATCTTGTACGTGTTTCTGCGGAAGCTGCACATAACATGTTGCTAGACTGGGAAAACAGTTTGTACATGTTGTTGAAGGTGTCAAAGGCGATGACTTCATAGCACGCCCTTAATCTCGTTATCTGGAAAAGCATCAGCAAACAGTTGCGAGAATGATTGCGGCTCCCACTAACCTCTATACTCTGTGGATCGGGTCAAATTTGATCTACGAGTGGAAAAAGCTGCCGACCCCTGATATATAACAGCGGGCGGGTGGCGGGCGGTTGTGGTGTTGATAAAATGTTGGTTCGGGTGGATGGTGGGTGGATGACGACTTTAGTGATGCGGTTGCGGATGATATAATTGCCTATCCGCGCATCTCTACCGTCCATATATAAACGTATTCACGGTTTGCAGTGAAAAGGGTAATTGATATGGCTATATCACACAGTACTTATTGCACACCAGACAATCAAAACTAAAACAATAATCGCTGACCTTTGCCTTTTGTGTCCAAATGTCTGACCCTGTATCTCCAGCAGATGAGCCATTGGTCGACTAACATCATTCCTCTGGATGCTCCTCACGACACTCTGCAGCAGATCCTCAGAGAAGGGCTTCTCTTCTTTTGGGATGGTTTGGGACACAGGGTAGCCCACATCTAGCACACGCACACGCACACGCACACGCACGCACGCACGCACGCACGCACGCACGCACGCACGCACACACACACACACACACACACACACACACAGACAAATCAGCTGAGGGCATTTTTAATTCAGCATTGTCCTGACTGCCGTTTTAAATGCATGTACTATTGACTGACTTTAACAATTATTTTACTTGTGTTTATATATATATATATATATATATATATATATATATATATATATATATATATATATATATATATATATATATACATACACCGTATTTCCTTGAATAGCCGCCGGGCATGTAATATGCGCCTGCCTAGAATTACTGCCAGGTCAAACTCGCTCCCCAAATGTATTAGCGCATGCTTACTTTTACCGCCGGGTCAAATTCGTGACGTCACGAGTGACGCTTCCCTTGTCGTCATTTTCAAAATGGCGGAGGAGTTTTTTTTGCTTTTATTATGTGTAAACCAGGGGTTTTGTTCCACAGCCATACAGATCACACTGATGGTTGTGATATAAAACAACTTTAACACTCTTACTAATATGTGCCACACTCTGTGAACCCACACCAAACACATTTCGGGAGAACATCGGCTCTGTAACACATTATAAACGCAACATAAGAATTAAGCGCAGGGGTGAGAAGAGGTTTTAAAATTATTAGCGCCTGCTTACTTTTACCTCATGCCTTGAATAAGAGCAGGAGTGAGAAGAGGTTTTAAATTAATTAGCGACCTGGCGGCTATTCAAGGAAATACGGTATATATATATATATATATATATATATATATATATATATTTTTTTTTTAAATAAGTCCCTTCAGGATTTTGCAGGATTTTATTTTATCTCCCACCAGGGGGCAGCCATATCTCACTGAGTCAGTTAGTAAGCCATGTATCTGTTGTAGGCTTCAGACAGAAAAAAGCAAAAGAAGAAAAAAGTCAGGACACACATCTACAAGTCCCACATCTGTTACATGTTCCGTCTGCTAGCATTTTTACACATGTGAATGGAATTTTACTGGTGTGGTTTTATTTTGAAGGCTAGCTGTTTTCCTACAGCACTTACTTTGGCGATTGTCTGTGCTCTTACCTACACCAAAAGGGTATATAAAGGAAGTGTATTCAATAAATGGCGTAAGTGACATTTTCCCTGGCCAAGGCTACTCCAGGTATGTGTTTTTCCTTCACGAGATATGTGAGTTGCCCTGGTATTCCTGCCCTAAAGATAAGTGGAAACAGAGGTCAAGGGCCCAACAGGGATGAAGGAAGCTGGTGTCTGTGTTTCAAGAGACTATGATTTCTTCAGACACTTTTGGCTACTTGGGCTTAAGAGCCCCACACTAAGAGAGCCAAGCGCAGAGGAAAAGGGAAGAACATGATGGTGAGGAACAATGAAAAAGCATAAACCGGAATTGAACAAGTATTAGTGATGAGAGAAGCCACAAACGGAAAGAAAGCGCTAGAAATTGAGGGAACACTATGCAGATACAGACAAAACATGTGTCATTACACAGAGCTATTGGCACTGGAAAAGACAGCAAATGAAAAAAATCATAGACTACATAAAAAAATGCCACAAATTAAAATGACAACGTGATGGAGGAAAATAGCTGGTCTAAGATCAAAGGTAGAAACAGCCCACTGTTAACGTGCTCCAGCTGCCGCCAAGACCTGAGAATGCAACGGGTAGAGGGAACGAGAAACTGTTGTGCTGTTTCTGTAAGAGCCTCATACGTTATAAGCGAAAATGTTGAGAACAAAAGATGACTAATGTCTAACAAGCAGCGGATGCTGAAGATCATTCTTTTGACTTCTAGAAAGTTACATTAATGTTCAAGGACTAGAGGCAGTTCACTGACTGGATTTCCTCAAAAACACAACTTGAAAACAGTCCGTACGGGGAAACACACCTTATCCTTAATACTCCGCACAGGCACACAGCAGGGATGTGTCCTGAGTAGGGATGGGTATCATATCAGGTATTTTTAAAAGCAAAACAATGATTTAAAAACCGGCTCCTATATATAGGCTGTAACAACCATTACCACTATCATCCAAACGAAAAGTCAAACTAGGACTGTGTAATACCTCTTGATATTTTACAGTGTACAAACCCCGTTTCCATATGAGTTGGGAAATTGTGTTAGATGTAAATATAAACAGAATACAATTGCAAATCATTTTCAACCCATATTTAGTTGAATATGCTGCAAAGACAACATATTTGATCTTCAAACTGACACACTTTTTTTTGTTGTTGCAAATAATCATTAACTTTAGAATTTGATGCCAGCAACACGTGACAAAGAAGTTGGGAAAGGTGGCAATACATACTGATAAAGTTGAGGAATGCTCATCAAACACTTATTTGGAACATCCCACAGGTGTTCAGGCTAATTGGAAACAGGTGGGTGCCATGATTGGTATGAAAGCAGCTTCTGTGAAATGCTCAGTCATTCACAAACAAGGATTAGGAAACGGTCACCACTTTGTGAATAAATGCGTGATCAAATTTTCATACAGTTTAAGAACAACATTTCTCAACGGGCTATTGCAAGAAATTTAGGAATTTCACCATCAACGGTCCGTAATACCATCAAAAGGTTTGCATTTTTTTTACCTGCTTTTGATATTGTTATCTCTCTTTTTATAAATTGTTTATTTTAATGATGATGCGGCTATTTCCAGTGCTGCTAGACAGTGTCCCATTGTCTTCCTGAAGCAATTACGGTAAAGAAATCCATTTATTCATTAACACATTTCACCATCTCAGACAATGTACACAAGTGATGATGTAGGTGGGCAATGCAGACCATTACTATGGCTTATTTGATTGGTTGAACAGTTGATGTGGGAATACTGTTCAGAGACAAATTTGGTTTGACAGGCCAAAATGTGCTGGGTAATTGAAGAGTTGGACAAAGTTTGTTAACAAAGGACAAAGTTGCAAAGCTGGGCATAAATTGCAGGGATTGGCTGAATTTGGGGGAATCGGTGCGATTGCAACACCGCAAAATCCTGGAGAGTCTAATTTTTAACTGCTGCCTAATAGCTCAACCTGACGCTTCTGCTCATTTTTTTTTAGCTGTATGACAGCTATCTTTAAATTTGAACATGCATGAACGTAAACATTCACAGTACAAACACCCTCGTTCAAATACTGGGATGTATTTGTGACAGACTTTGGACGTTGGATTGTCAAAGAGTCTGTCGTTTGTTTTTTTAATTTTACACATACAACAGACATCTTCACACACTAAAAAAAAAAAGACTTTTTTTCACAGCACACAGAACACACAATGAAGAGTAAATGCCTGAAACAACCCAAGTCATATGCTATGCAGGAGTTTACATCCAGACGACATTCACTCACTTTCTAACAACAGAGTACATTTAAGCCCTGGAAGACAGAGAGCAGACAAAGCTTGTTAGCAGAAGGAGTTGGCTGCCTCGATTGACATGAAATAAATAAAAGCAAGCGTTGATGACAGCACGCTGCCTTTTTAACAGTGAATACGACAACATTAAATGTCTAAACCAGGGTTGTCAAACGTACGGCCCGCGGGCCTGATCAGGTTTTATCCGGCCCGCTGGATGAGTTTGCCAAGTACAACAATGAGCCAAAAATTTTTAATGAATTAAACCGCTGTTCTAAATGTGTCCACTAGATGTTGCAATGGCAATTTTTCGTATCTTTGCAGATGAGCTACAAATATAAAATATTGAAAATGAACAAACTACATAAAATACATCCTGTTATTTGATTTATATATTATTTTTTTATCTTTGTAGATTGAAAATTAACACCAAGGAGTTGACTGATGAACATGATCACAAAAAGTTAATGTACCAATGATTGTCACACACGCACGCACGCACGCACGCACGCACGCACGCACGCACGCACGCACGCACGCACGCACGCACGCACACACACACACACACACACACACACACACACACACACACACACACACACACACACACACACGGTGAGTTTGACACCCCTGGTCTAAACAGATAAAGCGTGGAAACTGTTATAGCTGCAAGAAACAGGGCAAACCTCATTATTTTTACTAATTTGACTTCATGAGGCCAAATATTTTTGGCTATGTTATTTATGCTTGAACAACAGCCCTTCTTATCCATCTCAAACTGTGTGCAGATGCGAATGACTACTATTAAAGAACATATTGAATGTGTGAACATTCCGCAACCCTATTTTCTTAGTTTATTCTTCACAACTATAAATAGGTTCATTGTTAACATCCTAATCTTTAATAAAATAAATATTTTGCCTTATCCAGCCCAAAAGATCATTGCACTTTGGAAAAGAAACAATTTAACCACATCACTCTGGATCCAATATTATCAATATGACATACAGTGTCGTACACTGTTGTACTGCTCAAACTGGATGAAGTCATAAAAAACAGGAATATTTCCAAATTCTTTAAATCCCGCTTAAATCAATAACAGTTACAGCTGATACTTAGACATAGACTTTTGATGTCAAACACAAATCAAAACTGGTTTTGGATTAGGACTAGTATGAGCGGCATGCTGGACAGACCAACGATTGTGTCAGACCGACGACCTTCTGTAGGCCCTCTGGCTCCTGATTGATTACACAGCGACGGTATAGAAGGGCCAGCCGCAAGTTAGTTTGAAGTATTGACCACTGTGTTAGTCCTTCATCGACTTACAAGTCCAGCGATCCACCATTAAGAATTGTCAGATTTGTTTGGTGTCACAAGTGAATTAGGCCAGTGTGTGAAGACCTTTTTCACTAGATGACAGTGGGTTTTAAGACCCATTTAACCTTGCTGGCGATAAAGTAATCGTTCCACAATAGAAAACGAGGTTTAAATCAATCACTTAGAGTACAAAATCAATGTCGTTGATAACTGTGAGGTTGAGTTTGGAGAAACTTTTGTAAAGTAGTACTTCAACTTAAAAGGGTTTTAAGATGAAGAGCTCTCTCTAAACGAATTGTTGTGCATTAATTTATGAACACACATTTTAGTTACAAGCATTCACGTTATTAGTTGGCGTAGCAAATGTCACAGTACGATCCTCCCAAAACATCTGGTTTGAGATTGACGTAACTTTGTTTTCAAAGCATCGGACGGAAGGAAGTGAGTGTGAAGGACAGTGCTGAGAAGAAGAAGCGGACAATATTTGTTCAGTTAAAGAAATAAATAATCAAAAACATGACTGAGGGTGGGCAGCACGGTGGAGGAGGGGTTAGTGCGTCTCTATCCTCCTTCAAAACCACTCTAAAACAACACCTGCAGGCACCTTCAACCCTTTACTAACACCCTCCCCCCTTCACATCCCATCTCCCCAGACTGTAAATAACCAAATGTAAATAATCAAATGTATTTCTAATGTATATACTTGTTCTTATGCTATCCAAACTCACTATGTTCTCTGCTCACTGTACATATCCTACTAAGTCAGACCTACACTGTTTCAATGTCAATTTCTCTGATGATGCAATTGTTGATGACTGAAATGCTGATATCAACCAAACCCTCCTCATCCCACCCACCACATTGTAAATAATTCAATGTATATACGCTGATGATTAACTTGTGTGATGACTGTTATGCTGACAGTATATATTTGTACCATGAATTGATTTACGTGGACCCCGACTTAAACAAGTTGAAAAACTTATTCGAGTGTTACAATTTATTGGTCAATTGTACGGAATACGTACTGAACTGTGCAATCTACTAATAAAAGTTTCAATCAATCAAATACAACACGAAGGTCCTGAGTAGTCCTGGGTTCAATCCCGGGCTCGGGATCTTTCTGTGTGGGGTTTGCATGTTCTCCCCGTGACTGCGTGGGTTCCCTCCGGGTACTCCGGCTTCCCCCCACTTCCAAAGACATGCACCTGGGGATAAGTTGATTGGCAACACTAAATTGGCCCTCGTGTGTGAATGTTGTCTGTCTATCTGTGTTGGCCCTGCGATGAGGTGGCGACTTGTCCAGGGTGTACCCCGCCTACCGCCCGACTGTAGCTGAGATAGGCACCAGTTCCCCCCACGACCCCTAAGGGAATAAGCGGTACAAAATGGATGGATGGATGGATGGATGGATGGATGGATGGATGGATGGACAACTGAGGGTGTCGCAAACTTGGCAAAACTATTTGAGCGGATAACTGCTAGTCTACACCGTACTGAAGCAGAATGAGTCTTATGCCAGCCAAGGATGTTAATACATTATTTACTGTAAATGGCAGATATTTATCCATGAAAATAGAGATGCTGCTAAATGTTGTTTGACTGAAAAAACACTTTAAGGAAATACCATAGAAGTCTACTCTCCATGGTTAAAGCTGTACATGGTTATCCATCATCATCATCTTCCGCTTATCCGAGGTCGGGTCGCGGGGGCAACAGCCTAAGCAGGGAAACCCAGACTTCCCTCTCCCCAGCCACTTCGTCTAGCTCTTCCCGGGGGATCCCGAGGCGTTCCCAGGCCAGCCGGGAGACATAGTCTTCCCAACGTGTCCTGGGTCTTCCCCGTGGCCTCCTACCGGTTGGACGTGCCCTAAACACCTCCCTAGGGAGGCGTTCGGGTGGCATCCTGACCAGATGCCCGAACCACCTCATCTGGCTCCTCTCGATGTGAAGGAGCAGCGGCTTTACTTTGAGTTCCTCCCGGATGGCAGAGCTTCTCACCCTATCTCTAAGGGAGAGCCCCGCCACACGGCGGAGGAAACTCATTTCGGCCGCTTGTACCCGTGATCTTATCCTTTCGGTCATGACCCAAAGCTCATGACCATAGGTGAGGATGGGAACGTAGATCGACCGGTAAATTGAGAGCTTTACCTTCCGGCTCAGCTCCTTCTTCACCACAACGGACCGGTACAACGTCCGCATTACTGAAGACGCCGCACCGTCATGGTTATTACAATACTTAAACTACTGTAGTTGTTAGTACTACATTCTATTGTAATGTTTGCATACAATATTTGTAATCTAAAAGTTAGTTTTTCTTTTTTAAGAAAGCATGTTACATGTTAAAACTGTGCTGTTTTGAGTGGGCTAAACACTGTTTAAATTGATTTCAATCAATTTAAGTGGGAGGCATTGATTTTAGATACAAGAGTTTGTCACAGAACCAATTAAGTTTGTAAGTTGAGGTAATACTGTACAGCCATAGTTATACATATTTTGGTAATAAAACAGGTGAAAATGTGAATAGTTTGTTCTGTGTTTCAAACAAAGACGAAAAAACAGGACTTTTGAGGGCCAAAATGACATACAGTAAGCATCTCACTGACATTCAGTGTTTGAGTTGAGTAGACAAGTTTGCCAGCGTGTGATTCTATTTTCTTCTCGTATACGTTTGAACTTTTACAGGCTTGTTTCTTCCAGTAGGTAGGTAGACAGTGTAGAAATGTGACTCACTGTATATGTTCCACAGAATGTAAAAAGGTTGAACAGGATCCTGTTGCAGCTTTAGGTTGTCCCACAGGATCTGGATCAACACGTGTTTACTGTCCTCTGACATCCACTGACGGGGAACCTTGAGGAACAAAAACAACTTAACATCTTGTCATTCATGTGTGTGTGTTTGCATGTATGTTCAGTAGTTTCTCATCACCTGGGAGTCTGTGTTACAGTGCTCAGAGGTTAGGATGAGTCCAGGCAGGTTGCTTGGTAGGCCCAGCCGCCTGAAGTACCAGACCAAGTTCCAGTAGATAATAGGATGGTGGTCCACCATGTCAGACTCTGTAATTACTGTGTCTCCCTCATTCTCCAGCAGGCTCTCCAGCTCCTTCCACAACACCAGTGGGCTCAAGTAGGGAACGGTCACTGGCTCAGGGTTGTGGAGACGCCATTCCATACTCAGCGGATCCTGGGTAGAGTGAATTCACCAGACAATATATATATATATAAATATATATATATATATATATATATATATATATATATATATATATATATATATACATATATATATACATATATACATATATATTATTTTGATAAAACACAGGTGTGTCTAGTGAAGGACATACAGTGGGTTCATTAAGCCTGCTGGGTAGGCTGCCAGAGATTGGCAACAAGCGGTTGCACCGAGAAGTTTCCTCCAGGGGGCCAAAGGCACTAACACTTCGTGCCATGGGAGCTGCCAAAGATAGAGCCCCTTGTCGCCACTCTGTAGGGATGTTGAAACCATGTGATGTGGTGGATCGAGTTCTGTGGAGAAAAAACTGCTTTCAATTAAAGTTGAAATTTGCACCACCGTTCTTCATATCGACAAAAGTTACCGTATTTTTCGGAGTATACGTCGCTCTGGCCGAAAATGCATAATAAAGAAAAAAAAACAACATATATACGTCGCACTGGAGTATAAATCGCATTTTTGGGGGAAATGTATTTGATAAAACCCAACACCAAGAATAGACATTTGAAAGGCAATTTAAAATAAATAAAGAATAGTGAACAACAGGCTGAATAAGTGTACGTTATATGAGGCATAAATAACCAACTGAGAAGGTGCCTGGTATGTTAACATAACAGTTCTGCAGACTTCATGGCTGGCTCACATCGTGGTCACTCCGTGATCACGTACGACCGCCAGACACTTCTGGATATGGACATATCGGGCCGCTTTGGACTGATAGACGCGTGCTTGCTGGACGTGCTGACTAGCACGGGAGTGCTGCGGCGGCTACATCCAGTGGCCTGTGAAGCAGCGGAGTCTAGTAGCAGCGGGGGCCGTCTACGGTGTGATCGGAAACGCGGATGCCGAGCGGGGCTAAAAACAAAGCAGAAGGCTAATCCCCACAGAACACCACTTCCCTCCATCCTGAAGCCGGATTTAAATAAAAGATGCGAGACTACTGGTCTGGGTAAGGAGTCAGTTAAATTAGAACAAGTTTTTTCTGCTTTGAGTGTTTCAGAGTTGGACATGTGTTTTACCGAGGTGGCAAACTATGATGCGTGCAGTTTATCAAAGCAACAAACAAACAATCGGAAAATTCCCGTTACTGAGGTGGCTAACTATGATGCGTGCAGTTTATCAAAGCAACAATCAAACAATCGGAAAATTCCCGTCGTATCAATTCCTAGATATGGTCGTAACTATACTAAATGCACTGGGCATAATAAACACAACATTATTAATATTGCTACTACGGATAATTTGATCAAAAATTCCCTAAAACAGCCCACTACCTATAATATAGGTTTTTTAAACATAAGATCATTGTCTCCCAAAACGTTGTTAGTTAATGATATCATCAGAGACAACAATCTTAACGTCATCGGTCTCAGCGAAACCTGGCTTAAACCAAACGACTTTTTTGCGCTAAATGAGGCATGTCCTCCTAACTTTACACATGCGCATATTGCCCGTCCGCTTAAAAGGGGTGGGGGGGTCGCACTAATATACAACGAAAACTTTAACCTTAGTCCTAACATAAATAATAAATATAAATCGTTTGAGGTGCTTACTATGAGGTCTGTCACACCGCTGCCTCTACACCTGGCTGTTATCTACCGCCCCCCAGGGCCCTGTTCGGACTTTATCAATGAATTCTCAGAGTTCGTTGCTGATCTAGTGACACACGCCGATAATATAATCATAATGGGGGACTTTAATATCCATATGAATACCCCATCGGACCCACCGTGCGTAGCGCTCCAGACTATAATTGATAGCTGTGGTCTCACACAAATAATAAATGAACCCACGCATCGCAACGGTAATACGATAGACCTAGTGCTTGTCAGGGGTATCACCGTTTCCAAAGTTACGATACTCCCGTATACTAAAGTATTGTCCGATCATTACCTTATAAAATTCGAGGTTCAGACGCATGTTCGTCAAACTAATAATAATAATAACTGCTATAGCAGCCGCAACATTAATACGGCCACAACGACAACTCTTGCTGACCTACTGCCCTCGGTAATGGCACCATTCCCAAAGTATGTGGGCTCTATTGATAACCTCACTAACAACTTTAACGACGCCCTGCGCGAAACCATTGATAACATAGCACCGCTAAAGTTAAAAAAGGCTCCAAAAAAGCGCACCCCGTGGTTTACAGAAGAAACTAGAGCTCAGAAATTATTATGCAGAAAGCTGGAACGCAAATGGCGCACGACTAAACTTGAGGTGCACCATCAAGCATGGAGTGATGGTTTAATAACTTATAAACGCATGCTTACCTTAGCTAAAGCTAAATATTACTCAAATCTCATCCACCGTAATAAAAACGATCCTAAATTTTTGTTTAGTACGGTAGCATCGCTAACCCAACAAGGGACTCCTTCCAGTAGCTCCACCCACTCAGCTGATGACTTTATGCAATTCTTTAGTAAGAAAATTGAAGTCATTAGAAAGGAGATTAAAGACATTGCGTCCCAGCTACAACGGGGTTCTATTAACACTGACACGATTGTATATGCGGCGGATACTGCCCTCCAAAATAGTTTCTCTCGTTTTGAGGAAATAACATTAGAGGAATTGTTACAACGTGTAAATGGAATAAAACAAACAACATGTTTACTTGACCCTCTTCCTGGGAAACTGATCAAGGAGCTCTTTGTATTATTAGGTCCATCAGTGCTAAATATTATAAACTTATCACTTTCCTCGGGCACTGTTCCCCTAGCATTCAAAAAAGCGGTTATTCGTCCTCTTCTTAAAAGACCTAACCTCGATCCTGACCTCATGGTAAACTACCGACCGGTGTCTCACCTTCCCTTTATTTCAAAAATCCTCGAAAAAATTGTTGCGGAGCAGTTAAATGAACACTTAGCGTCTAACAATCTATGTGAAACCTTTCAATCCGGTTTCAGGGCAAATCACTCCACGGAGACAGACCTCGCAAAAATGACTAATGATCTATTGCTAACGATGGATTCTGATGCGTCATCTATGTTGCTGCTCCTCGATCTTAGCGCTGCTTTCGATACTGTCGATCATAATATTTTATTAGAACGTATAAAAACACGAATTGGTATGTCAGACTTAGCCCTGTCTTGGTTTAACTCTTATCTTACTGATAGGATGCAGTGTGTCTCCCATAACAATGTGACCTCGGACTACGTTAAGGTAACGTGTGGAGTTCCCCAGGGTTCGGTCCTTGGCCCTGCACTCTTCAGCATCTACATGCTGCCGCTAGGTGACATCATACGCAAATACGGTGTTAGCTTTCACTGCTATGCTGATGACACCCAACTCTACATGCCCCTAAAGCTGACCAACACGCCGGATTGTAGTCAGCTGGAGGCGTGTCTTAATGAAATTAAACAATGGATGTCCGCTAACTTTTTGCAACTCAACGCCAAAAAAACGGAAATGCTGATTATCGGTCCTGCTAGACACCGACCTATATTTAATGATACAACTCTAGCATTTGACAACCAAACAATTAAACAAGGCGACACGGTAAAGAATCTGGGTGTTATCTTTGACCCAACTCTCTCCTTTGAGGCACACATTAAAAGCGTTACTAAAACGGCCTCCTTTCATCTCCGTAATATCGCTAAAATTCGCTCCATTTTGTCCACTAAAGACGCCGAGATCATTATCCATGCGTTTGTTACGTCTCGCCTTGACTATTGTAACGTATTATTTTCGGGTCTCCCCATGTCTAGCATTAAAAGATTACAGTTGGCACAAAATGCGGCTGCTAGACTTTTGACAAGAACAAGAACGTTTGATCACATTACGCCTGTACTGGCTCACCTGCACTGGCTTCCTGTGCACTTAAGATGTGACTTTAAGGTTTTACTACTTACGTATAAAATACTACACGGTCTAGCTCCATCCTATTTTGCCGATTGTATTGTACCATATGTCCCGGCAAGAAATCTGCGTTCAAAGGACTCCGGCTTATTAGTGATTCCCAAAGCCCAAAAAAAGTCTGCGGGCTATAGAGCTTTTTCATTTCAGGCTCCAGTACTCTGGAATGCCCTCCCGGTAACAGTTCGAGACGCCACCTCAGTAGAAGCATTTAAGTCTCACCTTAAAACTCATTTGTATACTCTAGCCTTTAAATAGACTCCACTTTTAGACCAGTTGATCTGCCGTTTCTTTTCTTTTTCTTCTATGTCCCACTCTCCTTTGTGGAGGGGGTCCGGTCCGATCCGGTGGCCATGTACTGCTTGCCTGTGTATCGGCTGGGGACATCTCTGCGCTGCTGATCCGCCTCCGCTTGGGATGGTTTCCTGCTGGCTCCGCTGTGAACGGGACTCTCGCTGCTGTGTTGGATCCGCTTTGGACTGGACTCTCGCGACTGTGTTGGATCCATTATGGATCGAACTTTCACAGTATCATGTTAGACCCGCTCGACATCCATTGCTTTCCTCCTCTCCAAGGTTCTCATAGTCATTATTGTCACCGATGTCCCACTGGGTGTGAGTTTTCCTTGCCCTTATGTGGGCCTACCGAGGATGTCGTAGTGGTTTGTGCAGCCCTTTGAGACACTAGTGATTTAGGGCTATATAAGTAAACATTGATTGATTGATTGATATTATGGTAAGAGTCATTCAAATAATTATAACATATAGAACATGCTATACGTTTACCAAAAAATCTGTCACTCCTAATCGATAAATCCCATGAAATCTTCTTCCTCGATGTCGCTTCTAAACAACTCTGCCAACTCCAAAGGTATGCGCCGCTTCCTCTTGTCGTTTTCTGCTGCATATTTCACTACGTCCAGCTTGTAATCTGCAGTACATGATTTCCTTTTCGGTGCCATTTTTGTTCAGCCCTTCTCAGTTTTCATTAGTTAAGGCCAACAATATAATGATCCATTTTAATAGCTACGGCAGTAGCATATAGTAGTTAGCATCCCATGACCCATAATGCACTTCTGCCATGACCCTCCCCCGCCGAATTCTTATTGGTTGACGTGTGTGTGACTATTGCTGACATTTTCTTCGTCTCTTCCGCGAATGAGATAAATAATATTATTTAATATTTTACGTTAATGTGTTATTAATTTCACACATAAGTCGTACCCCCGGTCAAACTATGAAAAAAACTGTGACTTATAATCTGAAAAATACGGTAATATGAGCAAGTATAGCGAGAAGAACGTTAAGATGTAATATTGAGTGACAGCTTGACAGACACCTCGGTCTCATTGAACAGTCATGGACGGCTGTCACAGGAGAAGGAGGGGAGATGGCTGTGGTGGGACAGGGGGTGGATAAAGTGGACGTCCCTGTGTCAAAGCCTGTTGAGGTAGAATATGATGAGCTCAGCGCCTCATCCACTGACAGACTTTCCTTTAGGAACAGCCTAAAACAAAGAGAACATAATAATCAAATTCATTGACATTTACATCATTGCATAGGCGATCTATGTATCTCATACACAGTGGTACCTAGATTTTGTTAGTAATCCGCTTCAATAGGTCAGACAAAAAGCAAAATGTACGAAAACTGAAGCAATTTTAGACATAAGAAATAATGTAAATCCAATCAATCCGTTCCAACTGGGATCGTAATCCAAAACCTGTTCTTGTTGATTCCTGGAAATCAATTGCCAGTTTTGTTAACGATTCTCTGATAAATTCTTGTGGGCGCACATAACGCTGGATTAATCACGACAAAAGATGGCAACAGGGCAACTTGCAGTAGACTTGCAAAGTAAATATTTCATCATTGGGAGGAAATACGACCAGAAACATTAGCACACACATCATGTGATAACTTTGAATTTATGATTGTGGAGAGACACCGCCGACGGGCCGACAACGGGCGGAAAGCAGCAGCGTGGGCCCACCTGGAGGCCGGGAGGCGGGGCATGCGGCGGAAAGAAGAAGCGTGACACACGCTGAGCGACACTGCAGCGCCAATCTAAAACAGGTGCGTATACTACACACCTGCTCACAGTCTATCTGCTGCTAGAGTACAAAAAGGGCGAAGGAGGAACGAGCGAGAGAGCAGCACGGAGGAGGAAACATCGGCCAGCAGACCAGAAGCACGACAATCCAAACCACGAGAGCGATGACGCACCCCCGCAGCGGACGCAAGCACCGGACACCGAAAGGCGTGAAGCGGCAGCAGGCAGCACGAAGGAGCGCACTGAAAAGTGACTCGACCAAAGGGCCAAGATTTGTTGAAATAATAAATTAATGCCAACGCTGCTATGATGCGTCTTGTGTCAGGTGTCCCCGCAACCCACACGAGAACGGCAGGAAGTTGGTTACAATGATGTTTTTGATCCCCTTCAAGCCAAAAGAGAATCTCCACCAACAGCAGCGGTGGCAACATCAGCACGTTGTCTGCTGTTAATACTGCAAGTAACTAACTAACTAACCGGCTGACTGACCAACATTGCCTAACATATTAGCGCGTCATTGGAAAACTATCAGTAACTGTAAACGTGAAATTAATGCTTTTCATACAATGCATGAAGAGACAGTGTCCGACCATCTCAGAGGCTGCACATCAACACCATCTCCGCAACTTTCATTTCCTCAGGGAGCGATCACAAGCAGTACGGGTCGGTAACAACATCTTGAGACACATTACACCAGTGGTTCTCAAACTTTTTTGTCATCCCCCACTTTGGACAAGGGGGAGTTTTCAAGCTTCACTTGCCCCCATCGACCCAACAGAACGCTAATGCCAAGTGTAACATTTTCAAATTTATTGAACATCAAGTAACATTCAAGTTGTATACATTCGAACTCAATAACATAAAATAACATCAAGTTCAATAATAAATAAAATAACTGTGCAGCTGTGGTATAACTTGCATCAAGTTCAATAATAAATAAAATAACTACTCTGCCAGTTTTCTTTGAAAGAAATCAAGTGGCTTATTGACGTGATTGGAGTGTGTGGTCTCGAGGTGTCTCTTTAATTTGTTGGGTCTCATGCTGTTTGCTGCTAGCGGTTTTAGACACAGAACACACAGGGGTCTCTCCTCTGCCCCCACCATCGTTGCCGTGAATCCAAGAGCAAGATACCCTTCATCATATTTTCTTTTCGGTTGGCTTTTTGGTTGATTAAGCCCGTCAGATTTTTGTTTCTCCGCAGGCGCTGGCTCTGGCTCGACAACCTTTGAAGTGTGAGTCACAAATGTATCCATTTTGTGTAATTGTGGTCCACACATTAGCCTGCTACCCATCCGCGTGAAAGATTGTTCCGCTTAGCCTCGCCCTCATTAGTTACTGTTGCTATGTCTGTCAAATTTTCGCTCCTACCTAGAAATTTAAAGCCTAGAGGAAAAATAGGTAATTTACATTTATTTATAGAACATATTTCACAGACAGAATCACAAAGTGATTTACGGTGTGTATAGAAAATGAAAGCATAGTAAAAAAAAAAAAAATCTAAGAATATAATAAAAAAAAAAAAAAATTAAGTGAAATTTCCTCCCGTTCCTCGCACCCCACCTGTCATGTCTCTATTCCCCACCACTTTGAGAAACGCTGCATTACACGAATCACAGGGGCCCCTGGTGGCAGTGTGCTCAGTCCCATGCTCTTTACCCTGCTGACCCTAGACTGCACAACAACCTTCAGCAACAATTAAATTGTTAAGTTAAAGATGTCAGCCATCAGACTACCTTGTGAAGAGACAACAATCTCTTTGTAAATGTGGCAAGATCAAGGACGATGTTGTGGACTTTCAAAACCACCCACCACTCACTATCAGCGGCTTTGCTGCAGAGAGAGTGAGCAGCACTAAATTTCTGAGTGTACACATCAGTGACGAACTCTCCTGATCAAACAATGCGAAGAAAAAACGGCAGCGACTACACTTCCTACGCAAGCTGAAGAAGGCGTGAGCACCACCAACCATCATGTGCTCCTTCTACACGGGCACCATCGAGAGTATTTTGAGCAGATGCATCACTATGTGGTAGGGAACAGCACCGCCCACAGCCGCAAGACCCTGCAACGCACAGTGAATATAGTATATAGAATATGGTAAATCATTGGCATCCCACTTACCTCTCTCCAGGACATCAACAACACCCGCCTGACCCGAAAAGCACGCATCATTGTGAGTGATCCCAAACCTCACATCACAGACTCTTTAGTCTCGCGCCGTCTAAGATGATGGTACCGGAGCCACCAAACCAGCTCCACCTGACTAACAGACAGTTTTAGCCACTCCACTGTCAGTAAGATAGACTCGCTCCCCTCTATTAAGCCCCCACACAACCCGGCCTTCTCCTCAGCTCTATATGCTGAACCTTACGTCCTATCCTAGAGCAGTGCTACCTATTTGATGTGATTTTTATTTTTATTAAGGATCCCCATTAGCTGGTTGCCACAACAACCCACTAGTCTTCCTGGGGTCCACGCTATCTCACTCTCTCTCTGCCACCACTGAATGTATTTTGTTTATACAAATGCCTAATACGTATTGTGCAAAATCCAAGTCCATGCAGATTTGTTGATGTTGCTGCTGGTGTTTTTTTAAGATGCACATCTTGCACATACGCGGTTGCTTTTGTTTTTTCAAAAGGCACATATTTATCCAAAGGCACATTTTGGGCATTATCCTGTAATTATTGTACATCTGTATTGTTTTTTACTTTATATTTTGTAAATAGTTTATAAAAAAACAACACTTTATAGTTAGTTCACACCGTGGTTCAGAGAGTAACGTTTTTTTGATTTTCCTGTATGTCTAGCGCATGTTGAAATTGAACAATAAAGATGACTTTAACTTTATGTTCATAGACTTTTGCAAAATTGCACAATGGATATAAATTACTTGTATTTGTCACTGGCTAATGCAGTTGTAAGTACAAACCCCGTTTCCATATGAGTTGGAAAATTGTGTTAGATGTAAATATAAACGGAATACAATGATTTGCAAATCATTTTCAACCCATATTCAGTTGAATATGCTACAAAGACAACATATTTTATGTTCAAACTAATAAACATTATTTTTATTTTTTTTGCAAATAATCATTAACTTTAGAATTTGATGGTAGCAACATGTGACAAAAAAGTTGGGAAAAGTGGCAATAAATACTGATAAAGTTGAGAGATGCTCATCAAACACTTGTATGGAATCCCCCACAGGTGAGCAGGCTAATTGGGAACAGTTGGATGCTATGATTGGGTATAAAAGCAGTTTCCATGAAATGCTAAGTAATTGACAAACAAGGATGGGGCGAGGGTCACCAATTTGGAAGCAAATTGTCGAACAGTTTTAGAACAACATTTCTCAATGAGCTATTGCAAGGAATTTAGGGATTTTACCATCTACGGTGCGTAAAATCATCCAAAAGTTCAGAGAATCTGGAGAAATCACTGCACGTAAGCAATATTACGGAGTTTTGATCCCTCAGGCGGTACTGCATCAAAAACCCGACATCAGTTTGTAAAGGATATCACCACAGGGGCTCAGGAACACTTCATAAAACCACTGTCAGTAACTACAGTTGGTCGCTACATCTGTAAGTGCAAGTTAAAACTCTACTATGCAAAGTCAAACCTATTTATGAACAATATCCTGAAACACCGCCGGCTTGGCTGGGCCCAAGCTCATCTAAGATGGACTGATGCAAAGTGGAAAGGTGTTTTGTGGTCTGACGAGTCCATCCATCATCTTCCGCCTATCCGAGGTCGGGTCGCGGGGGCAGCAGCCTAAGCAGGGAAACCCAGACTTCCCTCTCCCCAGCCACTTCGTCTAGCTCTTCCCGGGGGATCCCGAGGCGTTCCCAGGCCAGCCGGGACACATAGTCTTCCCAACGTGTCCTGGGTCTTCCCCGTGGCCTCCTACCGGTTGGACGTGCCCTAAACACCTCCCTAGGGATGCGTTCGGGTGGCATCCTGACCAGATGCCCGAACCACCTCATCTGGCTCCTCTCGATGTGAAGGAGCAGCGGCTTTACTTTGAGTCCCTCCCGGATGGCAGAGCTTCTCACCCTATCTCTAAGGGAGAGCCCCGCCACCCGGCGGAGGAAACTAATTTCGGCCGTTTGTACCCGTGATCTTATCCTTTCGGTCATGACCCAAAGCTCATGACCATAGGTGAGGATGGGAATGTAGATCGACCGGTAAATTGAGAGCTTTGCCTTCCGGCTCAGCTCCTTCTTCACCACAACGGATCGGTACAACGTCCGCATTACTGAGGACGCTGCACCGATCCGCCTGTCGATCTCACGATCCACTCTTCCCTCACTCGTGAACAAGACTCCTAGGTATTTGAACTCCTCCACTTGGGGCAGGGTCTCCTCCACAACCCGGAGATGGCATTCCACCCTTTTCCGGGCGAGAACCATGGACTCGGACTTGGAGGTGCTGATTCTCATTCCGGTCGCTTCACACTCGGCTGCGAACCGATCCAGTGAGAGCTGAAGATCCTGGTCAGATGAAGCCATCAGGACCACATCATCTGCAAAAAGCAGAGACCTAATCCTGCGGTTACCAAACCGGAAACCCTCAGCGCCTTGACTGCGCCTAGAAATTCTGTCCATAAAAGTTATGAACAGAATCGGTGACAAAGGACAGCCTTGGCGGAGTCCAACCCTCACTGGAAATGTGTTCGACTTACTGCCGGCAATGCGGACCAAGCTCTGGCACTGATCGTACAGGGAGCGGACCGCCACAATAAGACAGTCCGATACCCCATACTCTCTGAGCACTCCCCACAGGACTTCCCGAGGGACACGGTCGAATGCCTTCTCCAAGTCCACATTTCAAATTATATTTGGAAACAGAGGACGTGGTGTCCTCCAGAACAAAGAGGAAAAAAAAATTAGGATTGTTATAGGCGCAAAGTTCAAAAGCCAGCATCTGTGATGGTATGGCGGTGTATTAGTGCCCAAGGCATGGGTAACTTACACATCTATGAAGGCACCATTAATGCTGAATGGTCCATACAGGTTTTGGAGCAACATATGTTGTTATCCAAGCAACGTTATCATGGACGTCCCTGCTTATTTCAGCAAGACACGTGTTACAACAGCGTGGCTTCGTAAAAAAAGAATGCGGGTACTTTCCTGGCCCGCCTGCGGTCCAGACCTGTCTCCCCTCGAAAATTTGTCGCGCATTATGAAGCGTAAAATACGACAGCGGTCACCCCGGACTGTTGAACGACTGAAGCTCTACATAAAACAAGAATGGGAAAGAATTCCACTTTCAAAGCTTCAACAATTAGTTTCCTCAGTTCCCAAATGTTTATTGAGTGTTGTTAAAAAAAAAGGTGATGTAACACAGTGGTGAACATTTCCTTTCCCAACTACTTTGGGACATGTTGCAGTCATGAAATTCTAAGTTAATTATTATTTGCAAAAAAAAAAAAGTTTATGAGTTTGAACATCAAATATCTTGTCTTTGTAGTGCATTCAGTTGAATATGGGTTGAAAAGGATTTGCAAATCATTGTATTCCGTTTATATTTACATCCAACACGATTTCCCAACTCATATGGAAACGGGGTTTGTACTTTTGAGAAGTCAGGTCATATATTTTTGTTTAAAAGAAATATGTACATTTATTTTACAAAAGTGTTCAACATGTTACTGAACCTGCTTGGGTAATTGTCACAGAACACTTTATTGTATTTTGTATATTTTATTTTTATTCCTACAGTAAAATTATTTTCATTATTATATTATATATATCTTCAAAACAGATTTTCTGGGAACCCCCTGTGCCATGGCTCCCCATTGAGACTGTGGACATCTTAAGACCTCACAGATGGTTTTAAACACATTTTTTTTCTTAACTAAAAAAAGTTGATGCTAATTAACCTGTACATATTTCATTTTTTCAAATAAATATTGATAAGGAACCAAATTGCAAGGCAGAATCAAAAATGGAATGCCACAATTCTAAAATCTTAATTCCCATCCCTATTCAAGACTCTCAAAATATGAACACAACATGTTTAATATGGAGTAGTTGTTTTACACGCTGAAAACAATGTGAAATACTTTGAAATAATAAATCAAATGTATAAATGAACATTTAACATTATTTGTACCTTTACTGACAATTATTGTTGGCAAAGACTGAGTTATTTATTTAATCTAGTTGGGTTGTTCACCTTATTTATTAAAGTGTTGGTACTCACAACTTTCTATTGCTTGCTGTTTGTATCATTTTTCATTAGTTTCAGTTCTGTGCTGTGTGTTAGTTTCTATTTTCTGTGTTCAATGTATTATTTTTACTCCTGCCTGAGGAAGCTTCAGGAACCAGCTGTTTGTAAATCCTAAATAAGTTGGGTTCTTAAACACATTACTATTCCGAGTGTAATAACATTTTCTAATGCATTCCGCTGCATCTACTGTTGCTTTTTTTTTACAATTTCCTGATCTTATTTTTTTTCATACTTTGTGTCTTGCGTGTGGATCGTTCTGTGACCATGACACTTTTTCCCTGCATCGTAGGGATCCAGCTTAAAGGCCTGCTGAAACTTACTACTACCGACCACGCAGTCTGATAGTTTATATATCAATGATGAAATATTAACATTGCAACATATGCCAATACGGCCGGTTTAGTGTACTAAATTGCAATTTTAAATTTCCCGCGAGTTTCTTGTTGAAAAAGTCACAGAATGATGACGCGTGCGCGTGATGTCACGGACTGTCAGGAAATATTAGCTCAGCACAAGTTACGGCTAAAGGTCGTCTCTTTTCATCGCATAATTACACAGTCATTTGGACATCTGTCTTGCTGAATCTTTTGCAATTTGTTCAATTAATAATGGAGACTATAAAGAACAATGCTGTTGGTGGAAAGCGGTGTATTGCAGCTGTCTTTAGCACAGAGACACAGCCGGTGTTTCTTTGTTTATAACACAGAGCAGTCAAGCGAACATGTTTCTCTACGTCAACCAGCATGTTTTTGGATGGGAAAATTGTGATATATATATTACCGGAGACATCATTGGATTATTCGTCCTCCTGCTGTAGCTGTTTAAAAGGCAGCTGTGAGCTTAGCTCCTCGGCTTCTCTCTGAGACACTGCGTGTTCACCGCAGCCATCCGACCTCGATGTATGTCTTTACAATCTCACTAAGAGACTATTAAAACAATAAGCGGATAAGGGATCTTCCAGAATTATCCAAGTAAATGTGTCTAATTACATCTGAAACGCTCACACTGCCTCCGCCCGGAGCCGTCGCTTTTTATTTTATTTTATTTTTTAGTAGTCCTTCGCTATCAATATCATCATCCACAAATCTTTCATCCTCGCTCAAATTAATGGGGAAATTGTCGTTTTCTGGGTCCGAATAGCTCTTGCTGCTGGAGGCTCACATTTAAAACAATGTGAGGACGTGAGGAGCCCTCACCCTTGTGACGTCATCGTCTGCGACTTCCGGTAAAGGCGAGGCTTTTATATCAGCACCAAAAGTTGCAAACTTTATTGTGGATGTTCTCTACTAAATCCTTTCAGCAAAAATATGGCAATATCGCGAAATGATCAAGTATGACACATAGAATGGACCTGCTATCCCCGTTTAAATAAGAAAATCTCATTTCAGTAGGCTTTTAAATAGACAGTCTTTGACCCCATGGTGCGTTTTTTTGCAGCTGTACTTGAAAAAGCACAGGATGATTCACTATTGCATAGGATTCTTTGTTTGGGCACTCTATTCCTTGGAATGATACGCAGGAAAACAGACAGCTTTGTTAGACGTAATGTTTGGTCGTACAATACTGAGACGGTAAAAAAACCAGGGCAACATTTTGGCAAACTTTCATCATATAAAAAATGAGGCATACAAAAATCGAGGTGCTACCGTCACATTATTATATCAAAATTATATATCACAGTTCTTTTAACAGCATCCAGATACAAATGTGTTGAAGTGTCAAATCTAACCTGCCGGTTCCTCTCATGTCCCTGATCTCCACATTTAGAAAAGGCAGGAAAGGGTTTCCACAGAAGGGGCACGTAGTGTTTAGATTAGAGTCATCCGCCGTCCAGCCGGCCATGATTTCTTCATCGTAGACCAGACAGTCACATGTCTTACAGCGTGAACAGCTTGAGATTAACAGCTGAAAAAGTAAATATAGCAATGTGAGGTATATAATCTGTCCTATTCCTTTATTTTGGATCTAGTAATGAAATTGTTAAGTTGAGTCACCTCCATTGCACAGTTATTGAAGATGCTGGTGTTGCTAGTGTAGCGTGAGGACCCTAAGTCTGACTTGTCAGACAGAAGGAAGCCAGGAGGTGAGAGGTGGCCACAACCTGTGAGGGTAGGAAAGATTATCAGAGAATGTGACCTACACATGGCTAGGAATATTACTAAAGTTCCAACAATCAAACAATGACAAAGGTAATGCTAGTGTATCTCAATTTCTGGGTAACCATAAAAATATTTGTTTAATGTACAAACCAGGGAGCAGCGATGTGGGTCTTCTGAGGCTAGAGTCTGCAGTGGGACTGTTCAAAAGTCTGCTGTGGAAGGGGCTACGTCTTGGGCTCTTTCGAGATCCCGTTGGACCAACAGGGCTATTCTTTTTTGGGGAGACTGTAGAATATTTTGATTGTTCCTCATCCTTCCCAGGGAAGCTATCTGGATCCTGAACATCAAGCGTGGAGACATTTGGTTGGTCACTCTGAGTGTCCTGAAAAAAACCCAATGACATCGAGCACGCTTGAGAACAGAATTGACAGCCACAGAACACGGTACAACCAGAAACAAAAGCATTCCATCCCCATAGTAAATGATATCCAGTTGCAAAGTTTACAAACTTGCAGTTGTCTGCAATAAAATGCTAAATAATAGATAATCTACTTGAAGTGTGTAATTTTTTTTAAATTAATGTAGCTGAGATAGGCGCCAGCGCCCCCCGTGACCCCAAAAGGGAATAAGCGGTAGAAAATGGATGGATGGATGGAAGTTACATTACGGGTTGAATAGTTTTGCGCGTAAATAGATTTCGCTAGTTGTTCGAAAATCCAATATACTTGCCCACCTATGTGCCTAATGTGTATATTGCTCTCTTTCTTCGCCAGTATATAGATATTTAATCAAACCAACATGCTGTAACGGGGTCAAATAAATCACAAGATGGTAGCAACCATCCAAGAAAATACTCTGTTTCAAGTAAAGCTAATACAGCTAAAAAGTGCTTGCTATCAAATGTGCAAACATGTTTCTCACTATTGTAATAAAGTTTCAATAATGGGAAGTACCTTGGTTGGTGTAGCGTACGTGGATAGACGTGAGTACCAACGACTAGCCTTCTCTGCCACGCCTTTGCTTGCAGAGAACATGCTGGTCTTGAAAACATCCAGTGTTGGTGTTAGTATTGTGTCCAGAACAAACGATGAGGATGGTGAAGGGGCTGCAATGTGCATCTGGCTTGTCTTATCCCGGTAGGGGCTGGGGTGCGAGCTGGGACAAGGGCTAGGGGTGGTGCTTGCGCTGTGACAAGTTGGCGACGACCACATACGCTGATGTGTGATAGATTTAGAGGGCGAGTGACGGTGGTAGGTGCAAGACTGTGGCACTTCCGTAGTCCTGAGGACGGAGCTCTTGGGTAAGCTAGCGCTACGAGGTGAGGAGCGGTGAAAGATGAGCGGGCTGGACGGGTCCTGGAGTTCCCTACTTGGTGTTCGGCTACTCAGTGGGCTTCCAATGTGCTTCATATACAGCTCAATTTCCCTTGCCAAATTCCTGTTGGCAATGGGTGTGTTGGCATCCATCTCCTCTGGACATGGATCCTCCTTTTGCTGCACTGAATGAGACTCTGCTGAAAGCAAGGAGAGAGGATCATAGCCAGTCTCAATGCCTGTGCGCTTCACTCTTCGTCTTGATGTCAAAGGACTCACACCACAGTAGCTTACGCTGCGTTCAATAGGATTTTTGCGAGATTTGCAGGTTTTGTGAGAAGTAATTCCTTCGCTTGCGGTGGTCTTGTCCAAATCCAAATCCTCCAAATCAAAAATAGCCTCTAGATTGTTCAGGTCTTCATCACTGGAAATCTGCATCTCCGGCTCATCTCCATCTTTACGACATCTGCTAACAGAAGCCTCCTCTGACCCACACAGAGCCAGTGAGCGAGGCCTCTTGCTCTTACCAAAGTTGGAATTACAGAGAATTTTCGCATCAGCGCCAAGATGTTCTGCAATTTTATCTGGGTCAGTTTCTCCCTGGCTCATACCCAGACCAAGAACAGTAGTGCCACTCCCACAGACTTTGTCACCACGTAGCCGCCAACTCAAAGTCGAGTCACTGTTGGCACTGCCAACCACTTCTTCCAGGGTACTTTTGTGTTTCCTGAGCAAGATATTGGTTTGGATCTCACCAATCTCTTCTAGAGAAGAGGTGAAGAGAAGACCTGCAACGTGGTCTGAAAAAAACAACCAGACATACTTATTAACAGCAATATAATTAGACAACCACTGGAGATACTGTTCCCTAATGGTAATACTGTTACTCTGCAATCACTTTCTTGTTCCCAGCTGTGATGGGGTGTCATGAACTAAAGGGCTTTTACAGCGGGATACCAACAAGTGCATTTGCTCTGCTGGTGAGTTTTCTGCATGCTCTGCCAACACTTGTATATTTGCGCTGGACAATCGGTGTGGAGATCAATTCAACAACAAACAGGCAGAAGATCCAAATGAAGAAGGAATAGAAGGGTGGATTTACTTGGATTTGTCCATGCCCCAATTTTTGTGCTTTTTAACCTTTTGGGGAATACCTAATTTAATAGCTTCTATTGACCCTCTGGGGAATACAAAATTTAGTAGCTAAAGGACAAACAGGTCCTCAGAGAGTTTAAGTGTACAAAACATGATGGGACTGATATTTTTCAACTTTTTTTTGCTCAAATCTCTCAAACAACTTGAGTCATAAATAAAAATATAGAAAACATGTCATGTTTTTATTTTAACCCTGTGAATGCTAAATTTTTCTAGTTATGACAGTTTTTTCACGTTTAAATATTTGCATAAAAGGAGTCCATCCATATAATAAATGTTATAAAGACTTGGAGTAACAGTTGATAAGGGCCATGATCCTTCAGAAATGCAATGAAAAGCAAGACCATTTTTTAGGGCCGCAAACAATGTCTTTTTTAGAAGGCACAGTGTGCATGGTCGCTGCACCTGTAGAGACTAGACAATAACGTCTTCGTGTGTAGAGGAGTAGGTGCATCAGTCCATCCAACAACCTTTGCAGACCATTTGATGCTCTGTGCATAAAATGTGTTGCATCTGACAAAAAACACTTGTTTGCTTGGTCAGAATAAACACCTTCTTACAGCTCGCTGGAACCTGCAGGCTGCATCAACATTCGCAAATTGTCGCAACATGTTTCTCTGCAAGTCCATGGCTTGTCGTGCAAAAATTTACCTCAAAGGACTAAAAATCCCCCAATATACTCCAAAGGTTAACACGTGTTAGTAACTTATTATCAAATAATTTGTTTATAATTTCCTCACAGTAACATTTATTAAAGTAAAAAAATATATGAACACAACTGGCTAGCTTATGTTACCATTAGTGGCTTAAGAGAATACATGTGTGTGAGAGTTGTCTATATTTTTCACAAATACAAGGTCTATATTATATATTTTTTTACCAGCCCAAATGAAATGATGTGTTTACAGCAGTCAATCACCCAGTCTCTTGCACACATACAAAAGCAGTCTAACACAAACAACAATTGGCAGTCATGCTGCTGTTATGATATAATATAGAGGAGGGAGGGGCAGACTTTTTGGCCCCTACTTTTAGGCTCAGGGTCCACATTGGCTTTTAAAATTCGACAGACCGGCATTTCGAAGCATATCTGTTGGAACTAAGAGTAGACTTCCCTAAAATAGGCTGTACATCTATTTTAAGAACAGCAAAGAAACACAAAAATGGTATTACAGGGTTAACACTTACATTTTCTTTCAGTGGACACAGTGGTGTTCATCACCCTTTTTTGCCAGTGTGTTGAAGTCTAGTATCAGTTTTGTTGTGGCAATTCTCAAAACAGAGCTATGCCGGATTTTGTTCTAATATTTAGCAGGCTGGATTAAAAAGACCAACGGGCCAGATGTGGCCTTTGGGCTGTAGTTTGCCTGTCCATGATATAGAGTCAATGCCAGCGAATGCTAGATATCCAAATTGCTGTTATCAGCTAACAATATCTTAAAGGTGCCATAAGTAATAATTTCATGTCAAGTCATCATTAAATGGCCCTGATATGTCAAAATGCATGAATAAATAATGTTATTAATCGAATATCTTTACAATTGATAATAGTATTTCAGCCGGGATATGCTGATTTCAAAATTAGATATACAGCCCCAAAATGTTATTTTTTTCATTTCGATGCCCTGCCCTCCACCGTTTGATCAATCAGAAAGTCTGTGTGTGTCACATCCAGGTTGCCAGTTACTCACTGCCACCTTCAACTGACTACTGCCACTGGTAAAGTTACTAAACATGTCAGACCTTATTAAATCTAAAAGGCTTCGTTACGATTCTCAACTTATTCATGACAAAGCCAGGAACAAAACAAGGATTTGTATCGGGGGTGCCTATGAAAGACAGAGACGATTGAAAGATTTTTTCACCTGATGCCGAACTTGCCAATTTCCTTCTTGATAGGTAAGTCAGGCATTTACGTTTCCTTATTACATGTAATAAATGGAAATGGACATTTTGTATGTAAACTATATTGTTCAATACAGTCTGTGATCTTGTCTAAAAAGCTAGTATGTTCGGGCAACGAATGCTTTTAGCATGCTAGCCCGGTCAATGACACATCGAAATATAGGCTAACGGGGGGAATATACTGTATGCCTGTTAGCCTGTATGTGGATGTGTCATTCAACTGACGAGGGAACAGTATATTTTTGAAAAAAAAAACCCTATGTAGATATGGGTAGTGTCAGTGCCTATTTAGTTCTCAATATGCTGATATGCTGAGGAAAGGGGGTTCCAACATTAGCGTGGATAATTGCGATTTCTGGTACTGTATGTGCATCAGACACATATGGGTGGCATTTACTCGGCACAGTATAATGCATTACTTGTAGTGATATTGTAATTTGTGTATTGACATGATAGTAGGCGATATGATTTATGCTTAACGTGGTTTTTGCGTAACATGGGTTGGCTCATAGAATCGCAGTCTGCACTGAAATATGGTGATTGGCTGATTGATTGAGTTTAGTTTATTTCGAACATGAACACACTTACAGTATAATACATCACACATGTCCTTTTCAGACATGATGTAAAGAGAATTTGATATGAAATTGAGTATAAATAAGCAACGCTTATTTAATTCTACCCCTTTCCATATTAGTTTTGAAAAACAACTTACATTGCATTACAGATTACGTAGATAGCTTCAAAAACAGTTAAAATGTACACTATTTAAACAGCTTTCCATGTTTTACGCATCTTCAGTAGCAAGAGGATGGGGCGGTATAGCTCGGTTTCTAGAGTGGCCATGTCAGCAACTTGAGGGTTCCAGGTTCGATCCCCGCTTCGGCCATCCTAGTCACTGCCATTGTGTCCTTGGGCAAGACACTTTACCCACCTGCTCCCAGTGCCACCCACACTGGTTTAAATGTAACTTAGATATTGGGTTTTCACTATGTAAAGCGCTTTGAGTCACTAGAGAAAAGCGCTATATGAATATATCTCACAATTCCCAAGAGGATGCACATCTTGTCAGAACACCTGCTCCCGTAAAAGAGTCAAAATTGCCATGACTAATTTTCACTCCATCACTCTGACAGGGGTCTTTTGAGGTTTTGTAGTTTTACTTTATCCATTTATTCATTTTCTACTGCATATTCTGTTTAAGGACAGAAGTTCGCTAGACACTATCCCAGCTTAGATAGGGTACACCTTGGATAGATCACCAATGGATCACAGAGAACATAGAGACAAACAACCATTCACACTCACATATGCGCCTATTAAGGCACACTTGAAAATCCTAATTCACCACGTTTAGTTTTACCTGCACTTGCAGATGTCTTAGCTCGGCATTTTGAATTGTCATAGCGGGAACTGCTGCACACAATGCCATGAGGATGGAAGGAAGAATTGACCTCCATGTCCAACTGAGGTAGACAGTCTTTACTTCCCTTGATGCTCTCCGTCTCTGATACTACAAAGATAGAAAACACAATTTAAGATAATACCACAAAACATAAAATTGTTCATATTAAGGATACAAAAAGATAAACTGATCAATTCAAATTAATACAATGTCAACTGACAGGAGCTGCAGTCACTCTCTTCCTTATCAATCTTGTCCCGGATAGAATTCTGTGCACAGACGTCTCCCCTGCGAACCTCCTCTTTGGACAGTGAATTATAACCCAAGTCTGACTGATGTCCTGAAGAACAGACACAAATAGCAAAAATATCTGATAAAATGTACACAAATATTAGCGAGGTACACAATACGCACTGTTATCAAATATATAAGAGGACAAAGATATACAGAAAAAAATGTGAAATAAAAAGTTATAAAAAAACTACTTGGTGGAGAAACAAAAGCTACAGGCAGACTTTGAGTTACAATATCCTGTTTAGAGAAGTTTCCACAAATCTTTTCTGCTCTGTCCTCCCTCTCCTGCATGGAGAAGATACCAGGTGGTCACAGATAATTGGAGAGGTACCAGTCTGGAAGAGGCACTAACTGTTCCAAGTCGTGAACCGAGGTGGACCACTCTTCTATAAACTCTTCTATGCATCATTTGGTGACGTCTCTGCATTATGGACTTGTCTACATGCAAGAAAATCTCCTAACGACCCTCTGCTGGCGTCCAGATGGACTGAACTCTCACAATACGTATTAATGTAACAATTCAATACATGTGCCCACTCTGCATCTATTGCAGCCGGGCTTTTGAAGTATTTCCTTGTCTGAATGTGGGTTCAGATCAGGGAACGTCGTGGTTTGTGAAGCCCTTTGATGCTCTTGTGTTTAAGGGTTACATGGATAAATTCTGATTGATGTTAACTGTTAAAATAGTGGTGTAATTCTGTGGCTCAGAACTGAACAATAAACTTTTAAAAAATTTTAATGGGTAACATTGATTTTAAATACTAGTATTTTGCCTCTGTCACATAATCCATTAATAGAATAGAATAGAATGGACTTTATTGTCATTATACATGCATATAATGAGATTAAAGACTCCAACTTAAGGTGCGGTAGTGGGAACAAATATGGGGTGAAATAAATAACACAAGAGGTAATAAAGGAAAAAACTTACAATTGAAATAAACAGACTACTATCCAATAAAAAATAATAAGCAATCCTGTACAATATACAAAACACTATAGAAATACAAAATACTGTACAATATACAGAACAAGACAAGAGAACCAAAGCAATAAATAACAATCAGTGTCGGACGTATTGCACTCGAAGGGTAGTATTGCACAGTAGGGTATTAGGGCAGGATATTGTAAAGGGGTGAATTACTATTGTTATAAGTTAGAGTTCAACATGGTGACAGCTCTGGGAAAGATGCTGTCTCTGAGCCTGTTTGTTCTGGCTCTAATGCACCTGTAGCACCTGCCCGATGGTTGCAGGTTGAACAGGTGGAAGCCTGGGTGTGTGCTGTCCTTGGTAATGTTTTTTGCTCTTTTGAAGCAACGGGAGTTGTGTAAATTATATAATCCGCATTCGCATCTCCAAAGTCGTCATCCACCCGCCGTCCACCCGAACCAACATTTTGTCAGGACCGTACCCGCCCGCCAACCGCCCGCTGAAATACATCAGAGGTTGTCCGCCTTTACCACTCACAGAGCTATTTAAACCTGTTTCACAGAATAACGTTTACAATTGTAGCCGCTAACATTCCAATCGCGTTTATCCTGATGACAAGAATATGGGCGTGCTGTGAAGCCATTGCCTTAGACACCTTCAACAACATGTACGAACAGTTTGTGGGTCCGGCTACATGTTGTGTGCAGCTTCCGCAATTACACGTTCAAGATTGAAAGGCATACTGGGTGATACAGAGTACACTGATGGTTGTGATATGAACAACTTTAACACTTACTAATATGCACCACGCTGTGAAGCCACACTCAACAAGATTGACAAACACATTTTGGGAGAACATCCTCACAGTAACACAACAGAAACACAACACAACAAATACCCATAATCCTTTGTATTTATGACACTTCCTGAATATATTTTACACCCCCGCGCCCCCAACCCCGCCCACCTTACCGACGCACGGGTGGGGGGGGGGGGGGTTTGCTGCTAGCAGGGTGTATAAGATACTCAGGAAGTTTCATGAATACAAAGGATTACGGGTATTTGTTGTGTTGCGTTTATGTTGTGTTACTGTGAGGATGTTCTCCCGAAATGTGTTTGTCGTTCTTAATTGGTGTGGCTTCACAGCGTGGCGCATATTACTAAGAGTGTTAAAATTGTTTATATCACAACCATTAGTGTACTCTGTGTCACCCAGTATGCCTCTTAGTCGTGTACGTGTGTCTGCGGAAGCCACACACAACATGATGCTGGACTGACAAGCAGATCGTACATGTTGTAGAAGGTCGATAGAGCCAGTGGCTTCATAGCACGCCCTATTTCTTTTTATCTGGGTGACTACCGGCAGTCATTCAGGAGAATAATAGCGTCTTTCTTCGCTTTATGACACGGGTCTCAAATGGCACTTTGAATGACAAAGGATACCGGTCACAGAACCATGCATATCAAATATTTCCGGACGGTTCAACCGCCACCCGCCCGAATCTAATTAAAATCTATTTTTTCGTCATGTCAACCGCCCGACCCGTGGTTGAGACCGCAAACCACGCATCACTAGTGTAAATCCTTCAGGGAGGGCAGGGGACAGCCGATGATTTTTTGTGCAGACTTTATGACCCTCTGAATTGCCTGTTTGTCGGCGTCAGTGCAGCTGGCGTACCACACTGTTATGCAGTACGTCAGCAGGCTTTCGACAGCCGAGTGATAGAAGGTCACCATCAGCTTCCTCTCCAGTCTGCTCTTCCTCAGCACCCTCAGGAAGTGGAGTCTCCGCTGGGCCTCCCAGATGACCGCAGTTGTATTTTGGGTCCGGGACAGGTCAGCACATATGAGGGTGCCGAGGAACTTGAAAGAGTTGACTCTCTCCACCTCCTCACCGTTGATGTAGAGGGGGGCGGGGTCTGCAGTGTTTTTCCAGAAGTCAAAGATGAGTTCCTTGGTTTTTGTGGTGTTCAGTGCCAAATTATTCACTGAACACCACGCTGATAGTTTCAGGATCTCATCTCTGTATGCAGACTCATCCCCCCCTGTAATGGGGCCCACCACCGTTGTGTCATCGGCGAACTTGATGATGGTGTTGTCCGAGTGGACTGGACTACTATTAAACTTGTAAGCTGAGTTTCCACTGTAATTGTGTTCATGCTGACAAACCAAACAGGATGTAATTAAAAAAAAAGTAAAATAAAGTGTTTGTAATGTAGATCTACCTGTGCTAGATCCATCATCATTGATATCTGCTGCTCTACACTGCTCTGTTAGGGTGACGTCAGCTGTGCTGTCCAGGCTGCCATGACTATCAACGTCCAGGTCGTTGCAGTCTACCCCCCCAAAAAACAAATCATTATCGAAGACAACAGTTTTTCTGTAAAAAGAAAATATTTGCTTTCAGTTTAATTTATTATACCATTAGCAGAATTTGACGGTAAAGTGACTCGCATGGAGATTGTGTAGTTGTCGCAAAAATGATGAGGAAACCACAGATTTTTAAATAATCTTTAAAAAAAAATTTCTCATGTTGATTACCTGACAGCAGGCTCTGAGTGAGAGGGGCATGTTTTCGCAGTGACTGTTTAAACTGAGCCACACCCAAAACCACATTTCTCAGCTTCATCCACAGAAAGTATCCTCCTCTGGTGCTGGTCGGCCAAGTGCTTTCCAGCACTGCCTTTAAAATTAAGAGGAAGAAACAGACAAGAGAAAAAAAATTGTTTAAGCAAAATAATTTAAAGAGCTTGTGTATATTTGTAGAGTCCCAAACATTGAAAAATCAATAAGCGGTTGACACTCAGATCTGGAATTGTTCAACTTGAAATTTTAAGGAAACGACAAAAAAGTAAGGTTTCTGTAAATAGTACCAACAGTAATTGTATTGTTTTGTTTTAACTTAAATGGTAAACGGTCTGTATTTATGAAATGCTTTACTATAGCTGGAATGATACCTACAGTGCTTTACATTATACATCAAATTCACACAAACATTCACACAGTGAAGGCAGACAACTACATGAAAATTCACAAAAAACTTTACTTTAAACAAAGTAATAAAAGTTGGTGTAGATCATCAAAGTCAATCTTCCAGCATGCGGCACTATTTGAAAATCAAAGTTAATTTTAGCAACTAAGAACTCCAACTTACTCCAGCAGTAACATCCAACATAATGTACATCTTACCCCAGATTTCCACTGGATGCGAAATAGCTGCTGAACGAAACCACAACAGAACAGCACCGCCATCTACAAGTCTTGTCTTGTTATATTCTTATTTTACAGTTATATTGTTATTCCCATTGTTTTTATTCTTTTTGTAATATTTCTCTATTTTGTTTCCATTTAAACCCCCATTATTTACTTTTTTCTTTAAATTGATCTCAACTCTGTACACTGCTGCTGGAATTTTAATTTTCCTGAAGGAACTCTCCTGAAGGAATCAATAAAGTACTATCTATCTATCTATCTATCTATCTACAAACCCTGTTTCCACATGAGTTGGGAAATTGTGTTAGATGTAAATATAAACGGAATAAAACGATTTGCAAATCCTTTTCAACCCATGTTCAATTGAATATGCTACAAAGACAAGATATTTGATGTTCAAACTCAAAGTTATTTTTTTTTTTGCAAATAACAATTAACTTAGAATTTCATGGCTGCAACATGTGCCAAAGTAGTTGGTAGATGGCATGTTCACCACTGTGTTACATCACCTTTTCTTTTAACAACACCTAATAAACGTTTGGGAACAGAGGAAACTAATTGTTGAAGCTTTGAAAGTGGAATTCTTTCCCATTCTTGTTTTATGTAGAGCTTCAGTCGTTCAACAGTCCGGGGTCTCTGCAGTCGTATTTTAGCCTTCATAATGCGCCACACATTTTCGAAGGGAGACAGGTCTGGACTGCAGACGGGCCTGGAAAGTACCTGCACTCTTTTACTACGAAGCCACGCTGTTGTAATACGTGGCTTGGCATTGTCTTGCTGAAATAAGCAGGGGCGTCCATGATAACGTTGTTTGGATGACAACATATGTTGCTCCAAAACTTGTATGGACCTTTCGGCATTAATGGTGCCTTCACAGATGTGTAAGTTACCCATGCCTTGGGCACTAATACACCCCCATACCATCACAGATGCTGGCTTTTGAACTTTGCGCCTATAACATTCGGAATGGTTATTTTACTCTTTGTTCTGGAGGACACCACATCCTCTGTTTCCAAATATAATTTGAAATGTGGACTTGTCAGACCACAGGACACTTTTCCACTTTGCATCAGTACATCTTAGATGAACTCGGGCCCAGCGAAGCCGGTGGCGTTTCAGGATGTTGTTGATAAATGGGTTTGGCTTTGCATAGTAGAGATGTAGCAACCAACTGTAGTTACTGACAATGGTTTTATGAAGTGTTCCTGAGCCTGTGTGGTGATATCCTTTACACACTGATGACAGTTTTGATGCAGTACCGCCTGGGGGACCAAAGGTCCGTAATATCATCACTTACGTGCAGTGATTTCTCCAGATTCTCTGAACCTTTTGATGATTTTACGGACCGTAGATGGTAAAATCTCTAAATTCCTTGCAATAGCTCGTTTAAAAATGTTGTTCTAAAACTGTTCGACAATTTGCTAACAAATTGGTGACCCTCGCCCCATCCTTGTTTGTGAATTACTTAGCATTTCATGGAAGCTGCTTTTATACCCAATCATGGCACCCACCTGTTCCCAATTAGTCTGCACACCTGTGGGATGTTCCATATAAGTGTTTGATGAGCATTCCTCAACTTTATCAGTATTTATTGCCACCTTTCCCAACTTCTTTGTCACGTGTTGCTGGCATCAAATTCTAAAAGTAATGATTATTTGCAACAAAAAAAAATGTTTATCAGTTTGAAGATCAAATATGTTGTCTTTGTAGCATATTCAACTGAATATGGGATGAAAATGATTTGCAAATCATTGTATTCCGTTTATATTTACATTTAACACAAATCCCAACTCATATGGAAACAGGGTTTGTACAATGCGGCATCCCTACCGCCGTTCTGTTGCGGCGCCATCGTGCAGCAACAATCCAACAGTAACATCATACCCTCTGAGCGTGTCACAACAATCAGTCCCCTGCTTTCCAATATCATTTTCATTGTAAGTATTTGTATTATACCCTTATTGAAATTAAGTTTTTTGGGAAAAGAAAACTCCCCTGTTTTCCCTGTCCCAGTATCAGCATGTATTTGACACAGGCCCCCATATCTCCATATAGCCGCTCAGGATATACCTATATAGTAGTCTTTAATTTTAAACCCTCCAGAATCAGCATGTCCTCTCATCCAGTTGTGTCAACGAGGTGAAATTCCGCTTGAAAACTTTGACAGGTTGACCTCATGTCCGTCGACACCCATTAGGATGTTTCAAAGTGTTAAATACAATCCTTAAAAACAGACTATTTTATTTTACAAGTAAACCGGAAAATTGTTTGTATTTGTGCCTGACTTCGTGTCCAACACAAGCCGATTTTAGCAGATTAAACTGATTTGTTGCGGCTTTCGGCAAATTAGAAACTTTGCTTATATTTAGCGCTGGAATGCGGGACGTCATCGGCATGTCAGTGACGTTCCCTTTTCTAGGTGGTGGAAACAGACACAATGACTTGAGTAAAAACGGATATAGTCCACCGCCTTGCGGATGTTGTGTTGCGGCCGTTTTGCATCTAGTAGAAATCCAGGATTATAGAATACTACCAAAGTTTGACGCCACAGTGGTATTATTAGCATGCAGTGCACTAAACATTCTTACTAAAGGTGTGACATTACCGCCAAAGGTACAGTAGCAATATTTTTTAATCACAACTAAAAAACAACCTCACTTTAACTATTAAACCCTGTCCATACAAAAAAAATATTGAAGGCCTACTGAAACCCACTACTACCGACCACAGAGTCTGATAGTTTATATATCAATGATGAAATATTAACATTGCAACACATGCCAATACGGCCGATTTAGTTTACTAAATTACAATTTTAAATTTCCCGCTGAGTTTCTTGTTGAAAACGTTGCGGAATGATGACGCGTATGATGACGCGTGCGCGTGACGTCTCGAGTCGGAGGGGACATATTAGCGCAGCACCACCAGTGGCTAAAAGTCGTCTGCTTTAATCGCATAATTACACAGTATTCTGGACATCTGTGTTGCTGAATCTTTTGCAATTTGTTGAATTAATAATGGAGAAGTCAAAGTAGAAAGATGGAGGTGGGAAGCTTTAGCCTTTAGCCACACAAACACACGGTGTTTCCTTGTTTAAAATTCCCGGAGGTGAAACTTTACCTGCCGGCCACTTGTCAACCGGCAGGTTTCGGTGAGAAAATTGTGGTAAAAAGTCGCCTCTTACCGGAGATCAGCGGAACTTCTGTTATGCTGCTATGCTGCTGCTGCCGTGACTAATTCCCTCAGAGACTGGCGTCAAGACACCCGTGGACACACCCCTCCGATTATCAGGTACTATATAATCTCACTAAAACACTAGCAACACAATAGAAAGATAACAGATTTCCCAGAATTATTCTAGTAAATGTGTCTAAAAACATCTGAATCGCTCACAATGCAATCGCCTTTTTTTTTTAACTTTATTTTTATTTTTTTATTTATTTCTAGTCCTTCGCTATCAATATCCTCAGCCATGAATCTTTCATCCTCGCTCAAATTAATAGGGAAATTGTCGTTTTCTCGGTCCGAATAGCTCTTTTTGTTGGAGGCTTCCATTAAAAACAAAGTGAGGACGTGAGGAGCCCCCACACGGGTGACGTCATCGTCTGCGACTTCCACTAAAGGCAAAGCTTTTTTATTAGCGACCAAAAGTTGCAAACTTTATCGTGGATGTTCTCTACTAAATCCTTTCAGCAAAAATATGGCAATATCGCGAAATGATTAGGTATGACACATAGAACGGACCTGCTATCCCCGTTTAAATTCTCATTTCAGGAAGCTTTTAAAGATGTTGCCTTATAACACGGTCAGAAATAATCCTTGGCACTCTTCAAGGGTGGACGCTCCCCTTTCCTCTCCCTTATCTCTCCTGCTTACTTAGTTTTTTTTTGATTGATTGAAACTTTTATTAGTAGATTGCACAGTTCAGTACATATTCCGTACAATTGACCACTAAATGGCAACACCCAAATAAGTTTTTAAACTTTTTTTAACGTTTTTCCACGTTAATCAATTCATGTCTTGTCTTAACTTTCTTGTTACCTCTTTTTGCACTTCTCTCCAAATCTAAACATTGGAACTGTTTAACTGGCCTCAACGAAATTAACAAGATCTTGGGTTTGGGGGAACCTGCTTGTCATGAGGGTGCTGTTGTTGCTGGACACACCACGGACTCCTGGGAGAAGAAGGACTGCCGCGTGCCTGGCGACCCTTTTCTGTCGAGGACGTGAAGATATCTACTTATTCGGAATTATGACAACAGGACATCTGCTGATTGAAGTAAGTGTTGCTCTGGTTTGTCGACAAATTGGAAGTTGCTGGCAGTCTTCAAAGTACCCCAAAGCTGCCACAAATGATTGGAAGATGCGGGAAGAGCTGTGGACACTCTTGTGATTTGCATAACATCGGACTGTCTTCCCCACAGGATTTTTGAGGACCAGTCATAGACAATTTAGAGTGAAAAGCACATTTTATTTTCACTCGCATACAAAACATTATAACTTGGATTGTTTCCCTGACGTCGAGACTTTCCCGAAGGACAGTGCGGCAAAGACACAACAAACTCCCTTCTGTCTCTCATGGACACTTGTTGTTGTTCACTTTGGACTAGCGACTGCACAAGATCAAGGCCACGGAACAGAGACACACTGCAGGCTTACATACAAACATGCACCCCAAAAATATACGCCACACATGCAACCCCCCCCCAACCCAATGCCCTCGACGCAAATCCCAGAGAGATGATGAAAGGATGGTCAGCGCCGGAGAGCTGCGGCCTACCACCATGACCCCGCACTCCCTTCCCTCTGTTGCTAGATATCTCCAGATGTATGTTGTAATATGTATATGTGTTTTGCTACGGAGGTTTTTTCCCCACTCCTTACTGGGCCCCCTTAGGAGCCCAGTCTACGTTGTATTTTTTTACTTATCCTTCCCCAGCGTTTTACCTTTTTCCCCATCTTTTACGGGGCGCCTTGTGGCGACCCATCAGCGTTCCTGTTCTGTAACCCTGTACACTGTTTGTTTGTCTAATCTTGAATGGGTCTGTGCTGAAAACAAAGTTTTGTTGGACAAACCCCGTTTCCATATGAGTTGGGAAATTGTGTTAGATGTAAATATAAACGAAATACAATGATTTGCAAATAATTTTCCACCTACATTCAGATGAATATGCTACAAAGACAACATATTTGATATTCAAACTGATAAAAAAAAATGTTTGCAAATAATTATTAACTTCAGAGTTTGATGCCAGCAACACATGACAAAGAAGTTGGGAAAGGTGGCAATAAATACTGATAAAAGTTGAGGAATGCTCAACAAATTCTTATTTGGAACATCCTACAGGTGTGTAGGCTAATTGGGAACAGGTGGGTGCCAAGATTGGGTATAAAAACAGCTTCCCAAAATACGCTCAGTCTTTCACAAGAAAGGATGAGGCGAGGTACACCCCTTTGTCCACAACTGCGTGAGAAAATAGTCAAATAGTTTAAGAACAACGTTTCTCAGCGTGCAATTGCAAGAAATTTAGGCATTTCAACATCTACGGTCCATAATATCATCAAAAGGTTCAGAGAATCTGGAGAAATCACTCCACGTAAGCGGCATGGCTGGAAACCAACATCGAATGACCGTGACCTTCGATCCCTCAGACGGCACTGTATCAAAAACTGACATCAATCTCTAAAGGATATCACCACATGGGCTCAGGAAGACTTCAGAAAACCACTGTCACTAAATACAGTTTGTTGCAACATCTGTAAGTGCAAGTTAAAGCTCTACTATGCAAAGCGAAAGCCATTTATCAACAACATCCAGAAACACCGCCGGCTTCTCAGGGCCCGAGATCATCCAGACTGTTATCGATGCAAAGTTCAAAAGCCAGCATCTGTGATGGTATGGGGGTGCATTAGTGCCCAAGGCATGGGTAACTTACACATCTGTGAAGGCACCATTAATGCTGAAAGGTACATACAGGTTTTGGAACAACATATGCTCCCATCTGAGCGCAGTCTTTTCATGGACGCCCCTGCTTTTTTCAGCAGGACAATGCCAAGCCACATTCAGGACGTGTTACAACAGCGTGGCTTCGTAAAAAGGAATGTTAAACGACTGAAGCTCTACATAAAACAAGAATGGGAAAGAATTCCACTTTCAAAGCTTCAACAATTAGTTTCCTCAGTTCCCAAACGTTTATTGAGTGTTGTTAAAAGAAAAGGTGATGTAACACAGTGGTGAAAATGCCCTTTCCTAACTACTTTGGCACGTGTTGCAGCCATGAAATTCTAAGTTAATTATTATTTGCAAAAAAAAAAAACGTTTATGAGTTTGAACATCAAATATCTTGTCTTTGTAGTGCATTCAATTGAATATGGGTTGAAAAGGATTTGCAAATCATTGTATTCCGTTCATATTTACATCACAATTTCCCAACTCATATGGTAATGGGGTTTGTACTTGTGCAATGACAATAAAGACCTATCCATCTAAACAACAAAGCATACTGCGAAACACAATTATGACAAGTCTTGTGGATTCTGCTGAATATTCCCAGAAATTGTCCTTGTCTACAGACATACTGACTGAGGTTACAAACCTCCCGGGTATTACTGTCCGCATAAAAATACTGCAGCTTTTGATGGCTGATTTACAATTACTTATTTGAATTGAGCAACCACAGCAACCTCAGCGTGCACACCAAGCAGCACTCTCTCATAGCATCTACCCCTCTACTTTCCCTGCCCTCAGTCTCCTCACCAGTCACGATGCATTTACGAACGTCAGACTGTCGGAAAACAGAACTCTTCAAGCAGGAACAAACTTAACTGCAGATATTTAAAAAAATGCACATTTCCTCCACACCGTAGCACATAACCACCTATCTGTATCTTTAAAATCAGCGCCATACTTTTTGTTCACCGCTTTATATTTTGATACTCCCCTTTGAAGAAGAAAATATTTCACCCCTACACCCCCACTAGTATAATTTGTCTATAAAATTGTTAAAACTATACCTCGGCATAATATTGTAAGCTTATTAAGAATAAAGGAAACAAAACATCGGTGTTTCCACGTCTCCCACCGTGGTTACAGTGAGGAAAAGTGCTACATACGCTTCATCATATTCTGGTACGGCAAAAAAAAAAGCATGTTCCCCAATTTCACACATGCCCCCACACCGTGGTCCGCCCCGCTACTTGAGAAAGACTGCTGTAATTGAACAGAAACATATTGTTCAAATGTTGTAATCATACCACAAACAATAATATCTTAGTGCAAAGTATAATACAGGAACATTGTGTTTCAAGTAACTTTGGCTGAATGTCTAAACTGACAAGTGTAAAACTGTGTCTTTCTACTTCTTAAGAAATATTGTCCTCTGCAATGAACATTTTCGTATTACTGTAGTTAGGAGAATGTTTATTCTCATGAGGTTAACTGACAATTTAACTTTTAATAATGTAAATACCTCACAAATTGATGTTTGGCCTCACTGGCTACTTTGTTTCACTTCAAGGATATTTTCCAGTGGTTCATCAAATTGCCTAACACTCGTATTCATTGTCATAGACATTGATGCTTGCAGTGTTTCTTTTGCAAATCCGAGCTACCACATGAGGATTTATTCCAAAAGGAAATATTTGCTTGTCTGCTCATTCATCAGACCAACAAAATTTGTCCATACTTCTGATTAAAACTTTGCAGGAGGTTCCCCACTCCGTTCTGTTCCGTCCAAATGAGCTGTCCCGTTGAAAAAAAAGCTACCATAAGGGATCATGGGAGGTGTGATTTACTTCTCAGACTATTCCATTAAATAGCAATAGCACCATAAAGAAACGATATTGACAGGTGTAACAAAGTTCTCATTTGATAAGATTTTAAAACTGAAGTATGTAAATATATACAATAATGTTAACCCAAATGTTCATTAACCATCAATGCACATTTGGTTTCATTCATACTTGTGTACCTTATTGTAGTAGCCATATGTAATTGCATTTGGGTGGACTCCAGCTTTCTTCATTTCAAAGAGGACCCTGACTGCAAGGACCGGCTGGCCATATTGCCCACAAAGCTGCATTAGCACTCTGTAACACACCTAGGAGAAGAAAGTTAAACAATGATGGCAAAGTCTGAAAAAAAATAATGGGGCCGCTTAAACACTATTAAAAAAGCTTATACTATACTTTATATTTAAGTATATATACATATATACATACATAAATATATATAAATAATCAGGGCAAAAAACCTCATCAGGTGGCTGCAACTTCTTGGCCTGCATCTTACGAAGGACATCATAGGCAGTACGAAGAGCTCGCACTTTAGAATGGCAAACCTTCACATATGCTGGTAGACAAATAAACCAGAGGCCATAACAATGGCGCAGCAAGCACATGGACCATAGCTGGGGGATGGATGAGTATTTTTTGGCTATTTTCTGGGCTGATTTAATCTCCTATGGAAATAAAGAAGGGTGGGGAGAAGTTATTTAGGATAAAATACTGTGGAAGCTGAATATTGGACATTTAACAATGGGTAGTAAGGTGACACTGATTTTTCACTTATACAAGAGAGCATCATTCATTTGGAAATAAGGCAATCATTTTCACAAGGAAGAGTAGCAGAATATAATTCATTATGTGTTTTATTTACTCATTAGACCATTATAAGAACACAATTAAAGTTTGTTGTATTTGGTTAAAAGGGCAGTTAACTGTTGTGCTCTATTAAAGATTATTTGAGATAAAACAAAAATGAAGACAGCAGCATGCTCCTGTGCTGTTCACCTGTTTGCTACGCCTAAACATTGGGGCGGGGCTGGTGGGGCAGCTATGCCTGGCGTTGAGGCGAGAGGAAGGTGTTTGAAGGCCCTCCACTGGGTCAAACAAGTCCAAACTTAACACTGGGAAGACATCATACCTGATGAACAACAACATATATGAAAACATGGAGAGAAAGACAAAATAGTTTCACTTATTACATTCCTCAATAATTGATCCAATCAGCTACTACTGCAACTTATTTTGTTCAAAGTCTCAGGGGAGCAACAGTCTAAACACATCTTAGACATTCACACTCACGTTAAGTCCATTTTATTCCAATTCATTGTGCCTTAAATCAGATGCTTTGTATGTTAAACCCTATGAACAAGTATTTAGTATTTCAGAGTCCAGTTAATTTTGCTACATGTAAATGAAATTAGGGCAGCACAATTCTGCAAAATATGTGAATCCACTTTCTAAAAAATAGAAATAGGTAACAATATACAAAAGATATAAAGTCAAAACATGCTGTATGGCTGCTGCGTGTTATGACTTTAAATTACTTTTTTTTTTTTTAAACCAAGAAATTAGAGATGCTCTGAAATTTCGGCTAATTTTGTCGGGAGTGGAGGCAATATGTCTGCAATGTCTGAGAAAGACTCGAGGACAGCGATCTGCAAAACATGCAGTGTGGAAATATCAAGAATGCAGTGGTGGCTGTTGATTTTAAAAAAAGGGAAGCGCAGTTGGAGCTGCCACAAAGAACTTGTGTGCTCACCTGTGAGAGCATTGCATGCGGTGGAGGCTCGCAGCAGAACTCACTCGCTGTTTTTCAGGGACATTGCAGAGCGACAGAAGTCAAGAGTCTCCATACAGGAGTACAGTCTCCAATAGCAGCAAAAAAAGATGCTAGATTTGTCGCTAGTCGTTTTCAAATGAAGAAAAGTCACTAAATGGATTGTAAAAGTCTCCAGATCAACTTGGAAAAAACTGAATTAAACTTTAAAAATGCTAAGGCTGTGGTGTTTATATTCCAAAATTTCTGATTCACTAATTTTGTTGGCAATCAATAAGGGATTCAGCCACAAACAGATCATCATGGGGCAGTGTGGCTCAGATGGTTGAACGGCTATCCAGCATCTTGAGGGTTCCTGTTACGGAACGAGCTTCTGCCATCCTAGTCATGGCCGTTGTGTCTTTGGGCAAGACACTTCACCCATCTTGCTCCTAGTGCCAACCTCACTGTTGTATAAATGTGTATTAATGTTTGGTGGTGGTCGGATTGGCCGTAGGGACAAATTGTCTACCCCAAGGCAGCTGTGGCTAAAAATATAGCTTACCACCATCCATTTGTGAAAGTGGAGTTAATGAATGATGGGTTCTCATTTCGGTCTGTAAAGCGCTATAAGTGTCTAGAAAAGCACTGTATAAATTTAGAAACCCCGTTTCCATATGAGTTGGGAAATTGTGTTAGATGTAAATATAAACGGAATACAATTTGCAAATCATTTTCAACCCATATTCAGTTGAATATGCTACAAAGACAACATATTTGATGTTCAAACTGATGAACATTTTTTTTTTTGCAAATAATTAACTTTAGAATTTGATGCCAGCAACATGTGACAAAGAAGTTGGGAAAAGTCGCAATAAATACTGATAAAGTTGAGGGATGCTCATCAAACACTTGTATGGAACATCCCACAGGTGAGCAGGCTAATTGGGAACAGTTGGATGCCATGATTGGGTATAAAAGCAGTTTCCATGAAATGCTAAGTAATTCACAAACAAGGATGGGGCGAGGGTCACCAATTTGGAAGCAAATTGTCGAACAGTTTTAGAACAACATTTCTCAATGAGCTATTGCAAGGAATTTAGGGATTTTACCATCTACGGTTCGTAAAATCATCCAAAAGTTCAGAAAATCTGGAGAAATCACTGCACGTAAGCAATATTACGGAGTTTTGATCCCTCAGGCGGTACTTCATCAAGAACTGGCATCAGTGTGTAAAGGATATCACCACATGGGCTCAGGAACATTGTCAGTAACTAAAGTTGGTCGCTACATCTGTGAGTGCAAGTTAAAACTCTACTATGCAAAGCCAAACCCATTTATCAACAATATCCTGAAACGCCGCCGGCTTGGCTGGGCCCGAGCTCATCTAAGATGGACTGATGCAAAGTGGAAAGGTGTTCTGTGGTCTGACGACTCCACATTTCAAATTATATTTGGAAACAGAGGATGTGGTGTCCACCAAAACAAAGACCATTCGGATTTTTATAGGCGCAAAGTTCAAAAGCCAGCATCTGTGATGGTATGGGGATGTATTAGTGCCCAAGGCATGGGTAACTTACACATCTGTGAAGGCACCATTAATGCCGAATGGTCCATACAGGTTTTGGAGCAACATATGTTGTCATCCAAGCAACGTTATCATGGACGCCCCTGCTTATTTCAGCAAGACAATGCCAAGCCACGTGTTACAACAGCGTGGCTTTGTAGTAAAAGAGTGCGGGTATTTTCCTGGCCCGCCTGCATTCCAGACCTGTCTCCCATTGAAAATGTGTGGCGCATTATGAAGCGTAAAATATGACAGCTTCATATTTCATGTTGAACGACTTAAGCTCTACATAAAACAAGAATGGGAAAGAATTCCAATTTCAAAACTTCAACTACAACAATTAGTTTCCTCAGTTACCAAACGTTCCTCAGTGGATACTTGCTCTAAACTTGGCTCGCAAATGGAAAACACCATAAGACCAGAAACCTCGCTAGGAAAACTCAAAAAATGCACATTTGCTCCCCAGCATTTTCTATCTGAGAAGTGAGGATTATGTTGAATTTAAAAGCTCAAAGAAAGCTATTGTGCTGAAAAAAACAACAACCATTCCATCAGTCAGCATTACAGTGAAAGCAGACATTGTCAGTGACTGTTTTACTATTTCTGTTACTCGAAATGTTAAGCAACAGTGCTACATTATAATGTTCCAAGGCTCTCGCAAAGTCTACCATGATTAGTGGTAGCAAACACAGAACGTGCTCTCTATGCTGTTGACAGATGTAGCTGAAATCAATTTGCCAAGGGAAAGAAGTTACTGTAATGCATAAAATGACCAAAATATTTTAAGTACCTGCTACAACATACATACATACTTACAGCATGCATATCAAATGTTGTTGGATGCTTTTTAGAGGACATAGACAGAATATATTATTCCCAGTTACCTGTCTTGTTGGCCTCCTTGCACTAGCAGTTGTTTAATATTTTGAACTATTTTGTTCTTGTCTGAGATAAAGATTGTGAGTGATGGATAAAATTCCCCAAAATGTGCAGTTTTTCTTTAAGAAATTGCCAATCCAATTTGTTAATTACATTTTGTGGAAAATGGTTCTTTTATTCAAATTGGTTTCAAAAATGATAAAAAAATATGATGATAGCAAGTGTTTTTAATAAAAATAAAAACATTTACACATACTATTATGAAGCTTGGCACATACCACATGTTGCTGGTCTCCTATTTTATATCTGAATATCCACATATTTTTTTATTTCCTTTGATTTTTTTTTTTTTACCTGTAGCATAAGGGATACGCTTCCCCATCAGGCAGAAGGGGCAGCTCTGGAGGTGTTATAAAGACTGTGTGCTCACTACGATGGACATCAGTCTCTATAAACCTTGTTTCCTCTGGCCTATCACCATCTACCTGCAGAAAAGTATAAAAACATTTTTTAGGCAATGGCACAATCCGATCTATTACAACTACTATAAACTATACATGCAGCAGATGATCACTTGAGTTATGATCACATGGACAGACACCTATTCGACCGATGCCTTTTGACATTTTGAGCCCATTTATATCGTTCTGAAATTGTATTAGTTTTTTGGCTTGAGGAAAGTGCTTTAAATTGAAGAATTGTTCAAGAGTAGTAGACAAGTGACATGTGGTGACTTTTATGCCTGGCGAGGCACTCAATCCTTTGTAATCAGATTTACACATACAGGTGTGGCAGATGCAGTCGTCAAAAGTTTACATACACTTGTGAAGAACATACAGTAATGTCATGGCTGTCATGAGTTTCCAATCAATTCTACAACTCTTATTTTTTTGTGATAGAGTGATTGGAGCATATACTTGTTTGTCACAAAAAACATTCATGAAGTTTGGTTCTTTTATGAATTTATTATAATTCTACTGGAAATGTGAGCAAATCTGCAGGGTCAAAAGTATACATACAGCAATTTTAACATTTGGTTACATGTCCCTTGGCAAGTTTCACTGCAATAAGGCACTTTTGGTAGCCATTCACAAGTTTCTGTCAGGCTTCTGATTGAATTTTTGACCACTCTTCTTGACTAAATTGGTGCAGTTCAGCTAAATGTGTTGGTTTTCTGACATGGACTTGTTTCTTTAGCATTGTCTACACATTTAAGTCAGGACTTGGGGAAGGCCATTCTAAAATCTTCATTCTGACCTGATTTAGCCATTCCTTTACCACTGTTGACGTGTGTTTGGGCTCATTGTCCAGTAGGAACTCCCACCTGCACCCAGGACCCAACCTCCGGGCTGATGATTTTAGGTTGCCCTGAATAATTTAGAAGTAATCTTCCTTTTTCATTGTCCCATTTACTCTCTGTAAAGCACCAGTTCCATTGGCAGCAAAACAGGCCCAGAGCATAATACCACCACCACCGTGCTTGACGGTGGGAATGGTTTCCCTCGGATTTAAGGCCCACCTTTTCTCCTCCAAACATATTGCTGGGTATTGTGGCCAAACAACTTAATTTTTGTTTCATCTGACATTACATGGACAAAGATAAGTCCATTTGAAAAGTAAAACGTGATGTTCTGTGTGCGTTCTGTTTTGTTAATGGTTTGTGATGCCATAACGGTGCATCCAGAGGAAGGAGCATGGACAGCTGTGTCCATATATGTGAGGGAGACAACTGACATTTTGACTGTCAAAAAAACAATCACCCATTCATCCATTTTCTACCTCTGGCGTTGAGGCAAGAGGAAGGTGTTTGAAGGCCTTAATCTTTACTATTTCTGCTGATGATTTTTTTTATAGACATCGTGCAAAGTTTCATTTATTCCAACAATGATATTTACAGGGTGAACTAAAATATGACATAGGCTCATAACACGCCAGTCCAGATATTTCAAGCCTTCTTTATGAATTGTTTCATCTGACATCGCATGAGCAAAGATAAGTCCTTCTGGAGGAAAGTTCTGTGGTCAGATGAAACAAAAATTGAGCTGTTTGGCCATAATACCCAGCAATATGTTTGGAGGAGAAAAAGTGAGGCCTTTAATCCTAGAAACACTATTCCTACTGTCAAGCATGGTGGTGGTGGTAGTATCATGCTCTGGGCCAGTTTTGCTGCCAATGGAACTGGTGCTTTACACAGAGTAAATAAGACAATGAAAAAGGAGGATTACCTCCAAATTCTTCAGGGCAACCTAAAATCATCAGCCCGGAGGTTGGGTCCTGGGTGCAGGTGGGTGTTCCAACAGGACCATGACCCCCAACACACATCAAAAGTGGTAAAGGAATGTCTAAATCAGGCTAGAATTAAGGTTTTAGAATGGCGTTTCCAAAGTCTTGACTTAAATGTGCGGACAATGCTGAAGAAACAAGTCCATGTCATCAAACCCACAAATTTAGCTGAATTGAACTAATTTAGTCAAGAGGAGTGGTCAAAAATTCAACCAGAATTTTGCCAGAAATTGTGAATGGCTACCGAAAGCGCCTTATTGCAGTGAAACTTGCCAAGGGACATGTAACCAAATATTAACATTGCTGTATGTATACTTTTGACCCAGCAAATTTTGGTTACATTTTCAGTAGACTCATAATAAATTCGTTAAAGAACCAAACTTGATGAGTGTTTTTTGTGACAAACAAGTATGTGCTCCAGTCACTCTATCATAAAATAAGAAGAGGTGTAGAAATTATTAGAAACTCAAGAGAGCCATGACATTATGTTCTTTACAAGTGTATGTAAACTTTTGACCACGAATGTAACGTTCTGCTTCATCATGTAATCTTTCTTTGCAGTTTACAGGTGATTTTTTTTTATACATCGTGCAAAGTTTCATTTATTCCAGCAATTATATTTACAGGGTGAAACCAAAATATGACATAGGCTCATGACATGCCAGTCCAGATATTTCAAGCCTTCTTTTGATATAATGTTGATGACTATGGCTTAAAGCTTCTGAAAACCTTGAATTGAATAATTGGGGTTTTGAAAAATTGTAAGTTGTGATCATCAACATTATAACAAAACAAGGCTCGACATATCTCACTTTGCATGTAATGAGCGTATATCACATATCAGTTTCACATTTGAAGTTGAATTTCTGAAATAAATGAACTTTTGCACAATATTAAAAAGCTTGAGTTTCACCTGTATTGTCTAATCTGCAAAAATAATGGTGTCACACATTAATTAAAAACATTATACAAGCTGTAGAATTAGAATACATATTTCTGAAAATATGTCGGCAACATGCTGAAAAAACGGAAACCTAGGCTGTTAGGGATTGCACAATCAGAGGTCAAGCTCATTTTACTATTGCTTTCCCCTTTGCTTTTGCCCTGTTTTCGATCAGGAAATACCCCAAATTTTAAGTGTAAACCATAATAGCTGGTAAACAATAACAGACATACTGTACCTTGCTCCCTTTTTCAGCACTACGCTCTGAGCAGTACAACTGCTCACAAATAAAGAGAGAAAAGACAGGAAAAGAATAGTGAAAGGACATTCAGAATTAAGATTTTTTAGGTCACACATTTTAGTATAATTGGTACAACATGAAATAATCCTGGTAAACAAATAATACATATAGACTACAGGAGACACATTAAATACTGAACTATTCTAATGGAAACTGTCTCTCAACAAAGTATAAGTGTATTATTGTTTCTTTGTCTACTTTTCTCTTGATTTGATACTTTTCAGCTTGAACAGACTGCTTACCTCTATGGTCCTACCCGCCTAATGCCAACCAAACTACGATGAATGCCTGCCGTCCGAGTGCAGCTGGGATAGGTTCCTGCCCCCCCAACCCTGAGATAGACGAGCGGTAGAAAATGCTGGGATGGATAAATGGCTATTACAAGGTGGCTAACAATGCAAGTAGTGGGAGTCATCTAAGGCGCCCACAAAGCCTCTTAAATAAAAAAAATAAAAACACACCGAAAAGAATATATTTACATGTCATCTGCACATTAACCAAGTATCAGCGATATTGTTATAAGTGCTAATGCAGAGAAACTACTTTTTGTGACCCGTAATCACAGATGTAACTAGCTTGTGCAACTGTGAGCCGGTGAGCTGCTGCATCGGCTTTAAGAGTTGGTAAAAGTTCATTCTAACATATAAATAATGTCTCTCATTTGTATAGTACAAGGTTGTGGCCATAAACTAAAAAGTCGGTCAAATTTGATATTCAACTTAAACCTGGAAAGTCACAAAAAGAGGCTCGTTTGAGCCCACAATTTTTTTTCCATCTGTGTGAGGATTATAAGGAATTCTTCATCTTAACGAGAAGATACAAACATCCCATCAGTCAGCATCCCACAGAGAGCCGACATTATACAGTAAGTGATTGTTCAAATGTGTTCGTAGTTGTATTTATTGTTCAGTGTTTAGCATAGTGCTACTTGATAAATCTGCTCATCACTCAGCTTCTAAAACCTGTAGCTTATCTTCTGTATATTCAGGCTCATAAATATGAAGTTCTCGATCCTCACTTGTCCCAAAGTAGTCGCTGTTGGCTGGTTTGCAGTAGTATTTGTTGTTGAAGTAATTTGCGAATGTTGTGATGCATCTGTGAAATTAGTGCCCCCTGCAGGCCTTACAACGCCCAAAATATGTAAATATTACATGTTATTATTATTTTGCCTGTAACAGCATTACATATATATATACTTACAGAGTGTATATAAAACGTAGTTGGATGTTTTTAAGAGTGCTTTATAGGTGGAATAGAGCAAATCACATTACCTCCATTGTTACACACCTCAAACGTGCCGTGTAATACAATTTTGAATGCATAAAAACAGAAAGACATATGTGTTATTGTCTTACATAATGTTTGTGAGTGATATACAACATTCCAAAAACAGTGCAGTTCTCCTTGAAGAGTATGTGGCTCTATTCCATCACATTCAGATTTTTTTTTAAATTATATCTGGTGTGGTACCATCAGCCCCAAACTTTTATAATGCTCAGATGTCTAAGCAGCTAATGCTAAATAAAGAGTATATTGAATGTTTGACCTTTGTCGAAACTGAAAATGCCTCTAGGTCAGGTGGTTGTAACCCAGCAATAAAGTATATATACAACTTTTGCACACCCTTCAAAAAGTTATAATCTCAAAAGCCCTCAACAACCTGGCTTCCCATATTCTTCTAACCTCTTCTATCAACAAGCCTCTCCAAATCCCTTGTTGAATTATATTTCATTATTCTATACCTATGTCTATGTCTTGGTTGACAAGACTTTGCAGCATCGCGTGGACATCGGGGGCGGTACCTCTGGATTGGCAGACCGGGGTGGTGGTTCCTCTCTTTAAGAAGGGGGACCGGAGGGTGTGTTCCAACTATCGTGGGATCACACTCCTCAGCCTTCCCGGTAAGGTTTATTCAGGTGTACTGGAGAGGAGGCTACGTCGGATAGTCGAACCTCGGATTCAGGAGGAACAGTGTGGTTTTCGTCCTGGTCGTGGAACTGTGGACCAGCTCTATACTCTCGGCAGGGTTCTTGAGGGTGCATGGGAGTTTGCCCAACCAGTCTACATGTGCTTTGTGGACTTGGAGAAGGCATTCGACCGTGTCCCTCGGGAAGTCCTGTGGGGAGTGCTCAGAGAGTATGGGGTATCGGACTGTCTTATTGTGGCGGTCCGTTCCCTGTACGATCAGTGCCAGAGCTTGGTCCGCATTGCCGGCAGTAAGTCGAACACATTTCCAGTGAGGGTTGGACTCCGCCAAGGCTGTCCTTTGTCACCCATTCTGTTCATAACTTTTATGGACAGAATTTCTAGGCGCAGTCAAGGCGTTGAGGGGTTCCGGTTTGGTAACCGCAGGATTAGGTCTCTGCTTTTTGCAGATGATGTGGTCCTGATGGCTTCATCTGACCGGGATCTTCAGCTCTCGCTGGATCGGTTCGCAGCCGGGTGTGAAGCGACCGGAATGAGAATCAGCACCTCCAAGTCCGAGTCCATGGTTCTCGCCCGGAAAAGGGTGGAGTGCCATCTCCGGGTTGGGGAGGAGACCCTGCCCCAAGTGGAGGAGTTCAAGTACCTAGGAGTCTTGTTCACGAGTGAGGGAAGAGTGGATCGTGAGATCGACAGGCGGATCGGTGCGGCGTCTTCAGTAATGCGGACGTTGTACCGGTCCGTTGTGGTGAAGAAGGAGCTGAGCCGGAAGGCAAAGCTCTCAATTTACCGGTCGATCTACGTTCCCATCCTCACCTATGGTCATGAGCTTTGGGTCATGACCGAAAGGATAAGATCACGGGTACAAGCAGCCGAAATGAGTTTCCTCCGCCGTGTGGCGGGGCTCTCCCTTAGAGATAGGGTGAGAAGCTCTGCCATACGGGAGGAACTCAAAGTAAAGCCGCTGCTCCTTCACATCGAGAGGAGCCAGATGAGGTGGTTCGGGCATCTGGTCAGGATGCCACCCGAACGCCTCCCTAGGGAGGTGTTTAGGGCACGTCCAACCGGTAGGAGGCCACGGGGAAGACCCAGGACACGTTGGGAAGACTATGTCTCCCGGCTGGCCTGGGAACGCCTCGGGATCCCCCGGGAAGAGCTAGACGAAGTGGCTGGGGAGAGGGAAGTCTGGGTTTCCCTGCTTAGGCTGTTGCCCCCGCGACCCGACCTCGGATAAGCGGAAGATGATGGATGGATGGATGGATATTCTATATCTTATTATCCATCTATTTTCAATACCACTTGTCCTCAGGGTCACCGATTAGCTGGAGCCCATTCCAGCTGATTTTGTTTGAAATGCAGGTACACAAGTAAATCAAAGTATACAGTATAGTGCCAAATATAGTTTCCTAAACTATTGTACTTAAGCATCCTTGATATCTCAGAAAACCAATAATATGTTCAAATATACTAATAAAACATGCGTTCTTCTTTAACAATTAGGAAACTCACTTTTTCCACACAATCGTCGAAGAAGGCCAGACTAGCGTCTTTGTCGCTGACAAAAGAGCACTCCTCAATAAAATGGATAAACATCTGGGTTTTGGTCATCAGGGAGTAGAACTTTTGGTGGGAGCGGTCACGACTCTTCAAAAACCCTGGAAAAATGAAAAATAATATTACTCTTCTTTGCAGGTGTCTTTAGCCATTTACCCTTATTGTTGCATGCCCACTCAGCATGGGCATGCTTCGAACCACTTTTTTCAAATGAGAATTACAACATACCGTATTTCCTTGAATAGCTGCCGGGCATGTAATATGCGCCTGCCTTGAACTACTGCCGGGTCAAACTCGCTCCCCAAATTTATTAGCGCATGCTTACTTTTACCGCCGAGTCAAATTCGTGACGTACCTTTCAAAATGGAGGAGTTTTATTTTGCTTTTACTATGTGTAAACCAGGGGTCTTTTTCCACAGCCATACAGATCACATGGATGGTTGTGATATAAAACAACTTTAAAACTCTTTTACTAATATGCGCCACACCAAACAAGAATAATGTACATATTTTGGGGGAACATCGGCTCTGTAACACATTAAAAACGCAACATAAGAATTAGCCAGAATGCCATGCATCCATGACTCTTGGCTATATTGTTGCGTTTATAATGTGTTACAGAGCCTATGTTCTCCAGAAATGTGTTTGTTATTCTTGTTTGGTGTGGGTTCACAGTGTGGCACATATTAGTAAGAGTGTTAAAGTTGTTTATATCACAACCATCAGTGTAAAAGGTATGGCTGTTGACCAGGTATGCATTGCAATCTCGTATGAGAAGCAGCAAAATGCATGCGTCCGGCCGGCACTCATGCAGATAGCGTGGTGTAAAGGGGGGCGCGATGACACGTTGTAGAGCAGTGGTCCCCAACCACCGGGCCGCGGCCGCAGAAGAATTTTTAATATTTTATTTTTTTTAATCACACTCAATTTTTTACTGCATGCCATTGGTAAGCGCAGCGGTGAGAAGAGGTTTTAAAACTATTAGCGCATGCTTACTTTTACCGCATGCCTTGAATAAGCGCAGGAGTGAGAATAGGTTTTAAATTAATTAGCGCCCCGGCGGTTATTCAAGGAAATACGGTACATCTTCAACGACTTTTAAGAAGAAGAAAGGTAAAAGTTGGACTTCATTTTGGATTTTCTCTGATTTACATATTGTCAAAATCATACATACTGTTTAGTACTTTGCACTTATACTGTTTTTGGTCAAATGTAAATTTTCTCTCACAGAACTTATCCTGGTAAATGGTTGTACTTGTATAGCGCTTTTCTACCCCTTTTTAAGGAGCCCAAAGCGCTTTGACACTATTTCCACATTCACCCATTCACACACACATTCACACACTGATGGCGGGAGCTGCCATGCAAGGCGCTAACCAGACCGGACATGACTAGGATGGTAGTGGGGATTGAACCAGTAACCCTCAGATTGCTGGCACGGTCACTCTCCCAACTTCGCCACGACGTTCACTTTGTTTCATTGCAGCCATTTGCTAAAATCAAAAAAGTTTATTTCATTTATCATTAATGTACACTCAGCACACCATCTTGACAGAAAAAAACAAAATTCAAATTTTTTTGCAAATGTATTAAAAATCTAAAAACTTTGACAGAATGACCATCAGCTTCTTGACGTCCTCCCTGACTAAACGAAGATGAACGCAGCCATCCTGGATAAAAAAGCAACGCTTCCCACCCTACCTGATGGAGCTTGAGAGGTGCTGCAAAGTGGAATGGGTGAAACTGCCCAAAGATAGGTCAAGCTTGTAGTATCTTTTTTTTAAATACTTGAGGCTGTAATTGCTGCCAAAGGTGCATCAACACAGTATTGACCAAAGGGTTTGAATTCTTATGTACATGCGATTTATTTCAATTTTTTACATTTGCAAAACTATCTACATTTCTGTTTTTTTCTGTCAAGATGGGGTGCTCGTGTACAGGATTGTCTCAGAAAATAAAAATATTGTGATAAAGTCCTTTATTTTCTGTAATGCAACAAAAAACATGAACATGTCATACATTCTGGATTCATTACACATCAACTTAAATATTGCAAGCCTTTTGTCATTTTAATATTGTTAATTATGGCATTCAGCTTAAGAAAACTCAAATATCCTATCTCAAAATAATAGAATATCATGAAAAAGTATAGGGGCTATTTAATTTAGCACTTGAATCGTCTAATTAACTCGAAACACCTGCAAGGGTTTCCCTAAGCCTTTAAAAACACTAAACTTGGTTCATTAACTAAATCACAGGTATGGGGAAGACTGCTGACCTGACTGCTGTCCAGAGGACCATCATTGACACCTTCCATTACGAGGGTAAGACACAAAAATAAATTTCTAAAAGAGCAGGCTGTTCAGAGTGCAGTTTCAAAGCACATTCACAAAAAAGTCTGTTGGAAGGAGGAAATGTGTCAGGAAACACTGCACAACCAAGAAAGAGGACCGCAGCCTTAACAGCATTCTGAAGAAGAGCCACTTGCGGGTAATTTGGGGGAGATTCAAAGACAGTGGACTGAAGCTGGAGTCCAGGTATCAAAAGCCACTGTTCACAGACCTGTCCGGGAATTGGGCTACAATAGCCGTATACCCATGGTCAAGTCAGTACTAAACTCTACTGCTCACTAGTGTTACCATATCTGAGTTACTGTGTAGAAATATGGGGAAATAATTACAAAAGTACACTTCATTCACTAACAGTGTTACAAAAAAGATCAGTTAGAATAATACATAATGTTGGATATAGAGAACATACAAACCCTTTATTTATTGAATCAAAGATACTGAAATTCCACGACATAGTGGAATTGCAAACAGCTAAGATTATACACAAAGCAAACTATAACCTGCTTCCCAAGAATATACAACAATTCTTCTCAACAAAAGAAGAGAAATATAATCTTAGAGAAAAATTTAATTTAAAACATTTGTATGCACGTACAACACTTAAAACCTTCAGTATATCAGTATGTGGAATTAAATTATGGAATGGATTAAGCAAAGCAATCAAACAATGTACTAATATGATCCATTTCAAGAAACTCTTCAAACTGGAAGTGTTAACAAAGTACAAAAATGAAGAACCATGATAAACATTCTGATTTTACTCACACATTCATTTTCAAAGTAATCTGATTTATCTCATCGTATGGATTAAAATTTAAGCAATTATTTATTTATTTATTTATTTGTATTGTGATTACTTATTACTTATGGAGTATACATTGTGAATACATTGAGAACAGGAAGTGAACAAAAGTTTTAGCAACTGTTATGTAAAGAAAAGGGGTAGGATTAAATAAGCTCTGCTTCTTCCTCCTCCTTTTCGAACATGTTGGAAAGAGAAACTGGAAATTGTGATGTATCATGTTGTATGCTTGCATGTTCGAAATAAACTCAAACTCAAACTCAAACTCAAACTCAAACTCAAGACAACAGAAGAAGTGTCTGACTTGGGCTTTGGAAAAGAAGCACTGGACAGTTGCAGAGTGGTTCAGAGTCCTGTTTTCAGACGAAAGCATGTTTTGTATTTCATTTGGAAGTCAAGGCGCTAGAGTCTGGAGAAAGGCTGGAGAGGACCAAAATCCAAGTTGCTTGAAATCCAGTGTGAAGTTCCCACAGTCAGCAATATTTTGGGGAGCCATGTCAGCTGCTGGTGTTGGTCCACTGTGTTTCATCAAGTCCAGAGTCAATGCAGCTGCCTACCAAGACATTTTAGAGCACTACATGCTTCCATCTGTTGAAAAACTCTATGGAGTTGATGATTTCATTTTCCAGCATGATCTGGCACCTGCCCACAGTGCCAAAACCACCACTAACTGGTGTACTGACCATGCCATTACTGCCCTCGATTGGCCTGCCAACTCCCCTGACCTGAACCCCATAGAGAATTTGTGGGGTATTGTGAAGAAGAAGCTGAAAGACATCAGACCCAATAATGCAAATGAGCTAAATGCCGCCAATGAAGCATCCTGGGCATCCATAACACCACAGCAATGCCACAGGCTGATTGCCTCCATGCCACGCCGCATGGATGCAGTAATCCGTGCAAAAGGATTCCCAACCAATTACTGAGTGCAATAATTGACATTTTCAAATGTTTAATTTTGTTTTCTGTTATTAATCTTTTTTTTTACCTGGTCTGAGGAAATATTACAATTTTTTGAGATGGGATTTTTGAGTTTTCTTAAGCTGTGTAACATAATCAGCAATATTAAAATAATAAAAGGCTTGCAATATTTCAGTAATTGTGTAATGAATCCAGAACGTATGATATTATCATGTTTTTAGCTGCATTACAGAAAATAAACGACTTTATCACAATATTTGTGGACTTGGAGAAGGCATTCGACTGTGTCCCTCGGGAAGTCCTGTGGGGAGTGCTCAGAGAGTATGGGGTATCGGACTGTGTTATTGTGGCGGTCCGCTCCCTGTACGATCAGTGCCAGAGCTTGGTCCGCATTGCCGGCAGTAAGTCGAACACATTTGCAGTGAGGGTTGGACTCCGCCAAGGCTGTCCTTTGTCACCGATTCTGTTCATAACATTTATGGACAGAATTTCTAGGCGCAGTCAAGCCGTTGAGGGGTTCCGGCTTGGTGACCGCAGGATTAGGTCTCTGCTTTTTGCAGATGATGTGGTCCTGATGGCTTCATCTGACCGAGATCTTCAGCTCTCACTGGATCGGTTTGCAGCCGAGTGTGAAGCGACCGGAATGAGAATCAGCACCTCCAAGTCCGAGTCCATGGTTCTCGCCCGGAAAAGGGTGGAGTGCCATCTCCGGGTTGGGGAGGAGCCCATGCCCCAAGTGGAGGAGTTCAAGTACCTAGGAGTCTTGTTCACGAGTGGGGGAAGAGTGGATCGTGAGATCGACAGGCGGATCGGTGCGGCGTCTTCAGTAATGCGGACGTTGTACCGATCCGTTGTGGTGAAGAAGGAGCTGAGCCGGAAGGCAAAGCTCTCAATTTACCGGTCGATCTACTTTCCCATCCTCACCTATGGTCATGAGCTTTGGGTCATGACCGAAAGGATAAGATCACGGGTACAAGCGGCCGAAATGAGTTTCCTCCAGGTGGCGGGGCTCTCCCTTAGAGATAGGGTGAGAAGCTCTGCCATCCAGGAGGAGCTCAAAGTAAAGCCGCTGCTCCCCCACATCGAGAGGAGCCAGATGAGGTGGTTCGGCCATCTGGTCAGGATGCCACCCGAACGCCTCCCTAGGGAGGTGTTTAGGGCACGTCCAACCGGTAGGAGGCCACGGGGAAGACCCAGGACACGTTGGGAAGACTATGTCTCTCGGCTGGCCTGGGAACGCCTCGGGATCCCCCGGGAAGAGCTAGACGAAGTGGCTGGGGAGAGGGAAGTCTGGGTTTCCCTGCTTAGGCTGTTGCCCCCGCGACCCGACCTTGGATAAGCGGAAGAAGATGGATGGATGGATCACAATATTCAAATTTTCCTGAGACAGTCCTGTACATTAAAGAGAAATAAAATGAACTTCTTTGATTTTTGCAAATGGCTGCAATGAAACAAAGAGTGAAAAAATGTAAAGGGGTCTGAATACTTTCCGTGCCCAGTGTGTGATTTTTGTAGCGATTAACAGCTCTTCTGATCTTACTCTGGCTGATTTTTGATTTGACAACTCTTCTTGGCAAGGTGAAGCTTGGTGATAAAGAGACTACTGTTATCTTGAATATATACAATAGTTGTATTATTTAGCTAACAGGAAATCTGCCTTATTGTGGAGCTCGACGCAATAATTCATCTTGTGGGGTAAGGAAGGTGTGGGTTTAGTCCATAATTACATGGAAGGCGATTGCTGAGAATTTTCTTGGTGGCACATTGGTAATACACTTTGCCATCATAGGTTGAGATTCTGCCGTGCTAAAAAAGCAAGTGGCAAACAGAAAGTGCTGTAAAACCAATAAATAAATGAACACGTACGCGCAAACTTAAAACACATGCGCACACACATATTTGAAAAAATATATGTACAAATAAAATATAATAAATACAATTAATTAAAATTAATGAATAATAGTAATAATAATAATTAAGATAGAAAACATAATCAATAATTTAAAAAAAACATAGGAGTTTAACATGATCAGTAAAACAGCCTCATTAAAAGGCATGCCTTTAGCCTTTTTTTTTTTTTTAATATTAACAGTCTATGCAGTCCTGGGGCTCTCTGGCAAGCTGTTCCACAGGTTAAGTTAAAGTACCTATGATTATCACACACACAATAGGTGTGGCGAAATTATTCTCTGCATTTGACCCATCACCCTGGTCTAGGTCTTAATCCAACTGAAACTAGGAGGAGGGAGTTGAAAGTTTAAGTTGCCAAGTGACAGCCTCAAATCCTTCAGGATTTTTGGAGATTGTCAAATGGAGTGGACCAAAATTACTCTTAAAGACGTGTGCAACTCTGGCGACCAACCACACGTACCCTGTTACCGGTTTGTGTTTCGCCTCTAAGTGCTAAATCATGTTTGCAAACACTTATTTTACTAAATTATTTATAAGCTTTATTTGATAGATACTTTTTCTGGATTTCTTTGTTGATATTTTCTCATTGTGTAAAATAAAACTCCCCCCAAATTTTAAGACAAACACTTATTGCGTCTAATTCATTCATCTAATTCAAGCTGAATTTCCCCCAGGAATCAATAAAGTACTTTCTATTCTATTCTATTCTATTGTATGTTATTGTTTGTAATGCTCCCATAAACCTTTCTTCTGATAAATGTTTAAAACTCTGGTATTTGGTATATAGTTTAACAATGTTTTTCTATTTTATTCTATTCCATTCTATTCTAATGTATGTTATTGTTTGTAATGCTCCCATAAACCTTTCTTCTGATAAATGTTTAAAACTCTGGTATTTGGTATATAGTTTACCACTATTTGAATTTTTGAGTGTTATGAGTCACTGTATCTTATACATATAACGAAGAACCTGCATGAATGTTTGCATTACAGTCAGTCGTTCTATGACTGGGCTCTGTTGCACACATGCATTTAATTATTTTCCATACCTTGCAAGTCAAAAAGTGAGCTGGCATCTGTTGCTTTCTCAGATGGCGCCTGGGTAATAGGTCTCAGAAAGGAACGGTAGCCTTTTAAAATGGCTGCCATGAAGCGCAAAAAGGCTTCCTGGATCTCCAGATTCACAGTATTGAGACTCTTCCCACAGCTCAACTCTGACACATCACTGATGGTCAACTCAGGCAAAGTGTCAGACTGGTGCTGACCTGCAGACAAACAAACAGTACCTTCTGAAGCATGGATAATAAAACACTTGTAATTTTTGTTTTACAGTAGGTAGTGTTTTATTTCAAATAGTCAGTCAGTCCGTTTCAGTTTATTTCTAACATGCATACAATAAAATTACAATACATGACATATTTCCAGTTGTTTCATTACAGCATGTCCGAAAAGGAGTAGGAAGAAACAGACCTTATTCAATTCCACCCCTTTTCGTATCATAGCAGTTTTATCCTATTTGTTTGTTCTCTATTTGTACCACAACAGTGAATAAATAAAAGAGTAAATGTATTAATATACAATAAGTAAAACAATTAATAAATACATAAATATAAGACGTAAACTTATACACAATAATCTAAAGTTCTCATAGATAAATAGTTAAGTTATGTATGGTCCACCGAGGAGATGATTGAGATTAACTAATTTCCAAAAAAAAAAAAGGTTCAATATGTTTATCAAAATTATTTTTCTTTGTACTTAGTATAGAGGCTATCTGAAGCATATAATTAACACCATAAGTTACAATTTTTCTCTTGAAAAAGAAATGTCTGACATACATTACTTTTCAGTTGAGATTTAAAAAACTCATTTAAGTTTAAGTTATTTAAATTCTACAGTTTAATAGTTGCAACAAATATTTGTGTGAAAGCCAATTCACCAAACACCAGGAAATCAAATATATAAATGCACAAACATTTACTGTACGATAAAACAAATTTGAAAGCTAAGTGTCCTGCACATGAATCTGATTCCATGTTTATGAATTTAAAAGATCATTTTAAACTGCCTTAAATCCTGGAAAAATAGCATTTACTGCCTGTACCTGCACTCTTCCTTAACATTTTAAAGGACGTTACATTGACATACAATAATTTAAATCCTTCAAAATGATTATTTATTTACATATTTGTGAAAATTCGTAATGTTCCACAAGTCCCATGTTCCACAGGAAGTTGCATCATACAAGTCATTTAGTTACAGTAGTTCACTAGAAAACATCGCCATATAAAGGAAATACGAAAAAATATGTTTAAGGGTTTAAGCAAAACATTTCCTATATCAACAATGAAATCATTCAGTTGTTAATTAAATATGCTCAGTCAGTACTCACCATCAACAAGTTGCTGGTAAAGCGTGTTCAGCACATTCATTAAGATTTTACAAGCTTTCTTTGGTAAGATCTTCCATGTGAGGGCTCGCTTATCTTCATTACTGGAAAAGTAGAAACATAAACTTAGCTCTGGAAGGGTTGATGGGCCAGAAAAAATATGCAGTGCAGTTGGGCCTGGTAAGTTCTTACCACCGTAGCGTCAGAACTGTGAAAACCGCCAAGCATTATGTGAACCTAGTCTAGCTTACCATAATAATCGTAACACAGCTTTTCATCTTAAAGGGGTCATATTATGATTTTTTTAAACACTTCCTTGTGGTCTACTGAACATGTAATGGTGGTTCTTTGGTCAAAATATTGCATGGATTATGTTTTAAAGACCACTTTCAAGCTGCTTTCCGACCATCTCTTCAGGATGTACCGTTTTGTGAGCGGTCTTATTTACGTGGCTCCGCTGACAGTGCCTTCTCCCCGTCATTTTTGTTGTAGTTTTTAGCGCTTCCATAGTTAGTCTACTGACGGATAGAAGTTTGAACTATACGCCAATTCCGTGGTTCTCAAATGGGGGTACACGTACCCCTGGGGGTACTTGAAGGTATGCCAAGGGGTACATGAGATTTTTTTAAAATATTCTTAAAATAACAATTCAAAAATCCTTGAGAAATATATTTATTGAATAATACTTCAACAAAATATGAATGTAAGTTCCAAAACTGTGAAAAGAAATGCAACAATGCAATATTCAGTGTTGACAGATAGATTGTTCCATAAATATTGATGTTAAACATTTTTCTTTCTTTGTGAAGAAATGTTTAGAATTAAGTCATGAATCCAGATGGATCTCTATTACAATCCCCAAAGAGGGCACTTTAAGTTGATGATTACTTCTATGTGTAGAAATCTTTATTTATAATTGAATCACTTGTTTTTTTTTCAACAAGTTTTTAGTTATTTTTATACCTTTTTTTCCAAACAGTTCAAGAAAGACCAATACAAGTGAGCAATATTTTGCACTGCCATACAATTTAATAAATCAGAAACTGATGAAATAGTGCTGTATTTTACTTCTTTGTCTCTTTTTTTCAACCAAAAATGCTTTGCTGTGATTAGGGGGTACTTGAATTAAAAAAATGTTCACAAGGGGTACATCACTGAAAAAAGGTTGAGAACCACTGCGCTAATTTGTATAAGAAATGGGGACAGCGAAGAATGGTGCAAGTCTGAGCCAGTCTGCCCCACAACAAGAGGATAGCAAAAAAGAAAAAGCTTACTGACTACAGGACGGACTCGCGCTAATAACTTTGGGTAAACTTATACCATATATAGAAATAGCAGCTGAAATCACTAATAGTAAACGAGTGACACTTGTATAACGCTTTTCAACCGTCAAGGTACTCAAGGCGCTCTTTAACATTCACCTATTCACAAGCAGATTCACACACTGATGGCAGGAGCTGCCATGCAAGGCCCTAACCAAAAACCATCAGGAGCAAGGGTGAAGTGTCTTGCCCAAGGACACAAGGGACGTTACGTGCATAGCAGAAGCAAAGGATCGAACCAAATTTTCGGGAACTAAGCAGATCCCAAATACACAAAAAGGGTACCAATAGGTAAGAAACATTTGTTTTGCATAATAGGTCCCCTTTAAAATAAGTAAATGATTTAGTCAGTTGGCTGCAGGGAAAAAATGGAAATGGAACAACATACTATTGACACTAAGTTATTGATGTAAAGACCATACTGTATCGGGTCATTATACGTAATATTATTTAGATTATAACAAAAAAATAAAAAATATATTATACTCTTAAAAAAACAATGGGAACAATAAAATTCCACCATATTTTATGTTTTACTTAACTTTTAATGCTTTAGTGATTAGATGCAAGAATTCAACCCATCCATCCATTTTCTACCGTTTGTCCCTTTTGGGGTTGCTGGAGCCTATCTCAGCTACATTGGGGCGGAAGGATTTACACCCTGGACAAGTCGCCACCTCATCGCAGGGCCAACACAGATAGACAGACAACATTCACACTCTCATTCACACACTAGGGCCAATTTAGTGTTGCCAATCAACCTATCCCCAGGTGCATGTCTCTGGAGGTGGGAGGAATACCCGCAGGGAACCTACGCAGTCACGGGGAAAACATGCAAACTCCACACAGAAAGATCCCGAGCCCGGGATTGAACCCATGACTAACCATTAATGAATATTCTTCATTGGGAGTAATTATGTGAAATAGTTATAACGCACAGTAGCAAGGGAGTTGAAAAAATATAACATTGCAGGTCTCTTTCCAAGATGTCCTGATATATTTTATAAATCTTTAAGGATATTCTTGTCAACAAACAGTGTTTCTACTTCTCTGTTGAGAAAAAGGGATGACAGTCCTTAGAACTACAACCCAGCTGTGAAGCTTGGTCACCTGGTTGCCGTCTTGTGGGCTTATTAATGTGTAACTACTGTTTTCAATGACGCAAGGTTTCCAAAGACTCCCCATCTCACACCTGCTCTACGGCCCCCAGATGCCTCCCACTTTGAAAACCACTGGTATGGAGAGTCTGAAGAAAGCAGTATTAGGAGCAGCATTTTAACATTTATACCAGGGTTCTTGAGGGTGCATGGGAGTTTGCCCAACCAGTCTACAGGTGCTTTGTGGACTTGGAGAAGGCATTCGACCGTGTCCCTCGGGAAGTCCTGTGGGGAGTGCTCAGAGAGTATGGGGTATCGGACTTTCTTATTATAGCAGTCCGATCCCTGTACGATCAGTGTCAGAGCTTGGTCCGCATTACTGGCAGTAAGTCGGACACGTTTCCAGTGAGGGTTGGACTCCGCCAAGGTTGCCCTTTGTCACCGATTCTGTTCATAACTTTTATGGACAAAATTTATAGGCGCAGTCAAGGCATTGAGGGGTTCCGGTTTGGTGGCCGCGGGATTAGGTCTCTGCTTTTTGCAGACGATGTGGTCCTGTTGGCTTCATCTGGCCGGGATCTTCAGCTCTCACTGGATCGGTTCGCAGCTGAGTGTGAAGCGGCCGGAATGAGAATCAGCACCTCCAAATCCGAGTCCATGGTTCTCTACCGGAAAAGGGTGGAGTGCCATCTCCGGGTTGGGAAGGAGACCCTGCCCCAAGTGGAGGAGTTCAGGTACCTAGGAGTCTTGTTCACGAGTGGGGGAAGAGTTGATCGTGAGATCGACAGGCGGATCGGTGCGGCGTCTTCAGTAATGCGGACGTTGTACCGATCCGTTGTGGTGAAGAAGGAGCTGAGCCGGAAGGCAAAGCTCTCAATTTACCGGTCGATCTACGTTCCCATCCTCACCTATGGTCATGAGCTTTGGGTCATGACCGAAAGGATAAGATCACGGGTACAAGCGGCCGAAATGAGTTTCCTCCGCCGTGTGGCGGGGCTCTCCCTTAGAGATAGGGTGAGAAGCTCTGTCATCCAGGAGGAACTTAAGGTAAAGCCGCTGCTCCTCCACATCGAGAGGAGCCAGATGAGGTGGTTCGGGCATCTGGTCAGGATGCCACCCGAACGCCTCCCGAGGGAGGTGTTTCGGGCACGTCCAACCGGTAGGAGGCCACGGGGAAGACCCAGGACAATTTGGGAAGACTATGTCTCCCGGCTAGCCTGGGAACGCCTCGGGATCCCCCGGGAAGAGCTAGACGAAGTGGCTGGGGAGAGGGAAGTCTCGGCTTCCCTGCTTAGGCTGCTGACCCCGCGATGGATGGATGGATGGACCAGGGATCGCTAACTTTTACTATCCAAAGGGCCAAGTTGTCTGGAATTGCAAAACATAAGAGAACTGAAATTTTTTTGAAGTTGTATTCTTTTTTTTAATTTAAACTGTTCCAACAACCAAATACAACGAACACATGTGCAATGTGCATGCATAGGCCTACTGTTGAAACAAATGATGAGTAATTGTATCGACAATGTCTTTCACTATACATTTTTTGCCGTTTGCTCTTTACTTTCCACATATAAGCACACTACTCTTTGGCTGTGAAAGTATATCCACTCAGAACTGAACTCTTATTTTCCTCAAAGACTCCAATTTTTAGGACACCACACGCCTGAATATCTTCAGACTTTAGGTCTGGTTCTGACTTTGTGAACGATAGTTATTAACAAATGTAGCGGGATTGTAAATACTGCAGTATTTCGGTTTCAAAATCTTCACAATAATGCTGTGACACTTGATGGTATCAAACAAAAGCTTGATGTGTAGTTTTTTTCGGGCGCTTAAGCGTTGGTCGGAATTGCACTTTAAAGGCCTACTGAAATGAGATTTTCTTATTTAAACGGGGATAGCAGGGCCATTCTATGTGTCATACTTGATCATTTCGCGATATTGCCATATTTTTGCTGAAAGGATTTAGTAGAGAACATCGACGATAAAGTTCGCAATTTTTGGTCGCTAATAGAAAACCCCTGCCTTTACCGGAAGTATGTACGCGTGATGTCACGAGTTGTAGGGCTCCACACATATTCACATTGTTTTTAATGGGAGCCACCAGCAGTATGAGCAATTCTTACCGAGGAAGCGACATTTTCCCCATTAAATTGAGCGAGGATGAAAGATTCGTGAATTAGGATATTGATAGTGAAGGACTAGAAAAAAAAAAAATAAAAAAAGCGACGGCTCCGGGCGGAGGCAGTGTGAGCGTTTCAGATGTAATTAGAAACATTTACTATGATAATTCTGGAAGATCCCTAATCTGCTTATTGTTTTAATAGTGTTTTAGTGAGATTTTAAAGATTGTAAAGACATACCTCGAGGTCGGATGGCTGCGGTGAACACGAAGTGTCTCAGAGAGAAGCCGAGGAGCCAAGCTCACAGCTGCCTTTTAAACAGCTGCTGCAGGACGACGAATAATCCAATGATTTCTCCGGTAAGATATAAATCACAATTTCCCCATCCAAAAACATGCTGGTTGACGTAGAGAAAACATGTTCGCTTGACCGTTCTGTGTTAAAGCTTCACAACAAACAAAGAAAAACCGGCTGTGTCTCAGTGCTAATGACAGCTGCAATCCACCGCTTTCCACCAACAGCCTTGTTCTTTATAGTCTCCATTAATAAATGAACAAATTGCAAAAGATTCAGCAACACAGATGTCCAGAATACTGTGTAATTACGCCATAAACAGAGACGACTTTTAACCGTGTTTCGTGCAGCGCTAATATTTCTTTACAGTCCGTGACGTCACGCGTACGCGTCATCATTCCGCGCAGTTTTCAACAAGAAACTCGCGGGAAATTTAAAATTGCAATTTAGTAAACTAAAAAGGCCGTATTGGCATGTGTTGCAATGTTAATATTTCATCATTGATGTATAAACTATCAGACTGTGTGGTCGATAATAGTGGGTTTCAGTAGGCCTTTAATGTACTTTTATTAAATATAAGCTGCAGTATTTGGCTTTTGAAAAAAATCCACAATCTGGGTTACCGCTTGCCATTTGCCAAAGCACTGGTGATAAAAGCACGGTAGTAATTAAAGAATATAAATAAGAATTTGCCATTTAAAAGTGTTGTTTAGTAAACGTTAACTTGAAATAAATCTTATAGTAATCAGTACACCAATGACACTTTGTTTACTGCAGACTGCTTGTGATAACAAGCAAAAAAACTAAAGAACTAAGACGAAAAAAAGTTTTTATCTTTCTCCCCCAGAAAACGTACGGAAAAAGAAGTTAAACCGTGGCCCTAAAACTAAAGTACAGATGGCTGCGTGGGTTACCTGTACCGTTTCACCTCTAGTAAGCACACTCACAGATGTGAAAAAAATGAAAGTGTTAGCATGTTACCTCGATCAAACATGTCGGAAATGTATGTTACAAGATACTGCATTAGTAAATGGTAGGGATGCAACGGTACTCTGTATAATCCTGAACGGGACGATCCGCCTTTCATAAAAATTTAAAAGTGATATTAATCAAGATCGGATGGTATGGAAAATTAATTTTGATCATTTCTTTTGCCGTATCGCCCAGCCCTTCCGTGAGGGTCTCCCTGTCCTGCAATTCCATGTGGCGTTTAGTCAGGAGGAACAGCGAGCACCTGCGGCTGAGGCGAGCGTTTAACAAATTTTGTTTTCATTGTATTTTTTTGATATTTCATTGAAAAAATAAAGTGATATTTTGCCACAACATTTTTTATGTATAATAACGCAGATTTCTGCATTTTTGCGGACATTTCACAAGCCTGATAAGAGTGACAATTTAAGTTAACTTTTCTGTTCAAACAGCATTTTCCTTAGTGATATAAACATGTTCACTATGTAGGACACTGCTTCTCAGAAACTAAAAGTTGAAAGACACAAATTGGAACGGAACAGTGTTGTTTTACACTGGATGTTTGCATTGTCACTTCAAAAACACTCAACTGAAAGTTTTCATATTTATTTGAGTGGAACTCCTTGCAAAATACATGTTTGTCGTAACAAATATGATTACAACATTTTATCATTATGTTTGGGTTCAATTACAGTAAGTAAGTTAATCCTAAATATTCCTGGCACTTAATTTTAAACACTATAGCATTTTTAAGTCTTTTTTTGGATATACAGTGGGGCAAAAAAGGATTTAGTCAGCCACCGATTGGGCAAGTTCTCCCACTTAAAATGATGACAGAGGTCTGTAATTTTCATCATAGGTACACTTCAACTGTGAGAGACAGAATGTGAAAAAAAATCCAGGAATTCACATTGTAGGAATTTTAAAGAATTTATTTGTAAATTATGGTGGAAAATAAGTATTTGGTCAACCATTCAAAGCTCTCATTGATGGAAGGAGGTTTGGCTGAAAATCTCATGATACATGGCCCCATTCATTCCTTCCTTAACACGGATCAATCGTCCTGTCCCCTTAGCAGAAAAACAGCCCCAAAGCATGATGTTTCCACCCCCATGCTTCACAGCAGGTATGATGTTCTTGGGATGCAACTCAGTATTCTTCTTCCTCCAAACACGACGAGTTAAGTTTATACCAAAAAGTTCTATTTTGGTTTCATCTGACCACATGACATTCTCCCAATCCTCTGCTGTATCATCCATGTATCCATTTTGGTATAAACTCAACTCGTCGTGTTTGGAAGAAAAAGAATACTGAGTTGCATCCCAAGAACACCATATCTACTGTGAAGCATGGGGGTGGAAACATCATGCTTAGGGGCTGTTTTTCTGCTAAGGGGACAGGACGATTGATCCGTGTTAAGGAAAGAATGAATGGGGCCATGTATAGTGAGATTTTGAGACAAAACCTCCTTCCATCAGTGAGAGCTTTGAATTGTTGACCAAGTACTTATTTTCCACCATAATTTACAAATAAATTCTTTAAAATTCCTACAATGTGAATTCCTGGATTTTTTTTCACATTTTTTTTCTCACAGTTGAAGTGTACCTATGATGAAAATTACAGACCTCTGTTGTTATTTTAAGTGGGAGAACTTGCACAATCGGCGGCTGACAAAAAACTTTTTTGCCCCACTGTATACCACAATAATATCGTACTGTGGCCTTAGTACTGTGATATCGTACCGTGAGATTTTGATACCGTTAAATCCCTATTAATTATTAAAAGTTTTACAACTTGATGCAAGTCAAATTTTGTTTCTATATTGACTCAAACTCAAAATATTTGTTTTTTAGCGGTCCATTTCCGTTTAGTGGGCTTGGTTTCAATATCTTAACTTCGGCAGTCATCGGACAACATTTTTTTTACAAGGAAAAATTAACAAAAATTGGTTGGCTTTTGCTCCCAATGATGCTAGATAGGAAAATTAACTGATAAGATAATTCTCCTCACTAACTCCTCACTAAGCGTCAGTATATGAATAGGGAAGCACTTAGGGAAGTATTAGGGTTTACTCACTGGAATATGGTGTTTGTGTCCAGGTCCACGCAGCTCACGTCTGGTGGAGGGTCATAAAGTTCAAAGTAGCGAGAGTCCACTCCTACAATGAATGGGCATGGAGCACTCAACACATCAGCCAGTGCCAGTGGGCACAGAGGAATATATGGACAGGGCCAGTGGAAGGGAAAGATCATCTGAAGGTACAGAAAATAAAGGCATTTATTTCAAAGCAGCGACAAAATGTATTTTGTTTTCATGAAATTAAATATAAAAGAAGCACACACTACAGTAGTTACATTAGATGCATTGCAAAGATGGGATAAATAGACAAGTCACAATACCACTTAGTCCATCAGAATGTAGCAAACTACTACTTACAGATACCAAAGCTTCTGTAACGCTGGTAAGTACGGCAGGTCGTAATGAATGGACTAGAATCTTCTGTTCAGTGACAGCAAACACCAGAAGGGTGACAGCATTCACTGGTCCAAGATTCTGCAGCAACGTGGAAAATCGTCCACCACTAAAAAAACAAAAAAACAAATACACACAATTATGAATACAAATCGTAAGATTGTAAATATATGAAAAATCGCTGTTCTTCGAGTTATTTAGAGGATGTGTTTACTGTTAGCACAAAAAATATCACCACAATTGTTGTGTGGACAATTATACCTGAGTGGTAAAGGAGACGACACCGGCTGGCTCAACATAAGGCTGTCATGAGGGGAAAGCTGTGTAAAAGGCAAAATGTTAAAACAATAATAATGCTAACAATGATAAATGACTGTAAGTATTTCTTTTATCGTTTTTTTTTTCTCCAGTTGTAACATGCACCCTGTTTTTTACAGCATGACAACTTTCACAAGCAAAGCTTACCTGCACCAGGATGCGAGGCCTCTGAGAGGAAGGGAAAGGAACTTTGTGCATGAAATGAGAAATGTGCCTGGAAAAAATAATCAACAACATATGAGTCTAAAAACAGCAGGAGGTAGTTTCTGTTAATACAATCACCATAGACAACAGATGTACACACAGTATATCAATTATAATTTTAATATCACAGCTAAAAATTACACAAACTAAAGGGGTGTCCTAACCTAGACTTATATTTTAGTACCATAGTTTTTCAACACATTTTTGGTGGCCAACTCTACTCAAGCTCATAGCAAACAAATTCAGTTTTTTCCCCCCTTGGGCAAAAAAAGGTGATTTTGTTTTTTAATAATAATTTTAGTTATGTGACATCAAAGTAAGGTATTGTACTGTCATACTGTAATTTAATGTAATTGATATGTTACCTTAAACAGTCCCTCAAGGATTTTGCCTGATTTCGCAATAGCTATTAAAAAGTTGCGCAAAAGTTGCCATGTTTAGGCCTTTAAAAAAAAACATTGCATCAGCTTGTGATTTTATGAAATTGTTAGTCTTTAGTTACCTGGTCACATTCAGTATTTATTTGTATTTAAGATACTTTTTAAACAAACATTCATGCGGTGTGTGGTACGGCATCTCCATTTGACCACCCGGACTCATTCCCATGTCAGTGAGTCAGTTGGTAAAGCAGGTAACCTTTCTTGTCTTTAGTCAGACAAACTAATTGCTGTCTGTCTTAAAGGCCTACTGAAACCCAATACTACCGTCTGATAGTTTATACATCAATGATGAAATCTTTACATCTCAACACATGCCAATACGGCCGGTTAAGTTTACTAAATTGCAATCTTAAATTTCCCGCGAGGTATCCTGTTGAAAACGCCGCGGAATGACGACACGTATGACGCGTGCGCGTGACGTCACCGGTGGCGGCGGACATGTTCTCCCAGCACCGATTACGGCTAAAAGTAGTCTGTTTTTATCGCATAATTACACAGTATTCTGGACATCTGTGTTGCTGAATCTTTTTCAATTTGTTCAATTAATAATGGAGACTACAAATAAGAAAGATGTTGGTGGAAAGCGGTGTATTGCAGCTGCCTCTAGCAACACAAACACAGCTGGTGTTTCCTTGTTTACATTCCCGAAGGTGAAGCTTTACTATGGAACAGAGCGGTCAAGCGAACATGGTTCTCTACCACATGTCACCCGGCAGGTTTCGGTGAGAAAATTGTGGTAATAAGTCGGCTCTTACTGTAAACATGAGCGGAGCTTGTGTCGTTCCTCCTGCTGCTGTCAAAGAGGCAGCTGCGACTTCTTTTGGCTCCTCCATGGCTTCTCTCAGAGACACTGGCAGTCACCAAACCCCCTCCGACTTTCAGGTATGACTATTTAATCTCACTAAAACACTAGTAACACAATAAGTAGATAAGGGATTTTCCAGAGTTATCCTAGTAAATGTGTCTAATAACATCTGAATCGCTCTTGCCCTCGTCTTTTTTGTAATTTTTATTTCTTCTAGTCCTTTACTCTCACTATCCTCATCCACGAATCTTTCTTCCTCGCTCAAATTAATGGAAAAAGTGTCGCTTGCTCGGTCCGAATTGCTCTAGCTGCTGGTGGCTATGATTGTAAACAATGTTCAGATGTGAGGAGCTCTACACCCAGTGACGTCACGCGCACATCGTCTGCTACTTCCGGTACAGGCAAGGCTTTTTTATTAGCGACTAAAAGTTACGAACTTTATCGTTGATGTTCTCTACTAAATCCTTTCAGCAAAAATATGGCAATATCGCGAAATGATCAAGTATGACACATAGTATGGACTTGCTATCCCCGTTTAAAAAAGAAAATCTAATTTCAGTAGGCCTTTAACATTTCTGTGTCCTTTACAGAACCATAATCTGTCTACGGGTCTGACATCAGGGGCCCGTCGCATGTTTCAACTGCAGGCATTTTTACACGTGACTGGGCGTAACCATGTTATTTTATTGGTATACTTTTATTTTGAAAGCTATAGCTTGTCTTACGCTGATTTTGCCCAAGTATAAAGTACTTGTTGATGGAAAATCTTTGTTTACGTACAAACACATTGCACGGTCATTATCCCTGATTTTGTTGAGAACAATGAGGAAGTGTTGAGTATGATCTCTAGTTGTGATTTGGTAAATAAGAGAGGGAAAGATTATAATCATTGAAATCAGTCAATTTAAGTGGTAATGTGGGTGGACATTGAAGGCCACTGCAGGGGCACATTTGACTAGTTAGACATGCATATTTAAGTGCTGCTCGGGGACAAATTTGATTACTGCGATTGAAAAATTGCAAAATCCTGGAGGGTCTGCTTTAAAAATAGAAAACAATGTTTCTTAAACACAAATGGATATAGTGGATAAATATTTAGTAGATCTCACTTTTCAATGGGTAGGGCATGCGGGCCAGAAATGGAATAGCGGTACAGGAAGGTGAGGAACTTGCGAAAAGCATCGAAGAAGGGCCAGTGAGAAAGCAGGCAGATGCATTTGTTGGTGTAAATGGAGCAGGTGGTGGAAGTTGTGATGTTTGTGACATCAGCTGGGCTGTTGCAGGGGTAGGATTTATGGGGATCAGAGTTAAGAAGGCCCAGCTGGGAGCACTGTTGATCAGTCAGACACTCTTGTGGGTAGGGCTCATAAAACTGTATGGCAGCACCGTACACCTGAAACCACGAGATAACGAATGTTGGGTTAACAGATCACCATGTGTTACTGTCACAGTACACACTACCAGTACATCAATGCAGCTACAGTATTTCTTCCTTTAAGACATGTTAAATCATTTTCTCTAAAATTATACATAGCTTTTGACAGTATCACACAACCAAATACATGTATATGCTGTGCAGTATTGTCATTCATTCGAAAATATATGCACAATGTAATCACGTCAGTATTTCAGTCAGTATATCATTATGTCAATTTTATTTTATTTTCACTGAATCGCCAGATCATAGCGCATGCACAAATCCCACCCCCTCAAGGAGGAATTACATTTAAATACTGCTGTGTATAAAATTATATTGTGTTGCACACCAAACAGAACGAGACCACACACATGCAGGCATGCAAGAAGGGACCTCAAAGTGAGGGGGTGGGCAAGGAGTGACAGCGCCAACCAGTTGAGGTGGGTTGGTACCTCGACAGTAATTAAGAAGAAAATTGGCTTCTTTTCAACAACTAAATGCATTTTTTTCCATAGCAGGTGCCTCCCAGGACCATCTATCAAAAGAGCAGGAGGCAGATTTGCAAATATTTAGTTTTAGTGAATCACAGAATGAAGGTTTTGGAGTCTCATAAGCAGGATCTAAAAGATGAAACATACTGTATTTAAATACATTAAAAGGGAACAATAATGATTACAATTACATTTAACACACTTTCTTGTGGTCTAGATAATGTTTTGGTGTAAATTTTGCTCCACTGTTATATTTTTAATGTGCTTTCTGAGTTTTTCTGCAAGCGTTTCATGTGTGGAGGAGTTCCCTATAGATCATGGGTGTCAAACTCTGGCCCGTGTAATTTCATTTGACCCTTGAGGCAATATAAAATTAACATTAGAGCTGGCCCGCCGGTATTATACAGCGGTGGTGCCGCTGTAACACCGCATTAACCGCCAATACTCATACTTGCCAACCATCCCGATTTTCCCGGGAGACTCCCAAATTTCAGTGCCCCTCCCAAAAATCTCCTGGGGCAACCATTCTCCCAAATTTCTCCCGATTTCCACCCGGACAACAACATTGGGGGCGTGCCTTTCGCGTTCTCTACAACCTGTCGTCACGTCTGCTTTTCCTTCATACAAACAGCGTGTCGGCCAAGTCACATAATATATGCAGCTTGTAAACACACAAGTGAATGCAAGGCATACTTGGTCAACAGCCATACAGGTCACACTGAGGGTGGTCGTATAAACAACTTTAACACTGTTACAGATATGCGCCACACTGTGAACCCACACCAAACAAGAATGACAAACAATGACATTTCGGGAGAACATCCGCACCGTAACACAACATAAACTCAACAGAACAACTACCCAGAACCCCTTGCAGCACTAAGTCTTCCGGGACGCTACAATACACACCCCCTGCTACCACCAAACCCCACCCCCGCAACCCCATCCACCTCATATTTATTTTATTTTCAAATCTATTAGCCTGTGAAAAAAGTTAATGTTGATATTTACCTCAGAAGGCTGCAAATAGAAAAAAGGCATTACATTTTTTATTAAAATTCTATTTAATATACCATTGATGTTTTTTCGTTTGTTTTTTGAAAATTGATTTAGCACTATTAAATTATATAAGCGTTGCTTGTTCCATATTCAGTGTTAAAGTAAATCAGTGTAGCAAACTGAGCAATAATTAACGTTTTATTCATGCACTCTCTTGCTACTGCAAGGCTTGAATGTTTGATTCATTCATTATTGTTATTTTATTTTCAAATATATTAGCCTGTGGAAAAAGTTTATTTTGATAATTACCTCAAAAGGCTGCAAATAGAAAAGAGGCATTACATTTTTATTTAAATATTATTTGATATGCCATTGATATTTTCTAATTATTATTATTATTATTTTAAACTCGATTTTGCATGTCACTATAAAGTTATGTAAGTCTTGCTTGTTCAATATTCAATGTAAAACTTGTTTGGGTCCCTATTAAAAGTTTAATTGTTTCAACCTTGGCCCGCGGCTTTGCTCAGTTTTAAATATTGGCCCACTTTGTATTTGAGTTTGACACCCCTGCTATAGATGAACCTAAACGATGAAAGACCACACTGGTGACTTCGGTATCATGATGCTTTTCTCTGCACACAACAGGCCGCACACGCAATATCGTGACATCACAAATATGTGACCATACAGGGCAGTTTGAGGAGCATTTGTTGGTGTAAATGGAGCAGGTGGTGGAAGATAAGCAGATAAGCCTTTATAGTTATTGTCTCGTTTCATCTGTTGATTTATCGTGAATCCCTAGTCACAACATTAGTTACACCTGGACAATTTCGAATCATTACAAGATAATGCATAAAAAATCTTAATGTGAATTTGCCACGATTAGATGAAAATAATACTTTATCCTGCTTTCTCTTTGTTTTCTCAAACTAAGTTGTAATGGCACTATCTTTTAGCAGCAATTTTTAGAGGCTATTTCAACTTTGCAATGACTAAACAGTCCCCTAAAAAAAGTTGTAGACAAATTAATCAAGTTAATTGGAAAACATCAGAGCGGCCGGGAGGTCGTGTGACAAGAAGGCATATATGACACAACAGATTCTCTGTTTAAAAAGAGGTTGTTCAAAAGGGTCCACAACTGTGTGCAAGTTCACACCCACAAATACAAGAACTTTATGAGGCTTTGGCATTGTTACACAAGAATCCAATATTTTAATCAACATTTATAGGTTACTAAAGAAGAAAATCATCTGAGTCCCCTTTAAAGGGGAACTACAATTTTGGGGGAATTTTGTCAACCGTTCACAATCATACTCAGAGACATGACGATGGATGTAGATAAAGGCTATCAAAAGTCTGCTTACAATTGAGCCCATGCAAGTATTCTGCCTATAAAGCCCTTAAAAACATCCAAACACCTCTATTTAGGTTTTTTCTACATGATGTAAGTATACATGTAATGTAGTAATGGTTACATATATAATAACATTTTAATATTTACATATTTTGTCCGAGTCCATGGTTCTCGCCCAGGAAAGGGTGGAGTGCCATCTGCGGGTTGGGGAGGAGATCTTGCCCCAAGTGGAGGAGTTCAAGTACCTTAAAGTCTTGTTCACTAGTGAGGGAAGAGTTGATCGCAAGATCGACAGGCGGATCGGTGTGGCGTCTTCAGTAATGCGGAAGCTGTATCAATCCGTTGTGGTGAAGAAGGAGCGGAGCCGGAAGGCAAAGCTCTCAATTTACCGGTCGATCTACGTTCCCATCCTCACCTATGGGCATGAGCTTGGGGTTATGACCGAAAAGCCAAGATCACGGCTACAAGCGGCCAAAATGAGTTTCCTCCGCCAGGTGGTGGGTCTCTCCCTTTAAGAGATAGGGTGAGAAGCTTTGTCATCCGGGAGGAGTTCAGAGTAGAGCCGCTGCTCCTCCACATCGAGAGGAGCCAGATGAGATGGTTTGGGCATTTGGTCAGGATGCCACCCGTAAGCCACCCTAGGGAGGTGTATGGGGCACGTCCTACCAGCAGGAGACCAAGGGGATGACCCCGGACACGTTGGAAAGACTATGTCTCCTCGAGATCCCCCGGGAGGAGCTGGACGACGTGGCTGGGGAGACGGAAGTCTGGGCTTCTCTGCTTAGGCAGCTGCACCCGCGAAACGACCTCGGATAAGCGGAAGGAAATTGATGGATAAATATTTTGATAATTTTAAGCATACTCGGGGTATTAATTTAAAAAATGCATCACGTTTAATTTTTTTTTTATTCATCACTGATTACTACTCATTGCAGACTTAATAAGACCCAACAAACATAATAACACATCACTTACTGATTAATGTCCGCTGCCATTAGGATGTTGACTTCTAAGATGTTCATATATTCCAATTTAGATGAAGAATGACTATAATCCTCATAAAGAAACGGGGTAGGGGGGGGACCCAATTGAATTGAACTATATCTATATAGCGCTTTTTCTCTAGTGACTCAAAGCGCTTTACATAGTGAAACCCAATATCTAAGTTACATTTTTTAAACCAGTGTGGGTGGCACTGGGAGCAGGTGGGTAAAGTGTCTTGCCCAAGGACACAACGGCAGTGACTAGGATGGCGGAAGCGGGGATCGAACCTGCAACCCTCAAGTTGCTGGCACGGCCGCTCTACCAACCGAGCTATACACCCAAGCGTTTTTTCATGTTGTTCTTGCCATTTCCAGGGCCTAAATGGTTGTCGAGGTGTATCAACTTGTCAGAATATGTCTTTAGACTTCTTCCGTCCAGGTCAGATGCATGATATATGATCTACAATAAACTTACAGGGATCAAAGAAGCGAGGAAACACCTCGCTGGTCGATCATGTTGATATTGTACACAGACTTGTGATCACAGCGCGGCTAACAATAGTCTGTCTGTGTTAGCGCTTATAATAACAATACGGTATTAGTAATACCTGGTTATCATTCAAATTACAAAACATAGATAGTATTGTTGGCAGGTTTTGAATGGTTATTTATTGGATTTTATGGGCGAAATAGAGGATCTCACATTGGCTCAGCTCTAAGGGGACTTGTATTTATGGTTAATTACAAGTTAGAATGCATATACGCGCCCGGACGAGGAGCTCCTGCTAAAGATGGAACATTTGGCAGAAATACCGGACAATTCCACAAACTTAATGGCTGGCTCACATCGTGGTCACTCCGTGATCACGTACGACCGCCAGACACTTCTGGATGTGGACACATCGGGCCGTTTTGGACCGATAGACACTTGCGTGCTAGACTTGCTAACTAGCACGGGAATACATCGGCGGCTACATCCAGCGGCCTGTGAAGCAGGGGAGTCTAGTAGCAGCGGGGGCCGTCTACGGAGCAGACGCCAGCGGTGTGATCGGAAACGCGGATGCCGAGCGGGGCTAAAAACAAAGCAGAAGGCTAATCACCACAGAACACCACTTTCCTCCATCCCGAAGACGGATTTAGATGGAAAATGCGAGACTACTGGTCTGGGTAAGGAGTCTGTTAAATTAGAACAAGTTTTTTCTGCTTTGAGTGTTTCAGAGTTGGACATGTGTTTTACTGAGGTGGCTAACTATGATGCGTGCAGTTTATCAAAGCAACAAACAAACAATCGGAAAATCCCCGTTACTGAGGTGGCTAACCATGATGCGTGCAGTTTATCAAAGCAACAATCAAACAATCGGAAAATTCCTGTCGTATCAATTCCTAGATATGGTCGTAACTATACTAAATGCACTGGGCATAATAAACACAACATTATTAATATTGCTACTACGGATAATTTGATCAAAAACTCCCTAAAACAGCCCACTACCTATAATATAGGTTTTTTAAACATAAGATCATTGTCTCCTAAAACGTTGTTAGTTAATGATATCATCAGAGACAACAATCTTAACGTCATCGGTCTCAGCGAAACCTGGCTTAAACCAAACGACTTTTTTGCGCTAAATGAGGCATGTCCTCCTAAATTTACACATGCGCATATTGCCCGTCCGCTCAAAAGGGGTGGGGGGGTCGCACTAATACACAACGAAAACTTTAACCTTAGTCCTAACATAAATAATAAATATAAATCGTTTGAGGTGCTTACTATGAGGTCTGTCACACCGCTGCCTCTACACCTGGCTGTTATCTACCGCCCCCCAGGGCCCTATTCGGACTTTATTAATGAATTCTCAGAGTTCGTTGCTGATCTAGTGACACACGCCGATAATATAATCATAATGGGGGACTTTAATATCCATATGAATACCCCATCGGACCCACCGTGCGTAGCGCTCCAGACTGTAATTGATAGCTGTGGTCTCACACAAATAATAAATGAACCCACGCATCGCAACGGTAATACGATAGACCTAGTGCTTGTCAGGGGCATCAACGTTTCCAAAGTTACGATACTCCCGTATACTAAAGTATTGTCTGATCATTACCTTATAAAATTCGAGGTTCAGACGCATGTTCGTCAAACTAATAATAATAATAACTGCTATAGCAGCCGCAACATTAATACAGCCACAACGACAACTCTTGCTGACCTACTGCCCTCGGTAATGGCACCATTCCCAAAGTATGTGGGCTCTATTGATAACCTCACTAACAACTTTAACGACGCCCTGCGCGAAACCATTGATAACATAGCACCGCTAAAGTTAAAAAAGGCTCCAAAAAAGCGCACCCCGTGGTTTACAGAAGACACTAGAGCTCAGAAATTATTATGTAGAAAGCTGGAACGCAAATGGCGCACGACTAAACTTGAGGTGCACCATCAAGCATGGAGTGATGGTTTAATAACTTATAAACGCATGCTTACCTTAGCTAAAGCTAAATATTACTCAAATCTCATCCACCGTAATAAAAACGATCCTAAATTTTTGTTTAGTACGGTAGCATCGCTAACCCAACAAGGGACTCCTTCCAGTAGCTCAACCCACTCAGCTGATGACTTTATGCAATTCTTTAGTAAGAAAATTGAAGTCATTAGAAAGGAGATTAAAGACAATGCGTCCCAGCTACAACGGGGTTCTATTAACACTGACACGATTGTATATACGGCGGATACTGCCCTCCAAAATACTTTCTCTCGTTTTGAGGAAATAACATTAGAGGAATTGTTACAACGTGTAAATGGAATAAAACAGACAACATGTTTACTTGACCCTCTTCCTGGGAAACTGATCAAGGAGCTCTTTGTATTATTAGGTCCATCAGTGCTAAATATTATAAACTTATCACTCTCCTCGGGCACTGTTCCCCTAGCATTCAAAAAAGCGGTTATTCATCCTCTTCTTAAAAGACCTAACCTCGATCCTGACCTCATGGTAAACTACCGACCGGTGTCTCACCTTCCCTTTATTTCAAAAATCCTTGAAAAAATTGTTGCGGAGCAGTTAAATGAACACTTAGCGTCTAACAATCTATGTGAAACCTTTCAATCCGGTTTCAGGGCAAATCACTCCACGGAGACAGCCCTCGCAAAAATGACTAATGATCTATTGCTAACGATGGATTCTGATGCGTCATCTATGTTGCTGCTCCTCGATCTTAGCGCTGCTTTCGATACCGTCGATCATAATATTTTATTAGAACGTATCAAAACACGAATTGGTATGTCAGACTTAGCCCTGTCTTGGTTTAACTCTTATCTTACTGATAGGATGCAGTGTGTCTCCCATAACAATGTGACCTCGGACTACGTTAAGGTAACGTGTGGAGTTCCCCAGGGTTCGGTCCTTGGCCCTGCACTCTTCAGCATCTACATGCTGCCGCTAGGTGACATCATACGCAAATACGGTATTAGCTTTCACTGTTATGCTGATGACACCCAACTCTACATGCCCCTAAAGCTGACCAACACGCCGGATTGTAGTCAGCTGGAGGCGTGTCTTAATGAAATTAAACAATGGATGTCCGCTAACTTTTTGCAACTCAACGCCAAAAAAACGGAAATGCTGATTATCGGTCCTGCTAGACACCGAACTCTATTTAATAATACAACTCTAACATTTGACAACCAAACAATTAAACAAGGCGACACGGTAAAGAATCTGGGTGTTATCTTCGACCCAACTCTCTCCTTTGAGGCACACATTAAAAGCGTTACTAAAACGGCCTTCTTTCATCTCCGTAATATCGCTAAAATTCGCTCCATTCTGTCCACTAAAGACGCTGAGATCATTATCCATGCGTTTGTTACGTCTCGCCTCGACTACTGTAACGTATTATTTTCGGGTCTCCCCATGTCTAGCATTAAAAGATTACAGTTGGTACAAAATGCGGCTGCTAGACTTTTGACAGGAACAAGAAAGTTTGATCACATTACGCCTGTACTGGCTCACCTGCACTGGCTTCCTGTGCACTTAAGATGTGACTTTAAGGTTTTACTACTTACGTATAAAATACTACACGGTCTAGCTCCAGCCTATCTTGCCGATTGTATTGTACCATATGTCCCGGCAAGAAATCTGCGTTCAAAGGACTCCGGCTTATTAGTGATTCCCAAAGCCCAAAAAAAGTCTGCGGGCTATAGAGCATTTTCCGTTCGGGCTCCAGTACTCTGGAATGCCCTCCCGGTAACAGTTCGCGATGCCACCTCAGTAGAAGCATTTAAGTCTCACCTTAAAACTCATTTGTATACTCTAGCCTTTAAATAGACTCCCTTTTTAGACCAGTTGATCTGCCGTTTCTTTTCTTTTTCTTCTATGTCCCACTCTCCCTTGTGGAGGGAGTCCGGTCCGATCCGGTGGCCATGTACTGCTCGCCTGTGTATCGGCTGGGGACATCTCTGCGCTGCTGGTCCGCCTACGCTTGGGATGGTTTCCTGCTGGCTCCGCTGTGAACGGGACTCTCGCTGCTGTGTCTTGGATCCTCTTTGGACTGGACTCTCGCGACTGTGTTGTATCCATTGTGGATTGAACTTTCACAGTATCATGTTAGACCCGCTCGACATCCATTGCTTTCCTCCTCTCTAAGGTTCTCATAGTCATCATTGTCACCGACGTCCCACTGGGTCATTATTGTCACCAATGTCCCACTGGGTGTGAGTTTTCCTACCGAGGATGTCGTGGTGGTTTGTGCAGCCCTTTGAGACACTAGTGATTTAGGGCTATATAAGTAAACATTGATTGATTGATTGATAAAAAAAAATCCATCCATTGTTCTGTCTTTCATGATGATTGTGAACGATAGGCAAAATTCCAAAAAAAAGTGCAGTGCCTCTTTATTCATATCAAAATGCTCTTTCTAAAGAGGAAGGGCCCACCTGACAATGGTATGTGCTTATTGCACTGACCATGCGCAACTCACACATATAGGATATTCTGATGTGTCTCAGGATCAGTCTGTTACTTTACCAGCTGTACAGATGACGGGTCCATTGAGCTTCTCATATTCAGTTGGAGCCTCTTTGACGACGCAGCAGATATGTTTGCTTGTTTGACTAATGACACAAGAGTCATAGAAGATAGAAGTGTGATCTTACCTTTTCTCCAGAGGCTCCGGTTAGGACAAAAGTAGAGAAAACAGGCAGAGGGTATTTGGTGTTGACTGGCCAACACTCAATCGTGGCCCCCATGGGAAGGCAGAAGAGAGGAACAGATTCGGGCAGTGGGAAAGACTCATAGTTCTCTATGGGATATCTGCAGAATAGTCCTAAGTGGGACAAATAGAACAACCCTGTGAGTTTCATGTCATGTGCCAGACCTTAAGTATTACTTTTAACCAAAAAGATAACATTCGAGTGAAAATAAATTATGGTGCACAGTCTCACATATTGTTGCTTAAAGTTGAATAAAAAGTGCCAGACCTTAAGTATTACTTTAAACCAAAAAGATAACGTTTGAGTGAAAATAAATGATGGTGCACGGTCATCACATAGTCTTGCTAATTGTCGAATAAAAAGTAGCAATTAGATTTGTGTCTGTGTGATTCAATGAGATGTGGTTTAGCCGAGATATTTTCAGCAACAATTTGTTATTTGTACACACACGTACTGTATTCCTACAAAACACTAAACTACATAAGACAGAATACCAAAGTTCTACGAAGAAACTAAAATAATTGTCTGTATAATTATACTAAAGTATACAGTTGCAATGTGTTGAGAAAAATTACATCTCTGTCGAGGAAAAACTAAATAAATAACATGCTGTATCATGACATTATATATACACTGTACACGCTGTAAGTATATATGTAAAGTAGTAAAGGCACATTCATGATAACATGTCATTTATGTAGTTTGGTCATTTTAAGCAAACGGCTGTGCAGTAATTTCACAGACGCATAAAAGCTTTGCGATTTCCTTCAACAATAACAAAAACTTCTAATCATGGCAGACTTCATGAGAGACAATGACTACTTCGGGACAAATTAAGATCCAGAACCTTATATTTTTGAGACTGTGTATACCAAGGATAAGCTACACGCTTTAGAAGCTGAATGATAAGCAGATTGTTAACTGCTAAAAAGTTGAATGTCAATGTTGACCAACTTCTCAGTTCTACTGAAAGTTTCTCATTCAACTGTACAGGTGAGAGGCATGATTAATGATATTGAATTAACTTTCACCAACTCAGAGGTGATGAGTTAGTGCTTATAGTAACACTATCGTTAATACTTGGCTTATATCCAGGTCACGACATGTAAATTGGGTATTATTGGCGTTTTTTCAAGAGAGATTTATGGTCGCAAAAGATTACTTCAATTAGCTGTGTTGTTAGACACCTTGCACTCGATGTATATTACAAATTAGAATACATAAAAAAAAGAAAGACATACCGGTATGTGTTCTTATCTTACATAGAGATTAGTGACTGAAAGGGAAAATTCCTAAAGAAGTGCAATTCCCCTTTATTTAATCGGGCTGTCTTTAGAAACAATTAGATAGAACATTATTTTTCAACACATTTAATAGAACAACAAAAAGTCACTAGATTTTCAATATGTCCTCTTATTCAACAAATTAAGTCAGACACATACAAACCCCTTTTCCATATGAGTTAGGAAATTGTGTTAGATATAAATATAAACGGAATACAATGATTTGCAAATCCTTTTCAACCCATATTCAGTTGAATATGCTACAAAGATAACATATTTGATGTTCAAACTGATAAACATTTATTTTTTTTGCAAATAATCATTAACTTTTGATTTTGATGACAGCAACACGTGACAAAGAAGTTGGGAAAGGTGGCATTAAATACTGATAAAAGTTGAGGAATGCTCATCAAACACTTATTTGGAACATCCCACAGGTGTGCAGGCTAATCAGGAAACAGGTGGGTGCCATGATTGGGTATAAAAACATCTTCCCAAAAAATGCTCAGTCTTTCACAAGAAAGATGGGGCGAGGTACACCCCTTTGTCCACAACTGCGTGAGCAAATAGTCAAAAAGTTTAAGAACAACATTTCTCAAAGTGCAATTGCAAGAAATTTAGGTATTTCAACATCTACGGTCCATAATATCATCAAAAGGTTCAAAGAATCTGGAGAAATCACTCCACGTAAGCAGCATGGTCGGAAACCAACATTGGATGACCGTGACCTTTGATCCCTCAGACGGGACTGTATCAAAAACCGACATCAATCTCTAAAGGATATCACCACATGGGCTCAGGAACACTTCAGAAAACCACTGTCACTAAATACAGTTTGTCGCTACATCTGTAAATGCAAATTAAAGCTCTACTATGCAAAGCGAAAGCCATTTATCGACAACATCCAGAAACGCCGCCGGCTTCTCTGGGCCTCAGATCATCTAAGATGGACTGATGCAAAGTGGAATAGTGGTCTTGGGTCTGACGAGTCCACATTTCAAATTGTTTTTGGAAATATTCAACATTGTGTCATCTGGACCAAAGGGGAAGCAAACCATCCAGACTGCTATCGACGCAAAGTTCAAAAGCCAGCATCTGTGATGGTATGGGGGTGCATCAGTGCCCAAGGCATGGGTAACTTACACATCTGTGAAGGCACCATTAATGCTGAAAGGTACATACAGGTTTTGGAACAACATATGCTGCCATCTAAGCGCCGTCTTTTTCATAGACGCCTCTGCTTACTTCAGCAAAACAAAGCCAAGCCACATTCAGCAAGTGTTACAACAGTGTGGCTTCTTAAAAAAAAGAGTGCGGGTACTTTCCAGGCCCGCATGCAGTCCAGACCTGTCCCCCATTGAAAATGTGTGGCGCATTATGAAGCGTAAAATACGACAGCGGAGACCCCGGACTGTTGAACGACTGAATCTCTACATGAAACAAGAATGCGAAAGAATTCTACTTTCAAAGCTTCAACAATTAGTTTCCTCAGTTCCCAAACGTTTATTGAGTATTGTTAAAAGAAAAGGTGATGTAACACAGTGGTGAACATGCCCTTTCCCAACTACATTGGCATGTGTTGCAGCCATGAAATTCTAAGTAAATTATTATTTGCAAAAAAAATAAAGTTTATGAGTTTGAACATCAAATATCTTGTCTTTGTAGTGCATTCAATTGAATATGTGTTGAAAAGGATTTGCAAATCATTGTATTCCGTTTATATTTACATCTAACACAATTTCCCAAATGATATGGAAACGGGGTTTGTAAAATATGTGTTTCCAAGCTCAAATTGCTCCATTATGGATTAGGCTTAGTGTAGGACACTGAAAATGAACTTCACATGTACCCAATTTTGGTGAAAAACTAATATTGGTATAACTCCAGCAACTTTACATTTTTTATGAGTAATGTCAAGTCCTAACAAATTTACCATTTACCATCTAACATACAGTAACCATACAAACCTGTTAGCGCAACATGCTTGAACAAGCCTGCACGTGCAAGCAAAACTGTAGTTAATCAAGGTAGACCTTCTTGTAACATTATTTCAGAAAAAGGCTGATGCAACAACAGCTGGGAAATTAGGTGGGGAACTCTAACAGGATAAAAAATTACTACTATGTGAAATGCACTCAAATGATTGCCCTTAAAGCCACAACAAATGCATTATTTTAGATTGTTCAGTTATTCAAGCGTACAAAATATTTTTCTAACCAGTCTGTTTATTTACAACATACCTGCTTTATATGCTATGGAGTTGGTTTTGGTCACAGACTTTTTATAACACAAGTACACAGAGGATCCCCACTGAAAACAGAAGCACAAGAAGAAACAGTAAGCATACTTGTTATACTTGTCTAAAAAAATCTAATTCGGATTCTGAAAAGACACACAAGTAAGATATAAATTAACTAGAGATGTCAAAATTAACGCGATAACGCGTAAACTTTGACAGCGATAACTATAACTTCCTTTAATGGTGATCAGTTTTGTAACGCACGATTAAGGTTTTTGACCCTCCGCCCGTTCCATAGATTGGGGCAAACAACGTAACAATGTCCAGTTACTGTGGAGCCACAGGCTTGAAAATAACTAGCAGAATTGCAAAAAGAAAGAGGGACCTTATGGAAATCTCAGAACCAAAGCCATGACAAGTAATTCTTCGGAAATGACAAGACAATTTTACCTTTAATCGCCGCAAGACAACATAATTGGAGCGAACGCTGAGCGCGCATTGCTGCTTGGAGTGAGGAGAAGCTTCACGTCCGTGTTTGGATTGAAAACATAAAATGTAGATTGTTACCGAACTGCTCTAGTAAGATAGAATACTAGCTCTGCAGAAACAAAGACAGTAGAGATTAAGTATAAAGTCACTTTTATCGGAGATTTTCGTCAAAACATTTTAAGTCTTTTCTCATGCCAATCACACACGCCCGGTTGGCGCTACACTTCTCATCCGGTGTAATCAACAAAACAACTTAAAATCATCGTATAGTACGATCATGCTGTAATATTCTGTGACATTTCTACCTAAATAAATGTTTTATGGCTGATTTAAATTAAGTGTATTGTGTTGGCCCTGCGATGAGGTGGCGACTTGTCCAGGGTGTACCCTGCCTTCCGCCCGATTGTAGCTGAGATAGGCGCCAGCGCCCCCCGTGACCCCGAAAGGGAATAAGCGGTAGAAAATGGATGGATGGATATTGTAATGGCAGTGGCGATATGAAGAAACTCGTCTTTGCTACCACTGAGACTAGGTTTATTACTGCAGGCATGCCTGCCACTGCCCTCTGTAGCCCACATTGGGTAATTACAGTTCACTACACATTATTGATTGATTGAAACTTTTATTAGTAGATTGCACAGTTCAGTACATATTCCGTACAATTGACCACTAAATGGTAACACCTGAATAAGTTTTTCAACTTGTTTAAGTCGGGGTCCACGTAAATCAGTTCATGGTAAATATTACCCTCGCAATGGTATATTCTTTTATAACCTGTTCTGAATGATCTGAATGCAATTGCAGAATATTTAACAGGCTGAATTTAAAATTTTATTAATACGTACATAGATAACATTAAAACACTGTCATGCATAAATATGTATTCCATTGACTGTGTTGGATCCATTATAGATTGAACTTTCACAGTATCATGTTAGACCCGCTCGACATCCATTGCTTTCCTCCTCTCCAAGGTTCTCATAGTCATCATTGTCACCGACGTCCCACTGGGGGTGAGTTTTCCTTGCCCTTATGTGGGCCTACAGAGGATGTCGTAATGGTTTGTGCAGCCCTTTGAGACACTAGTGATTTAGGGCTATATAAGTAAACATTGATTGATTGATTGATTGATTAACTGGCACTACTGTGCAGAAGTTTTGGACAATAATTACGTAAGCACACTATATTTTACTCATCACCCTGCAGAAGAAAGCAATAAGGGTTATTCATATGGCAAGATAAATGGATCACACAAATCCATATTTCTTACATTCAAAACTATTGAAATTGAAAGATACTGTGTAACTACAAACAGTACAAATGACCTATAAAGCAAAATAAAGTGTTAAGTGGGTAAAATATTATTGAAAGTTATTTTACTAAGACCAGTACATTTTTCATTGTATATAATAATTATGATGATAACAAAGGTAGTTACTTGATTTATAAAACAAGGAGTCAGAGTAATATTTTGGATATGAAAAAACTTAACCATTAAGTAATGTTTTATTTTTTAAATGTGTTTTCATTGTGAAATATTTTTTTCTGTTTGTGTACCTTACTGTTATGTTATCACGACTATTTCCTCTTTTCCAATATGCTTTCTTTTGCCTTGTTTTAACATGCCCAAAATAAACTACTACTTCAGAAACACCTAATCATGTAGAAAAAAATATCAACTAACATATTTGACAATCAAAGCATGATCGTTACAATCCACATTTGGTTGTTATCAATGCATGAAAATGCTATCCAAACATGGAAGTGTAGCTCCTTTCCTCTAAATGCAAGTTCTCCTGAAGCAGGAATATAAATTCTGTATTTGTACAAAATAAGAAATCTGGAAAGACACCAATGCACTGCAAGTATTTTTTTATTGTCTTTAAAAATGTGTTTATATAATTATCGTTTTGAGCTCTTTTAAAAAGCATAATGTTAAAAAAAACTTTAAATTAAAGCAAAGTGTCTGTCTGGAGTACACTTATTTATTTATTTATTAATTAATAGATGGATAGATAGATGGATGGATGGATGGATGGATGGATAGATAGATAGATAGATAGATAGATAGATAGATAGATAGATAGATAGATAGATAGATAGATAGATAGATAGATAGATAGATAGATAGATAGATAGATAGATAGATAGATAGATAGATAGATAGATAGATAGATAGATAGATAGATAGATAGATAGATAGAACTTTATTGATTCCTTCAGGAGAGTTCCTTCAGGAAAATAAAAAATTCCAGCAGCAGTGTACAGAGTTGAGATCAATCAAACCGTAAAAAGTAAATAATGGGGTTAAAGTTAAAGTTATAATAGAAAAAAAATAGACAAATATTACAATAAGAATAAAAATAAAAAGCAACGAGAATAAAAATATAACAGTAAAATAAGAATATAACAAGAGAAACTAGGCAGTAGTGACCATGTTATGAAAACGTATTGCACTATTATTGTTTTGCATCACCTGTCATCCGGGTACCCCCCACCCCCCTCCCCAGAGAGAAGTTGTACAGTCTAATGGCAGGACAACATTTTTTAATTTTTATGTGATTAATCATGATTTAATTTGAGTTAACTATGGCCAAAGTGCGATTAATCGTGATTAAATATTGTAATTATTAAAATTTGGAAATTAACATTTTCCGCACAATCCCATTCAAGATCAGACAAACATTAAAAGCAGAGAGAACAGGATCGCTGACGGGTCTGCCAACTTCTGGCGCCCTTTACAAAAATGGTGAACAATGGGGGGAGTTGAAGGAAAAAAGCCTGGGCCCCAGGGGGTCCAGATTGAGGCCAAGGGAAATCGTTTGACATCCCTATAATTAACAAAATATTGTTTATACTCTAGTCCAGTGGTTCCCAACCTTTTTTCAGTGATGTACCCCCTGTGAACATTTTTTTAATTCAAGTACCCCCTAAAAAGAGCAAAGCTTTTTTGTTGAAAAAAGGAGATAAGGAAGTAAAATGCAGCACTATGTCATCAGTTTCTGATTTATTAAATTGTATAACAGTGCAAAATATTGCTCATTTGAAGTGGTCTTTCTTGAACTATTTGGAAAAAAATATATAAAAACTAAAAACGTGTTGAAAAATAAACAAGTGATTCAATTATAAATAAAGATTTCTACACATAGAAGTAATCATCAACTTAAAGTGCCCTCTTTGGGGATTGTAATAGAGATCCATCTGGATTTATGAACTTAATTCTAAACATTTCTTCACAAAGAGAAATCTTTACTATCAATATTTATGGAACATGTCTACAAAAAATCTAGCTGTCAACACTGAATATTGCGTTGTATTTCTTTCCACAGGTTATGAACTTACATTCATATTTTTTTGAAGTATTATTCAATAAATATATTTATACCTTCATGTACCCCAAGGGGTACGCGTACCCCCATTTGAGAACCACTGCTCTAGTCCAAATCTTGGAATATTCCCCTCACACATATTAAACACTAGGGGTGTGGGAAAAAAATCAATTGGAATACGAAACGCAATTTTCACGTTGTGCAATTCAGAATCGATTCTTTTTTTTTTTTTAAATCGATATTTTTTTTACTTTTTTTTTTTTTTTAATCAATCCAATAAACCAATACACAGCAATACCATAACAATGCAATCCAATTCCAAAACCAAACCTGACCCAGCAACACTCAGAACTGAAATAAACAGAGCAATTGAGAGGAGACACAAACACGACACAGAACAAACCAAAAGTAGTGAAACAAAAATTAATATTATCAACTACAGTATCAATATTACTTATAATTTCAGCATAGCAGTGATTAAAAATCCGTCATTGACATTATCATTAGACATTTATAAAAAAAAAAAAGAACAATAGTGTCACAGTGGCTTACACTTGCATCACATCTCATAAGCTTGACAACACACTGTGTCCAATATTTTCACAAAGATAAAATAAGTCATATTTTTGGTACGTTTAATAGTTAAAACAAATTTACATTATTGCAATTAGTTGATAAAACATTGTCCTTTACAATTATAAAAGCTTTTTAAAAAAAATCTACTACTCTGCTAGCCTGTCAGCAGACTGGGGTAGATCCTGCTGAAATCCTATGTATTGAATGAATACAGAATCGTTTTGAATCGGAAAAATATCGTTTTTGAATCAAGAAACGCGTTTGAATCATAAAAAAAAAAAATCGATATATAATCAAATCGCGACACAAGAATCAATATTGAATCGAATTGTGGGACACCCAAAGATTCGCATCCCTATTAAACACATTGTAAATCTAATATCAAATTAAGAAACTATCACTTCACAAAGTTCCAGTTACATAATATCCCATCTTGTTAAACTCAAATTTCTGCTGGAAATGATAAATGAATCATCAAGTGAGAAAACGCGCTATATGATTGTAAATCTCTGAGCACCTCACGGTTCGCTTATGATAGAAGTCTATTATAAATTATAAACAATTTATGATGCGTCTTTAATGTGTGCGCGTATGTGTGTGTGTGTGTGTGTGTGTGTGTGTGTGTGGGTCTTACCATACTGCTGTTGAGATTCTTGTCCACCTTGCAGAAGGTGTGGGGAGGGGCCTCTCCTTTGCTTGGGACAATGATACAAATGTCAGTGACAGCCAGAGCAGCATGTGGTTGGCTCTCAGGTGCTCGTTGGTAAGTGACATAAATACGCTGCGAGGAGTTTCCACTGATGTTGGCAGGGCGACCAGAGGGTGTGGTCTGGATAAGTTGGCAGCCCTGCTTCAGTCGCTCCTTCCACTCATAAAGGACACTGGGGGAACGAACAGAAAGTAAATGTCGAACAAAACCAATACAGGTAGGTACAGTTTAGTTCACACTATGGTTTTTCATATGAAAGGTAGAACATCTGGTGAATTGGAGAAAAAGCAACAACATTTGAATCAATGTAAAAAAACACCAAAGAAATGGTGGATTTCCCCTTTGTACAACGGAGCAGCTCTGGAATTGATCTCCAGCCTCTGGTATCTTAGGGTAACCAAAGACCTTCACATGGAGTCACAACACTTACTCAAATATGCTCACCAGCGTCTCTACATCACAAAAAAACTGCAGCGTGCTGGACTATGGAGTTCCATCCTAAGGAGCTTCTACAGGTGTGTGGTGGAGAGCATCCCCATTCCTCAGCCCCAGCAAAACAGTGTAGAACAGCAGCTGCACCGCTGAAAAGAGGAAGGGACTGCATAGGGTGGTAAAACCTGCCCAGAAAATTACCACAACCACAGACATCACCATCAGATGCGGAAAGAGAGTTCTCTGTATCACACGTTTCTTACCCACCCTGAACAAATCCAGAGAAAGGTACATAAAAATATGTGCTGCCTTGAAGGTCGCAATGAGTACAGTGAACGCCATAATCCATTAATGGAAGAAGCTTGGAACTAGGGCTGGGCGATATATCGATATACACGATATATCGTGGGTTTGAAAATGACAATATTGTGATATTCGAGTATACGTTCTCACGCAGTTGCTTTTAGCTGCGAGCATTACACTACAGGCTCTTCTCACTCTTTCTTATGTCTCTTTCTTACAGACAAGCGCACCTTCTTATATACGTCACATACTGTCACGTCATTAGTCACATACGTATACGCCCTTGCGGAGCAGAAAGGTAACGGCATGGGTAACATTAGCTGTGATACTAGCGGAGCCGTGCGTGTGGTGATACAAGAGAGAAAAGGTGCGAATGAAGGAATAATTAATTCTCAAGAAAAACAGAAGGGGGTCCATTATCTGGCGGTGGTTTGGCTTCAAGTGGCAATATGTCGAACAGACAACCGTAAATTGTCAAGCATGGGGCAAAAGTGTTGCTATACAAAGTATCAATCAATCAATCAATGTTTATTTATATAGCCCCAAATCACAAATGTCTCAAAGGACTGCACAAATCATTACGACTACGACATCCTCGGAAGAACCCACAAAAGGGCAAGGAAAACTCACACCCAGTGGGCAGGGAGAATTCACATCCAGTGGGACGCCAGTGACAATGCTGACTATGAGAAACCTTGGAGAGGACCTCAGATGTGGGCAACCCCCTCTAGGGGACCGAAAGCAATGGATGTCGAGCGGGTCTAACATGATACTGTGAAAGTTCAATCCATAGTGGCTCCAACACAGCCGCGAGAGTTCAGTTCAAAGCGGATCCAAGACAGCAGCGAGAGTCCCGTCCACAGGAAACCATCTCAAGCGGAGGCGGATCAGCAGCGTAGAGATGTCCCCAACCGATACACAGGTGAGCGGTCCATCCTGGGTCCCGACGAGCGGTCCATCCTGGGTCTCGACTCTGGACAGCCAGTACTTCATCCATGGTCATCGGACCGGACCCCCTCCACAAGGGAGGGGGCGACATAGGAGGAAAAAGAAAAGAAGCGGCAGATCAACTGGTCTAAAAAGGAGGTCTATTTAAAGGCTAGAGTATACAGATGAGTTTTAAGGTGAGACTTAAATGCTTCTACTGAGGTAGCATCTCGAACTGTTACCGGGAGGGCATTCCAGAGTACTGGAGCCCGAACGGAAAACGCTCTATAGCCCGCACACTTTTTTTGGGCTCTAGGAATCAACTGATAAGCCGGAGTCTTTTGAACGCAGATTTCTTGCCGGGACATATGGTACGATACAATCGGCAAGATAGGATGGAGCTAGACCGTGTAGTATTTTATGCGTAATTAGTAATTAGTAAGTAGCATTGCTGCTAATATGTAGCATCATTTGAAAAGTCACCTGCTAGAAAATAAAGAGGGCTTACTCCACATGTCAACATCTCCGTTCGGTGCCACACGCCCACACCATCAAAATGCCGAGGCAAACATGTCCAGATCAACACCGTATGAAAAAAATTGTTAACAGTATTTAATAATGTCCGTAGTAACCTACCACATAGCGAAGGACGAATACTATTTGATTTTCTATTATGCAGCTTATTTTTATTTGACACTTAAAATGTCTCTGACAATCTTGCACTTTCTGTTTTGGAAATGACATGAATGTTTGTGACATTGCTTGATAACTGTTTAAAAAAATAATACAGTTTTGGTCAATTGACATAGTTGTGATTTCCCTCTCTGCATGAAAGTTTAAAATGAGCATATATTAATGCAGTATGAAGAAGAATGTTTTAATGTAGACACATAGAATCATCATACTGCTGTGATTATATGTATCAAGTGTTAATTCAAGGCCAAGGCAAAATATCGAGATATGAAGTGAAGTGTGAAGGTAATTATATTTATATAGCGCTTTTCTCTAGTGACTCAAAGCACTTTACATAGTGAAACCCAATATCTAAGTTACATTTAAACCAGTGTGGGTGGAACTTTGGAGCAGGTGGTTAAAGTTTCTTGCCCAAGGACACAATGGCAGAGACTAGGATGGCGGAAGCGGGGATCGAACCTGGAACTCTCAAGTTGCTGGCACGGCCACTCTACCAACCGAGCTATACCGCCGATGTATATCGTGTATCGCGATGTGGCCTAAAAATATCGAGATATTAAAAAAAAAACATATCGCCCAGCCCTACTTGGAACCACCAGTTTTCCTTGAGCTGACCAGCCGTCTAAACTGAAAGATTGGGGGGGGCTACTCAGGGAGGTGACCAAAAACTTAATGGTCACTCTGTCAGAGCTATAGCATTCCTCTGTGGAGAGAGGAGAACCTTACAATAGGATAAACATCTCGGCAGCAATCCACCAATAAGCCATGTGTGCTAGATTGGCCAGACACAAGTCACTTCTTCATAAAAGTTTGCCAAAAATCACCTGAAAGACTCTCAAGACAATGAGAAACAAAATTATCTGGTCTGATCAGACAAAGATTGAACTTTTTGGCATGAATGCCAGGCGTCATGCTTGGAGGAAATCAGGCACCGCTCATCATCCCTACAATGAAGCCTGGTGGTGGCAGCATTATACTGTGGGGATGTTTTTCAGCAGAGGGAACTGGGACACTAGTCATGATATAGGGAAAGATGAACATCGAAATGTACACACACATGCTGAATGTAAACCTGATTCAAAACGCTCTTGAACTCAAGACTGGGGGGACGATTCTTCTTCCAGCAGGACAGCAATGCTAAGCACACAGCAAATATATCAAAGGAATGGCTACTGGACAACTACTCTGTGATTGTCCTTGAGTGGCCCACCCAGAGCCCAGACTTGAAATCCGATTGAACATTTCTGGAGACATCTAAAAATGACTGTGAACCGACGCGTCCCATCCAACCTTTTGGAGGTTGAGAGGTGCTGCAAAGAAAAATGGACCAAACTGCCCATAGATAGGAGTACCAAGCTTGTGGCATCGTATTCAAAAAGCCTTGAGGCTGTAATTGCTGCCAAATGTGCATCAACTAAGTATTGACAAAGGCTGTAAACACTTATGTACCGTATTTTTCGGACTATAAGTCACAGTTTTTTTCATCGTTTGGCCGGGGGTGCAACTAATACTCAGGAGCGACTTATGTGTGAAATTATTAACACATTACCGTAAAATATCAAATAATATTGTTTAGCTCATTCAGGTAAGAGACTAGACGTGTAAGATTTCATTGGATTTAGCGATTAGGAGTGACATATTGTTTGGTAAACGTATAGCATGTTCTATATGTTAGATTAGATTAGATAGAACTTTATTTATTCCGTCAGGAGAGTTCCTTGTTATAGTTATTTGAATGACTCTTACCAAAATATGTTACGTTAACATAGCAGGCACCTTCTCAGTTGGTTATTTATGCGTCATATAACGTACACTTATTCAGCCTGTTGTTCACTATTCTTTATTTATTTTAAATTGCCTTTCAAATGTCTATTCTTGGTGGTGGGTTTTGTCAAATACATTTCCCCAAAAACTGCGACTTATACTCCAGTGCGACTTCTATGTGTTTTTTTTTCCTTCTTGATTCTGCATTTTCGGCAGGTGTGACTTATACTCCGGAGTTACTTATACTCCGAAAAATACGGTCTATGTGTTTTTTTTGTTTTTTAATACATTTCCAAAACGCTCTAAAAATACACACACTTTTGCAATGTCATTTTGGGGAATTAAATGCAAAATTTTGAGGACAAAGATTATTTTATTACGTCCTAACAGTAGTTAGTTAAAAAAATATATGAATCTTTCAGTGTGTTTATAGTACTTTTTAAACACATTCAACAGTACCGTAATAATATTGTTTGGATTCACATGATCAAGCCAGCGTCTGTTCTCAATGGGTACTAGTCGCCATTTAGCCTTTATTGGAAAAAAATGTCCTATGCTTGCGTTGTTTTAGGCTGTTAGAACCATGCACTCAACTCACGAAACGGATTAACAATTCTTCAGAGTCCCTCAAGAGGAAATCAAAAAAGGCAAGACTTTACCATACGAAGGACAAGAAAAGCAGCACGCACTCCAGTCCAAGGGAGAACGCACGAGTTTGCGGTGATCACTTCATTAAAAGTTTGTTTGATATACTTTTAACGTTTAAAGTTTCCCATTTAAGTGTTATCTTTATATAATATGTATTTCTTAAACACATTTTTGCTACAAGTGTTTTGTGAAGCATTAACTCGGCAAGTCTAAATAAAAGAAAGCAAATGTGACCAAAACCTTAAGAGTTAAACTTTGATCAAAGGCAACAATCGTAAATGAAACATTAAGCACATACACAATGTTGACATCTATTGTTGTATTTTGATACAGACGGGGAAAAATACGCACACTCGTAAAGGGCGTGTGCAACAGCAACAGCAAACATAGCAGTAGACATAAAGTTAAATCATGAAATGCAACCTGACCCGAGCAAAAAGGATGCATATTTATCCAAAAGAGTCTTGATACCATTTTTTTTTTGACCCGGCCACACACAAATAAGTTGTAGCCCTCCATGCTTTTCAAAGTTTTCATCTGTTTTATTGTGTAGAATGATGTTTGGAACGTCAAATAATTGAAATGTCTGGGAACGCGACCAATGGATAATCCTTCATTTTACTCGACAAATCTTTTTTTAATAAAGTATAGGTATTAGGGCTGCGAATCTTTGGGTGTCCCACGATTCGATTCAATATCGATTCTTGGGGTCACGATTCAATAATATATCGATTTTTTCGATTTGATTCGATTCGATTCCTAAACTATATTTTTCCGATTCAAAACGATTCCGTATTCATTCAATACATAGGATTTCAGCAGGATCTACCCCAGTCTGCTGACATGCTAGCAGAGTAGTAGATTTAAAAAAAAAAAAAAAAAAAAGCTTTTACAATTGTAAAGGACAATGTTTTATCAACTGATTGCAATAATGTAAATTTGTTTTAACTATTAAACTATTAACTATCTAATGATAATATCAACGAGGGATTTTAATCACTGCTATGCTGAACTTATAACTAATATTGATACTGTTGTTGATAATATTCATTTTTGTTTCACTACTTTTGGTTGGTTCTGTGTCGTGTTTGTGTCTCCTCAATTGCTCTGTTTATTGCAGTTCTGAGTGTTGCTGCGTCAGGTTTGGTTTTGGAATTGGATGGCATTAATTGGTATTGCTCTGTAGTAGTTTGTTGGATTGATAAAAATTAAATTAAAAAAAATTAAAAAATCTATTTTTTAAAAATGAGAATCGATTCTGAATCGCACAACGTATTCCATTCGAATCGTATTCAAATTGATTTTTTCCCACACCTCTAATAGGTATCTATTTCATTGCAAAGTTGTTGTTATTTGCTCATATCTGCTTTTTGCAGAAAGATCTAGACCCTTTGTGTTCTCAGTTTGTGCGCTGCATGCTGTACAACAGCCATTGGCTTGGTTGACCACTTTTTTTTCACTTTCGGGAAAAAGACACGGAATACAAGCAATTGACAACCGTGATAATTTTGGTTGCAAGAACCGTGATATTACTTTTTCACATCACTACAAGACAAAATTCAACACAAATTAGTGCTTTTTCATAATGGTGACAGGACACCTATGAATATGTATCTTTTTGTCCCCCCAAAAAAATTAGGGTTGGAAATCTTACCTTAAGTCAGTGAGTGGTGGCTTGTCACAACCTCGCCTATAACACAAGAAGATCTGAGGTGTCATGAGGCCTCCATTGTTGAGATCAGCTGAATGTCCGTTTGGTGTGGTTTCAATGCATGTGAAGCCTGGGGGAACCTCATCACCCATGGAGCGGATCACCACGGCCACATCAGTGATGGGTGCCTTCGGCTTGGCAGTTTTGTGGCAGGCATCGTCAAAGTGAATTTCCCGGTCCAAAGGCTTAGATGAATCCGTCAGTCCAGCTACCACAAAGTAGTCAGCTACTCGAGGGCCTTTGTCCTCCATTTCCCATTCCCGCTAGGTGCCTGTGAATCAGGAAGATAGACATATTAAGACAAAAAAAAGTTTAAAAGTTTGCAAGCATAATAAATCTGCACAGTGGACACAAAATCAAAAAAACTGACTTTGATTCACACTAATATGCGATTTAATTTCAAAATGATGACAAGCTGCATCACAGACGCCATGCCACACTTGCTGCACTGTAATTAGCTAAGCATGACGGTGGGGACCTCCTTCCCACTCGTCCCCTCCGCCAGCGGTGGAGCCAATACCGCCTGGCGAGGCGCGCTGCTATTATTCTCTGGCTGTACGTGGGAGAAACAACCGCATGATTTAGTCCCTCTATGTCTTACAGTTTGTGCAGTGGCTCCAATTCAAAATTCAGCAAATTCCTCAGATTTTTTCGCACCCTTGCAATTTTAACCAATTACCACAAATTTGACATGGACTTGGGTCCGGGCGTCAAATTGCTTCTACCCCTCTGACTTTGTCGTGTTTCAAACACGACAAAACGGACTAGTTTCAGATTTTCTTAATCCATCCATCCATTTCCTACCGCTTGTCCCTTAGTTCAGTGGTCCCTAACCTTTTTGTAGCTGCGGACCGGTCAACGCTTGAACATTTGTCCCACGGAAAGAAATACAATCATGTGTGCTTTACGGACTGTATCCCTGCAGACTGTATTGATCTATATTGCTATATAATGTATATAATGTGTTTTTTATGTTGATTTATCAAGAGGAGCCAGATGAGTTGGTTCGGGCATCTGGTGAGGATGCCACCCGAACGCCTCCCTAGGGAGATGTTTAGGGCACGTCCAACCGGTAGGAGGCCACAGGGAAGACCCAGGACACGTTGGGAAGACTATGTCACCCGGCTGTCCTGGGAACGCCTCGGGATCCCCCGGGAAGAGCTAGACGAAGTGGCTGGAGAGAGGGAAGTCTGGGTTTCCCTGCTTAGGCTGCTGCCCCCGCGACCCGAGCTCGGATAAGAGTAAGATGATGGATGGATGTTGATTTAATAATTAAAAAAAAAATATATATATATATATATATATACACACACACACACACACACACACACACACAGGTGCTGTTCATATTATTAGAATATCATGAAAAAGTTGATTTATTTCAGTAATTATATTCAGAACGTGAAACTTACATATTATATCAATTCATTACACACATAGGGATATATCTGAAATGTTTATTTCTTTAAATTTTGATGATTACTACTGACAATTACTGAAAATCCCAAATTCAGTATCTCAGAAAATTAGAATATTATATACGACTAGTACCAAAAAATATTTTTTAGAAATGTGGGCCAACTGAAAAGTATGAACATGGAAAGTTTCAGCATGTACGGCAATCAATACTTAGTTGCAGCTTCTTTTGCCTGAATTGCTGCAGCAATACGGCGTGGCATGGAGTCCACCAGTCTGTTGCACTCTTCAGGTGTTATGAGAGCCCAGGTTGCTTTAATATTGGCCTTCAGCTCTTCAGCATTGTTGGGTCTGGCATCTCGCATCTTCCGCTTCACAATACCCCATAGGTTTTCTATGGGGTTAAGGTCAGGTGAGTTTGCAGGCCAATCAAGAACAGGGATACCATGGTCACTAAACCAGGTACTGGTAGATTTGGCACTGTGTGCAGGTGCCAAGTCATGTTGGAAAATGAAATCTTCAACTCCATAAAATTGGTCCGCGGCAGGCAGCATAAAGTGTTCTAAAACTTCCTGGTAGACTGCTGCATTGACCCTAGACCTCATGAAACACAGTGGACCAACACCAGCAGATGACATGGCACCCCAGACCATTACCGATTGTGGAAATTTGACACTGGACTTCAGGCAACGTGGATTCTGTGCCTCTCCTGTCTTCCTCCAGACTCTGGGACAATGATTTCCAAAGGAGATACAAAATGTACTTTCATCTGAAAACATAACTTTGGACCACTCAGCTGCAGTCCAGTCCTTTTTGTCTTGAGCTCAGGCGAGACGCTTTTGACGTTTTCTGTTATTCAAGAGTGGCTTTACACAAGGAATGTGACAGCTGAAGCCCATATCTTGCATACGTCGGTGCGTGGTGGTTCTTGAAGCACTGACTCCAGCTGCAGTCCACTCTTTGTGGATCTCCCCCACATTTTTGAATCGGTTTTGTTTGACAATCCTCTCCAGGGCGCGGTTATCCCTCTTGCTTGTACACTTTTTTCTACCACATCTTTGTCTTCCCTTCACCTCTCTATTAATGTGCTTGGACACAGAGCTCTGGGAACATCCAACCTCTTTGGCAATGAACTTTTGTGTCTTGCCCTCCTTCTTTAAAGTATCAATGGTTATCTTTTGGACAGTTGTCAAGTCAGCAGTCTTCCCCATGATTGTGGGTCAAACAGAATCAAAACGAGAGACCCTTTAAAGGCTTTTCCAGGTGTTTTGAGTTAGTTAGCTAATTAGAGTGTGGCACCAGGTGTCTTCAATATCTGACCTTTTCACCATATTCTAATTTTCTGAGATGTTGAATTTAGGGTTTTCATTGGTTGTCAGCTATAATCATCTCCTTTTTGGCAAAAAACACTTGAAATGTATCAGTCTGTTTGGAATGAATGTATACATTCTACAAGTTTGACTTTCTAAATGAAATTAATGAAATAAATCAACTTTTTCATGATATTCTAATAATATGACCAGCCCCTGTATATATAGATATATATATTTTTATTATTTCTTCTTCGGCCCGGTACCAATCGGTCTGCGGACCGGTACCGGGCCGCGGCCCGGTGTTTGGGGACCACTGCCTTAGTTGACTTTATTCCAACTTTTTGAAAAAGCTGTCTTTATTACCTGCATTAATGTACTGTGGAGTGACTGTGCCATGTTTCTGACTTAATGGACATAATATCAGTCGTTCCATTCATTTCCATTTTAGAAAGGCAGAAAGAAAAGGTCTACACCACATGTAATAGTGGTTCTTTGGTCAAAATGTTGCATAGATTGTTTTCCAGACTCTTTAAGCATTTGTCTTTGGGATGCGCTGTTTTGTGGGCGATCTTATTTACGTGTCTCCACTTTCACTACGTCTTTATTTGTTGTAATTTTTAGCGCTTGCATAGTGAGACTACTGAGAGATAAGTTTCAAATATACACTAAGTTGTATTAGAAATGGCAACAGTGCAGGATGCATTTGCATATACAAGCCAATCTGTCCAACGACAAGAGGATTGCAAAAAGAAGGAGCTTATTCACTACAGCGCGGACTACAATGGCGGACTCAGGCTAAGCTCTCTGGGTAAAACATTACCATATATTGATTTACATACTTAATTGGTTCTTGGACAGGTTTCGTAAATCAAAAAGTTTGTATAGTGAAGCAAAGTTCCCCATCAGAATCAATGGAAATATGAACAATGCGTTCCAAAGACATGTAACTGGGGATAGGTTGATTGGCAACACTAAATTGGCCCTAGTGTAGTGTGTGAATGTGAGTGTGAATGTCTATCTCTGTTGGCCCCGCGATGAAATGGTGACTTGTCCACGGTGTATAACGCCTTCCGCCCAAGTGCAGCTGGGATAGGCTCCAACACCCCGAGAGAGAAAAGCAGTAGAAAATGGATGGATGGAGTTCCAGCCTTGCCAAAAGTCTTTGTTAGTAAACGTTCGCACACTTAGAACACAATATAAAGTATATATATATCAAACATAACAAGGGGTGATTGATCAATGTCCTATTTAATAACAATCTGAATTGTGCTGTAAGCACTGCTCTGGCAACACACACAGATGCCACAAGAGTGGCCTCACAAATGATAAAAATCACTATTACAGTCGTATTGTCACAATAAATAAACTAAAAAAAAAAAAAAACTACCCACAAGGAGCTAAAAAGAAAGTAAGGACCCCCCCCACCCCCCCGCACACACAGACCTGTTTCCACGTATGCTCTTGTGCTTCTACAAGACAGGTACAGTACCTGTCGTGTCTTTTCCAGCCGGTGAAGTAAGTCCGCTTTCTCATAATTTTTTAGTACTATGGAGCCTGCTTGTCAACCTTCCTCCTACTTGCGAGCGCCATTAATACATATTTTGGGGTCCTTAAACACACACCATAAGAATACCCCCAGTACGTATCACTACGGTAACTGTAATGCCCAACAATGCATCAAGCGGTGCGGCTTCATAGTTTACCAAAGTCGTACTAAAACATTTTGACAGATTTTTGAGCGCCGTGTGTAATTTTTGATATTCCCAATGAAACAAAGTTTTTGGCTTCATCTGGCAGTCCACACATATCTCATATGTGTGACTGCCATCTACCGGTCACACTTATCATTACTTATTCATTAAGGCGCACTGGCGAGTTTTGAGAAAATTAAAGGATTTTAAGAGCAACTAATAAGTCAGAAAATACACTATTCACTCCTTTTTCCCACGCTGGTCAGTCGGCTATTTTGGGACCCATATTGAGTTAGCAACATGGACAAAACCTGTTCAAAATGGAAAGGAAAAAATATAAAAAATCACCCAAAGGCACACATGCTGTACTGAATGAAGCACTGAGACATGACAAGGAAGTCTCTTGTGAGTGAGTAGAGGGTTGCTACAACAATGTCTCCTGCGTTTTTGTTTGACAGGCATGACAGAATGAAGCGTTCGTACACAGATACATGTTTCGCATACAAGGCTTGATCTAAAATTTTATCAATCGAAAAAAGTTTGCATAAATAGAAGGGTTCGTAAATTGAGGTTCCATTGTATGGAGATATCCACTGACAAGAGAAAGGGCATAAACATTACAGGGCCGAGCAGATTCCATACGGCTCGCTTGGCGGACGTCTGAAGGAAGGCATTATTATTTTATGAATATCTCTGAAATGCCTCCAGTTTGATTTAAGATTTTGGAGACTTTTAGGGATTCCAAATACACATAAGCAGGTACCATCAGGTTAGAAATGTTGGTTTTGCATAATAAGGCCCTTTTAAACTGTTGACCAAACATGACCTATTGGAGGTTTCTTTAATGCTTATGGTCCTAAACAGGGGGTGTGTGTGTGTGTGTGTGTGTGTGTGTGTGTGTGTGTGTGTGTGCGCATATGAGTGTGTGTAAATATCCTACCAGAGAATCGTGAGCTCAATTCCAAGCAAAAAAAAAAATGTGATTCACAATTTTTGCAGGCCCATAAATAAAAAGACAAATCGTACCCAGAACAAGATTATATGTATGAGTGCAAAATTTTACAACGCACATCTAATTTGATATGTCTGCTTTTTCACGGTGGTGTTTTCCATTTTGCAACTTTCCCAACCAGAGCTATCGTTTACAATAGTAAATTGAGTGTTTCTCAGTCAATAGCTCCAGAGCTTTGCTCATCGTGAAGTCATGCAAAACAGAACTTCACTAATAATTAAGAAATTAAATATGCAACATTTACACTACAAACACTTTAGTGGGCAGGGAATCCCAAATGGGTTATTAGGCTTTTATACAAAACTAAACGAGATGGCCAAGGGAAATCAGATGTAATCTGTGTAAGCATTCCAAACACTGTGGTCATATTCTGAATGCTTACCCACCCAAAGACCATTAAAAACAGACTTTGTATTTCAAGTGTCTACCCAATTGTAATCCTAATTCCAAAGGACATCGAAAATTCCAAAGATATTGAGTGAGAGGATGTGTGGGTATTAATGACATATGAAAAAGTTTTGCAAATCAAAAGAGCATTCTCACAAAACTATTCATTCTGACTGCAGCAACAGCAGCCAGCAATATCCACTAACAATACCTTAGCATTTTCATCTTTTGTCTGATGCACCTTCAAAAGCATCAAATGACAGTGTGTCCTTGCTGCTGTAATCATTAATACTAATAATTAATGACCTGGTGCATTGTTAGTGTACTAGTACACATTTGTTGGTTTTCATATAGTCAGTTTCCCAACACCAGTCACTGGATACCAGACACCAGTGCAGAGTACTAAGAAGGGTATCTGACATAAAAATCAATCAAATGATGCAAATTAGAAACATGACTCACCAGAGATGCAAACATACTTTTCAGCAATATTTCACAATTACTCAACATTTTTGAGACACTGATGCATGGACAAAGGATATATATATATATATATATATATATATATATATATATATATATATATATATATATATATATATATATATATATATATATATATAGCCAGTCATAATTAACTTGTGTTCAGCCGGGAAAATAAAATGTATATACCGGTATACTTATTATTAATGTCATCCATTTATGAAATATTATGGACTGTTACAGGCGTATTCATAATCATGCTAATATAAACAATTTAACTTAATAGAATGTGGAATTTTAATTTCCCCTCGGGGATTAATAAAGTATGTCTGATTCTGATTTTGATATAAAAGGAATTTAGATAAAAAGACTTAACACAAACACGACACGTACACAAACACATTCATAGAAACACGCAGGATCACGATTAATAAAGGATAATTGTTCCGCGACCCCCAAAGGGAACAAGCGGTAGAAAATGGATGGATGGATGGATGGATTTTAAAAATGCAAACTTTTCTCACTCCGGAGTTAAAAAAAAATGTAAGGGAGCCACATCAAGGAGGCAGAAGAGCTGCATGTGGTTCCAGAGCCGCAAGTTCCATACCCCTGAGCTATAACCATAATCGTTTGATAATCACATCGTAACACCTGAATAATACTCAAACCAAATTGTGGAGCGCCAAATATTTAGGGCAGGGTATTTGTAGCGAAAATTTAAATAATTATATAAACCTCTTGCCTCGATTTCTGGGAGCACCAAATCTTCGAGTCAGTCGACGGAGGGGTTGACGACATGAATGGGACTGAAGTAAGTGAGTCCCATTGCAGTTGCATTGTATTGTTTGATATTAAGCACAATTCAGCTTTGACTATGTATTCACAAGACATAATGTGCTTGATAAGGTCCAAGATTTCCAACTATGAGAAAAGCAAGAGACAAAGCTTTCCTGTCTAAATTTCTGACTTGTGTTCATGAGTTTAGACAGGAATTGAGATTGATCCAAACACAAATCACTCACTTGATTCCTCAAGAGGTTTGTCTTACACAATATGACTGGAGAACTCACAGCCGTTTTGACTGTGAAAGGCCTGTCAAAACCACCAAATTGTCTTTCTGTTAAGGTTGCAATAGCCAAGTTGCTGCTCTGGGCTCCAGCTGTATAGACAATGAGCTGAGCCACATAGTCACAGCAGAGCAAACACATGGAGGAGGTAAAAAGGAATGTGCTCAAGAACATAAACACAAATCAGCAGGAAGCCTCACTAAAGCCTTTGCACTGGAACTTAATATTAAAATTGTGTATGTCTAGCTGTGTGTGTGTGTGTGTGTGTGTGTGTGTGTGTGTGTGTGTGTGTGTGTGTGTGTGTGTGTGTGTGTGTGTGTGTGTGTGTGTGCGTGTGTGTGTGTATGTGTGTGTGTGTGTGTGTGTGTGAAGAAGGATTATCATATTGACTATTAAATATTTGTGACAATTTTATGTAGGTTAAGGGACTTATTTGTTTTTTGGTATGTTTTTTACCACAAGGGATGATGGGAAACATGACCTAAAATCTACAGTGCGATATAAATTGCAGCCTTCTGCGATAACCATGTACCGTATTCTCCGGACTATAAGTCGCAGTTTATTTTCATAGTTTGGCCAGGGGTGCGACTTATACTAAGGGGTGACTTATGTGGGAAATTATTAACACATTACCGTAAAATATCAAATAATATTATTTAGCTCATTCACGTAAGAGACTAGACGTATAAGATTTCATGGGATTTATCGATTAGGAGTGACAGATTGTTTGGTAAACGTATAGCATGTTCTATATGTTATAGTTATTTGAATGACTCTTACCAAAATATGTTACGTTAACATACCAGGCACCTTCTCAGTTGGTTATTTATGCGTCATATAACGTACACTTATTCAGCCTGTTGTTCACTATTCTTTATTTGTTTTAAATTGCCTTTCAAATTTCTATTCTTGGTGTTGGGTTTTATCAAATACATTTCCTCAAAAAATGCAACTAGTGCGATTTATATATGTTTTTTCCTTCTTTATCATGCATTTTCGGCAGGTGCGACTTATACTCCGAAAAAAACGGTATATAGAGCCGATTATTACTGACTCAGAAGCGGCTTCTCACTTTGAAGAGATGTTAGCCACTAGTTTACTAGTGAGTACGCTACATTGTGTTGAGGACGCTGTTGTTCGCTTGTCGCAGTTAAATTTGCAGGACACCGCTAGAATGTATTACAAGTTTTATCGTCAATTTCTATAGTATGAAATCTATATCGTGCAACCTTATCTACCACCACAATTGTTGGGGCCCAATTATTACTGACTAACAAAAATCTGATGTATTATTTTCAGTCTATTCTGATTTAAATTTGAATACTAATATATATGTTGCGACCTTTGGCTAACGGGGGTCATAGCTAACGACAGTATCAAGGAGATACAATTTCAGCGCCTGGAGATCCTCTTTCACCGGTAAAATCTTCTGTTTGGGATGACTTAGGTTTCCTGGTGAAATACGTAAAGACAAACAGACAAGAGGATAAGACAAAAGCACTGTACTGCAATTGCTCAGTAAAGATGGGTAAGTGTTAATGCTGTACTTCAGCTAATAGGGAATGTTAATTTACTAGAAATAAAATAATCATTCACACTATTTAAACTCTTATTGTTGCACCTGTCTATATTGTTGCACTTTACCAAACATCCATCCATTTTCTACCGCTTATCCCTTTCGGGATGGCGGGGGGTGCTGGAGCCTGTCTCAGCTGCATTTGGGCGGAAGGCGTGGTACACATTACCAAAGACCAACTTTGTAAACCAGGGGTGTCAAACATGCGTTTGACCCATTTTACAATGCAACTAGTTTTCTTTCACAGTTCTTACATTTTCCTTCAAATATTACAGTAAGAACACTGTGGGGCTCAATCCCTGAGCCCTCATCTGTGGGCAGTGTGCTGAAAGACGTGTTCTCTTAAAGAGACAGCAACTGTCCCAACAGAAAGCAATATAAACATTAGATCAATCAAATATGATCACATTACTTTTAACTAATCACTATAAATGTAACAGAATTGCTGAATTAACTTGATCTCCATCTCCACAAATCTAGACTGCATTTTTTCATTATCAAAACATGCATATATTTCTAATTATATATGATCTACCCAACATCTACTAGACAGACATCAAAATGTTTTCTAAATGGGTTTAAAACAGTGTCAGATATGTTATGTTGCACTAAAACTGTGTCATTAATTTGCTATTTTTGCTGATTTTACTCTAATTAAATCATGCTAAAAATATTAATTATGACATGTTGTTTGTTTTTGTATTACCCCTATCAAAGCATCACCATATCAAGATGCCTTTGGTGGCACGATATAAATTATATACTGTAAATTTGGCCGACAATTTGTCTCTGTGCGATATAGAAAACGACTATAACGTGATATTCGAGTATACGTTCTCACGGAGTTGCCTTTAGCTGCGGGCATTAAACTACAGACTCTTCCCACTCCTTCTTGTCTCTCCTTCTCACAGACAGCAAGCGCACCTTCTTACATACGTCACATACTGTCACGTCATACGTCACATACGTATACACGCTCGCGGAGCAGAGAGGGAGCAGACTGGATAATGTTAGCTGTGATGCTAGCAGAGCCGTGCGAGTGGTAATACGAGAGAAAGAACGTGCGGATCTGGTAACAAATGAAGGACGAATTAATTCCTAAGAAAAACGGCAGGGGGTCCATAGTCTGGCGGTGGTTTGGCCTCAAGCGGGAATATGTCAAATAGACAACTTTAATTTGTCAAGTGTGGGGCAGAAGCGTTGCTACCAAAAGTAGCATTACAGCCAATATGTAGCATGATTTGAAAAGTCACCTGCTAGAGAATGAAGAGTGCTTACTCCGCATTTCAACATCTCTGTTCGGGGCCACACGCCAACACCATAAAAATGCCGAAGCAAACATTTCCAGATCAACACCGTATGAAAAAAACTGTCAAAAACAAAAGGAGATAATGTCCGCAGTAAACTACCACATTGCAAAGGACATACACGATTTGATTTCCTATTATGCAGCTCATTTTTATTTGACACTTTTTGAAATATCTGGTGTGACATCATGCACAAAAGTGCACTTTATTTGTTTTAAACTGTTGTAGTGGCGTTCTGTACAAAAAGTGCACTTTAATTTGGTGTTGTTTTGATTTGTCATCTTAGTGACATCATGCACAAAAGTGCACTAATAGCTTGTTTTAAAATGTTTCTGACAATCTTGTACTTTCAATTTTGGAAATGACATGAATGTTTGTGCCATTGCTTAATAACTTTAATAAATACACTTTTGGTCAATTGACTTAGTTGTGATTTCCCTCTCTGCATTAAAGTTTAAAAGTAGGATATATTAAGTACTATCTAATATAATGCAGTATGAACAAGAATGTTTTAATGTCGACACACAGAACCATCACACTGCTGTTATTATATGCATCAAGTGTTAATTCAAGGCTAAGGCAAAATATCGAGATATATATCGTGTATTGTGATATGGCCTAAAAATATCGAGATATTAAAAAAGGCCATATCGCCCAGGCCTAGTATCAGTATTGGTATGAATAATATTGCCCCTGTAACTACTTGGTATTGAATCAATACGCAAATTTGGCCAAATTTTGCCAAAACTAATATAAAATAGCTAAACAACATAATAATTAGCTCTTATTAGATTCTAACAGAAGTCATGTTTAGTAAGAGATTTGAGAAAACAAAACAACCGGAAATGAGGCGATATGTTAATGTAGGCGTGCCCACACATCTTCCGCAAAAGAGTTACTTAACAAATGACCAGGTCAAGGTGGTCTGCAGACATTTTTTGTTAAATATGTTCAAAGATGTTTTAATAATAATACAAGCATGTTTAACGCATATAGGATTTCCTTCATTGTTGAAGACAGGAATTTGAATTGGTGTATTTCCTTATTCTGGTAACTTGTATTGAATGGAATCAGAATGATTCACAGTAGATGATAAGTTCCACACCTTTGAATTTGCATTGTGGAAGGGGAAAAAAGATTGGAGGCAAACTCTGTAGCTCACGAGTTTGTACAGTATGTCCTAGTTTTGTGACACCCTTCTCTAGTTAGCGCAGGCAGGATGGAGGAGCGCTTTCATTGTGACGACAGGACTTGTGCGGTCTGTCTTTCCACTTTTGACGGCAGGTGTTTGGAGAAAGAAAATGTGTTTCTTGCGTACCTGCCATTCGTTATTTTCTTCATTCGGGCTGCAACAAATAGAGGACACTGCCACAAATGTCGACAATAAAATTAGTGGTATAAAATTATATTTGTCGACAGTAGTCATGACATCATCACTCGTTTTCATGTCGTTGTATTTTTTACGGACGGAAGTAAGTCACTCGCTAAAACATCGCCAGTGATAACATGTAAAGTGTGAAAATATTTCCTCTAATTCTTGTTAAAAAATAAAATGACTTTGCTCATCTTGCAAAGCGGACCTTGTTTTTATGGCAGTCAATCTATGATATGCAAGTATTTAATGCATAGACATGATGTTGGACATTTGAAGGGAGGATGCGGATACAACCTTTGTAAGTGTAGCTTCTACCTTGCAAACTATCTAACAAGAGTGAGACGAAATTGTGTGGAAAAATAACTATCATTTTATCCAAAGTCAGCCAGCTAAACTTTGTCTACATCAATTCAAGTATGTTTTAAAACAGCGTCATTTTGCAATGCTGTAAAAAAAATGCAAAAAATGCAAACCGTTCGTGCCCAAACACACAAACAGAGACAGACAGGCACCGATGCCGAGTTGGTATGATAAGATTAAACCTACACTCTATTAAATAGCCAACATTTTAAAGGTCTACTGAAATGAGATTTTCTTATTCAAACAGGGATAGCAGGTCCATTCTATGTGTCATACTTGATCATTTCGCGATATTGCCATACTTTTGCTGAAAGGATTTAGTAGAGAACATTGACGATAAAGTTCGCAACTTTTGGTCACTAATAAAAAAGCCTTGCCTTTACCGGAAGTCGCAGACAATGTGCGTGTGACGTCACAGGTTGTAGGGCTCCTCACATTGTTTACAATGTGAGCCACCAGCAGTTAGAGCAATTCGGACCGAGAAAGCGACAATTTCCCCATTAATTTGAGCAAAGATGAAAGATTTGTGGATGAGAATATTGATAGTGAAGGACTTGAAAAAAACAAAAAAAAACAGGCGAGGGCAAGTGAGAGCGATTCAAATGTTTTTAGACACATTTAATAGAATAATTCTGGAAAATCCCTTATCTGCTTTTGTGTTGCTAGTGTTTTAGTGAGATTAAATAGTACCTGAAGTCGGAGGGGTGTGGCCACGGGTGTCTTGACGCCAGAGTCTCTGAGGGAAGTCACGCAGCTGCATGGACGGCACAAGCTCGGCGCAAGCTCCGTTGATCTCCGGTAAGAGGCAACTTTATACCACAATTTTCTCACTGAAAACTGCCGGTAGACATGTAGTCGGGATCCATGTTCGCTTAACCGCTCTGATCCATAGTAAAGCTTCACCTCCGGGAATTTTAAACAAGGAAACACCGGCTGTGTTTGTGTGGCTAAAGGCTAAAAGCTTCCCACCTCCATCCTTCTACTTTGACTTCGCCATTATTAATTGAACAAATTGCAAAAGATTCAGCAACACAGATGTCCAGAATACTGTGTAATTATGCGATTAAAGCAGACTACTTATAGCTTGGATCGGGCTGGAAAATAATGTCCGCTACAACCGGTGAAGTCAAACGCACGCGTCATCATACCGCGACGTTTTCAACACGACACTTCGCGGGAAATTTAAAATTTCAATTTAGTAAACTAAAAAGGCCGTATTGGCATGTGTTGCAATGTTAATATTTCATCATTGATATATAAACTATCAAACTGCGTGGTCGGTAGTAGTGGGTTTCAGTAGGCCTTTAAGAATTAATAAAATATAGAATTCTACACATTCAGTCTATTAGAGAGCTAAAATAGACAAGAGTTAAAAAATAAATAGTCAGTATACCAGTGTGCAGCTTTTTAGACATCACAAAACGCTTTACTTTCTGGGGAATTTAGATTGTGTCTTGTTGTTTGTTTTCATTGTTGCTATTTTAACTGTTATTTAATACATATACAAGGTTAAGTGTTTTTTTAAATGGACAACTTTTTAATAGTCATTTGAATTTTTGTAACATTTGAATGAGCAGCACAGTTACAGTATAAATAAATATTTATGAATGAATTAGTCATCTTTGTTATTATTAAGCACATGCCTGAAATAACTTAGAAAAATTAGAGCCATTAAATGTGTGTACGCTTTATTATTCAGTTAGTCGACTAACCGACTATCAAAATAATCGTTAGTTACAGCACTATTTTTCATACTGAGCTCGTAGCAGCCAGCGGTCATCTCACGAGATCCTTGCTTGCCACTCAAGCCAATCAAGTGACGTATATGACATCATAGTAAAAACTGATGATAGGTCATTTTTATATCTGTTTTTAATTGGGGTGTAATGGTACATGTATTTGTATTGAACCGTTTCGGTGCGGGGGTTTCGGTTCGGAGGTGTACTGAACGAGTTTCCACATGGACATATTAAGTAGCGTACCGCACGTTGTGTAAACAATACACACCGAGGCACAATACACGGCATGATAGCAGCGACCGGGCTACGATAGACTGACCATACCTCCTCTTTTCACCGGACATATCCTCTTTTGCGGGGCTGTCCGGGTGGAGTTTCTTAAATGCCTCAAATGTCCGGCATTTTAAGTTAGGGTTGCGTGTACTTTCAATGTACGTTCAGGGTTAAGAAGGGGTTAAAAACAAAACAAATTGTGCATGCAGCAGCATTCGTGAGGGAGGGGCAGAGACAGAGAGAGCGAGAGAGTTATGATAAACGTGCACGCGTCGCCAGGCTCTGCTTTTTACCCATAGATTTATCAGATTTGATTTTTTATTATCTAAAGCAGGCGTGTCAAAGAGTGCCCGGAAGCCATTTGCAGCCCACAGCTGTTTTAAAGGCCCCCACGGCACATTCTAAAAATACTATTAAAATAAACAAAAACATAAACAAAAGTGAAATAAAAAAGCTTAAAGGCTAAATGTAATTCAGAAAAAGTTGCAACGGTGACTAATAAAACAAAGCTGCTTTTTTTTCTTTCAAACTGTCATTGCTCAAAACAAAATATTGAATCAAAATCAATGTTATTATGAATTATTGACCTATCCAAGGTTCCGATTACTTCACATAAAATATTCTACTAAGAAAAAATATTTGTGGTGGAAGATTTTGCAAATTTGGTAAATAAATAACCAAAACAATTATATTTTGTTGTTTTCTTACTGTACAGAAAATGAACCGAACCAGGAACTCTTAAACGAGGTACGTACCGAACCGAAATTTTTGTGTACCGCTACATCCTTAGTTTTTAATGCCTACCAATCAACTGACACACCTCCGATGATCGACCAATAGCTCCCAATCGACATAATGGGCACCCACCCCGTGCTAGAGCATAGGTCAGCAGCCAAATTAGAACTCTTTGTAACCCCTTTTGAAATGGTTCTCTTATCATTGCATACAAATGAATATACAGCGATTAGGGTTGTAACGATCGATCGATTAATCAATTTATATTCCTAAGATAGCTGATTCGATATGTGCTAACTAATTGATTTCATCGAAAAAACTTTAAGAATATCAGATTTTATACAAAGTTGTTTTTAGCACTTAAAAAAAAGTGGTCGATTTTTTTTATTTTACAAAACAGTTTACAGAAATACAACATAATACAGATCAAATTACCACCTGAGACCCCCCCAGTGAGTCTGTCTGCAGAACAGGTGAATGCACAGCTAAATAGGTTACACACAGGCAAGGCCGCGGGTCCTGACGGTGTGAGCCCCAGGGTGCTCAAAGCCTGCGCGCCACAGCTGTGTGGTGTGCTTCAGCACATCTTCAACATGAGCCTCATGCTTGGTCCCCATCCCCAAGTGCACGCGACCCAGCACATCAAAGGACTACAGGCCGGTGGCACTAACCTTCCATATCAAGAAGACCATGGAGAGGTTTGTCCTGGAACAACTCCGCCCTACAGTTAAGCCCCACCTGGACCCACTCCAATTCGCCTACCAGCCATGACTGGGAGTGGAGAACGCAGTCATCTACCTGCTGAACCGAGCTCACACCCACCTGGACAGGCCTGCAAGCAGTGTGGAGGTCATGTTTTTTGACTTCTCCAGTGCTTTCAATACTATACGGCCTGGGCTACTGGGTGTGAAGTTGGAGAAGATGCAGGTGGAGGCCCCCTTGGGGTCCTGGGTTGTAGATTACCTGACTGACAGACCACAGTACGTTCGACTGCAGGACTGTGTGTCTGACAGGCTGGTCAGCAACACCGGGGCCCCGCAGGGTACAGTCTTCTCCTCCTTCTTCTTCACCATTTTCACAACTGCTTTCCACTAACAATCAGAGTCCTGCCACCTTCAGAAGTTTTCTGATGACTCGGCGATAGTGGGGTGTATTGAGGATGGTGATGATGAGGAATACAGGGCTCTGGTGGAGGACTTTGTCACATGGTGTGGAAAGAACCACCTCCAGCTTAATGTGACGAAGACCAAGGAGCTGGTTGTGGATGTGGGAAGGAGGAGGAGTACTCTGGCGACCCCTGTTTCCATCAGGGGGGTCGATATGGACATGGTTGAGGATTATAAATACCTCCGAGTACACATCGACAACAAGCTGAATGGGTCAAAACACGCTGAGGCCCTCTACAAGAAGGGACAGGAGGCTAGGATCCTTCAACGTCTGTACAAAGATGTTGAAGATGTTCTACAAGTCTGTGGTGGCGAGCGCTTTCTTGTACGCCGTGGTCTACTGGGGAAGCGGGCTGGGAGTGAGGGACGCAAACAGACTGGACAAGTTGGTAGAGAAGATCAGTAACGTGGTGGGAGCGGAGATGGACTCTCTGGCGGTGGTGTCAGAGAGCAGAAGTCTAGCAAAACTACTAGCCATTATGGACAACACCTCCCACCCACTACACTCTTGCCTTGCGGGGAAATGAGCACATTCAGTGGAAGGCTCAGACTCCCAAAATGCAACACGGAAAAACACAGGAGGTCCTTCATACCGACAGCCATCAATTTTCAAAATCTGTCAAATATGTCGCTTCACACTTGGCTGCGAACCAGAATGAGAATCAGCACCTCAAAGTCCGAGTCCATGGTTCTCGCCCGGAAAAGGGTGGACTGCCATCTCCGGGTTGGGGAGGAGTACTTAAGGCAGCCAGGGCTGAGGGGAGATGTTCGAGATATATAAAAGGAGGTAATTTGCATAAAGAGAGAACTTCACCTGCACATTGTAGAAAATAAGCAGGTTGGTACAAGCATTTTTGATAGAGGTTGTTTTTACCACTTGTTAAATTAAGACCATATACTGTATGTTACACAAAAATATCCAAGAATGTAATCCCAGAGGGGGAGGCAGCAGAGGTGTCCCAGTTTTACTTATTTTCCTCACCTTCTAATGCAGTGCTCAAAAGGACACACTCGGAAAAAGGTTATTATGATCAGGCGACCTTAATAAAGCTGAGGAAAAGTAGCAATTTCGGACTTTTTAACCAACCTAAGTTGGAGTACTTCTCTGGGCTAGGCAGCTATGCTAACCAGATGCTCAGGCCGCCGCAGACGCAGGCAACAAACGACAACAAACCAAAACGAAAGCAAGGCAGACAGGGAAGAGCTGACCATAGACTCCGGCGAATTGTTAGCAGAGGAAGGCCAACTCTTACGGCAATACTATTGGCAAAGTTTCAGTATGTGTGAAATATGATGGAAGCACTTCAGCTGCAAGACTTGGCAAGGAAAAACTTGGCGTGGGCCTATAACAAATTTTTCTCAACAATATATTGATCTACAAATTTTTGCCGATAAAAATATTATTGCCATTATTTTTTTTAAGACCAATTTAACCAGTGAAGTAATGATAATACATAATAATACTCATCTATATCCTTTCAAATTCAATAAACTTGTATTTCTCGTATATTTAATACTGTAATTGGAATGTAAACTTTTAAACCTCCAAGCTAAAGGGGAACTGCACTTTATTTGGAATTTTGCCTGTCGTTCACAATCATTGTTGTAGGACAAGAAGACAGATGTATTTTTTTAATGCATTCTAACTCATAAATAAACGTAAATAGAAGTCAACTTTCAATGGAGTCAATGGGAGTCCTTTATTCCGCCTATAAACCCTGTTTCCATGAGTGGGGAAATTGTGTTAGATACAATGATTTGCAAATCATTTTCAACCCATATTCAGTTGAATATGCTACAAAGACAACATATTTGATTTTCAAACTGATAAATATTTTTTTTTTGCAAATAATCATTAACTTTAGACTTTGATGCCAGCAACACGTGACAAAGACGTTGGGAAAGGTGGCAATAAATACTGATAAAGTTGAGGAATGCTCATCAAACACTTATTTGGAACATCCCACGGGTGTGCAGGAGTATTGAGTACAGGTGGGTGCCATGATTGGGTATAAAAACAGCTTCCCAAAAAATGCTCAGTCTTTTACAAGAAAGGATGGGGCGAGGTACACCCCTTTGTCCACAACTGCGTGAGCAAATAGTCAAACAGTTTAAGAACAACGTTTCTCAAAGTGCAATTGCAAGAAATTTAGGGATTTCAACATCTACGGTCCATAATATCATCAAAAATTTCAGAGAATCTGGAGAAATTACTCCACGTAAGCGGCATGGCCAGACACCAACATTGAATGACTGACCTTCGATCCCTCAGACGGCACTGTATCAAAAACTGACATCAATCTCTAAAGGATATCACCACATGGGCTCAGGAACACTTCAGAAAACTACTGTCACTAAATACAGTTTGTTGCTACATCTGTAAGTGCAAGTTAAAGCTCTACTATGCACAGCGAAAGCCATTTATCTACAACATCCAGAAACACCGCCGGCTTCTCTGGGGCTGAGATCATCTAAGATGTACTGATGCAAAATGGAAAAGTGTTCTGTGGTCCGACGAGTCCACATTTCAAATTGTTTTTGGAAAAATTTGACATCGCGTTATCTAGACCAAAGGGGAAGCGAACCATCTAGACTGTTATCGACGCAAAGCTCAAAAGCCAGCATCTGTGATGGTATGGGGTGCATTAGTGCCCGAGGCATGGGTATCTTACACATCTGCGAAGGCACCATTAATGCTGAAAGGTACATACAGGTTTTGGAACAACATATGCTGCCATCTAAGCGCCGTCTTTTTCATGGACGCCCCTGCTTATTTCAGCAAGACAATGCCACACCATATTCAGCACGTGTTACAGCAGCGTAGCTTCGTAAAAAAGAGTGTGTGTACTTTCCTGGCCCGCCTACAGTCTAGACCTGTCTCCCATCGAAAATGTGTGGCACATTATGCAGCGTAAAATATGACAGCTGAGACCCTGGACTGTTGAACGACTGGAGCTCTACATAAAACAAGAATGGGAAAGAATTCCACTTTCAAAGCTTCAACAATTAATTTCCTCAGTTCCCAAACGTTTATTGAGTGTTGTTAAAAGAAATGGTGATGAACACAGTGGTGAACATGCCCTTTCCTAACTACTTTGGCACGTGTTGCAGCCATGAAATTCTAAGTGAATTATTATTTGCAAAAAAAAATAAAGTTTATGAGTTTGAACATCAAATATCTTGTCTTTGTAGTGCATTCAATTGAATATGGGTTGAAAAGGATTTGCAAATACTTGTATTCCGTTTATATTTACATCTAACACAATTTCCCAACTCATATGGAAACGGGGTTTGTATAAAGTCCTCCAAATGATCATCCAAAAAGCACCAAGAATACAGCATGTACATTTCTTGACCTAAATATTAACCAAGTATTATCGATATTGGTATTACAAGGGCTAATGCAGACAAACTTTTTATAGCGGCATCGTGATAACAGAGAGATAACTAGCTTCTGTGGCTATGTTGACATCACTGGCGGGTGAGCTGCTTTCTCGACTGTGTGCACTGGAAAGTTTGTTCTAGAACATAAATAGTGCCTCTCACAAGGATAGTAAAAGAATGAGGACATAATCTGACAAGTTAGTCTACTTTAACATCCAATTTAGACCCGGGAACGGCGAGAAAGACAATTATTGTGAGTGCTGTAAACCTAGCCCAGGCTCAGCTGAGGAGGCTGCTGCACTGAAAGAATACATGACATGATCAATGGACATGAAAATACATATGCGGAACCAGCTGGAATTATCTTTGGTAATTTTAACCACTAATCTACGGTAATTCCCTTACAAGAAATAACAGGTCTTAATAACAGTCTTGTATTCAGCCATGCACATACTGTAAGCGATTCAGAGTCTAGCAAAACCCACAATACAATGCGTTTCCATGTCACACTTTCAAGCCCTATTTTGTCCCGGTGTCGTGCGAAATTCTGTATCCCTGAAATCTTCTGTATCCCCTGCCGCGGGAGCGCACACGGGGACGGAGCTCTGTGCCTTGTTCAGACTGCGGCAGCACTTCCATGTTATTAGCGATGTCAATGATACAAAATGTGGATTATTACGATCATGCTTTGATTTTCAAAAATGTTGTTGGTGTAACATGCGACATTTCTACCCGAATAAATGCTTTTGATCATCCGTACACGTGTTGTATTTGTATTCACATCGCTGCTTCTCTATTGTATACGTGTCATGCTGAAGAGCGGTTGGTCAGCCTGCTACTTTCTGCAAAAGACATTGATAACATCCTGTAATTTGGTTTATTAGTTATTTCATTTTCTGATAGATTACAAAATAACACAAATATAATTGGAACAAACACTACAGAGTACACTTAATTTCATGTGAAAAAAACAAAAAAAAACATTTTACGCCAGAAAGAATGTGTCGCGCGTTCGTCCCCAGTATGTACTAACATCATGTGGATTATATGTACAGACTTGGCATTGTACAAAACTTTGGACTCATTTTATTAAATTACAAAAAAAGTTAGTAGGGGATAAATAATCAGAATCAGAAACACTTAACACTTTTAAATACTTTTAATATTTCAACATACTTTTGTGCTGCCATAAAATATAGCCCACCCTCTATTTTCCTCAATTAATGTACTAACGTTAGGGGTGTAACGGTACATAACAATTTTGGTTTGGTACTTACAGTACCTCGGTTTAGAGCAGTGGTTCTTAACCTTGTTGGAGGTACCGAACCCCGCCAGTTTTATATGTGCATCCACCAAACCCTTCTTTAGTGAAAAATAAAATGTTTTTCTTAATTTAATGATGTTACTTTATTAAAGAAATACTAATAAATATATATTTTACAAACAGAAAGTTACAGGAATGTACACATGATCCCATGTTTATATCTCATTGTGCAATATGTGAATGTTTTAGTGGGACCTAAATGTGATATCTGAAAGGGGTACAAATTATTTCCAACCCCACCTTGTACAGAGCTTATGAAAAACAATGTTGTTGTTTTTTGTCATTGTAAGTGTGCCAAAACACTTATATTAGAAAATAATCTAATGGAAATGATTGCTGTCATTTGATTCTAATAATAAAACATTGAACTTGTTATTTTATTTATTCTGCAAACTTTATGGCTGGCTCACATCGTGGTCACTCCGTGATTACGTACAACCGCCAGACACTTCTGGATGTGGACATATCGGGCCGTTTTGGACTGATAGACGCGTGCTTGCTAGACCTGCTACCTAGCACGGGACTACTTCGGCGGCTCCATCCAGCGGCCTGTGAAGCAGGGGAGTATAGTAGCAGCGGGGGCCGTCTACGGAGCAGACGCCAGCGGTGTCATCGGAAACGCGGATGCCGAGCGGGGCTAAAAACAAAGCAGAAGGCTAATCCCCACAGAACACCACTTCCCTCCATCCTGAAGCCGGATTTAAATAGAAGATGCGAGACTACTGGTCTGGGTAAGGAGTCAGTTACATTAGAACAAGTTTTTTCTGCTTTGATTGTTTCAGAGTTGGACATGTGTTCTACTGAGGTGGCAAACTATGATGCGTGCAGTTTATCAAAGCAACAAACAAACAATCGGAACATGCGTTCTACTGAGTTGGCAAACTATGATGCGTGCAGTTTATCAAAGCAACAAACAAACAATCGGAACATGCGTTCTACTGAGTTGGCAAACTATGATGCGTGCAGTTTATCAAAGCAACAAACAAACAATCGGAAAATTCCCGTCGTATCAATTCCTAGATATGGTCGTAATTATACTAAATGCACTGGGCATAATAGACACAACATTATTAATATTGCTCCTACGGATAATTTGATCAAAAATTCCCTAAAACAGCCCACTACCTATAATATAGGTTTTTTAAACATAAGATCATTGTCTCCCAAAACGTTGTTAGTTAATGATATCATCAGAGACAGCAATCTTAACGTCATCGGTCTCAGCGAAATCTGGCTTAAACCAAACGACTTTTTTTCGCTAAATGAGGCATGTCCTCCTAACTTTACACATGCGCATATTGCCCGTACCCTTAAAAGGGGTGGGGGGGTCGCACTAATATACAACGAAAACTTTAACCTTAGTCCTAACATAAATAATAAATATAAATCGTTTGAGGTGCTTACTATGAGGGCTGTCACACCGCTGCCTCTACAACTGGCTGTTATCTACCGCCCCCCAGGGCCCTATTCGGACTTTATCAATTAATTCTCAGAGTTCTTTGCTGATCTAGTGACGCACGCCGATAATATAATCATAATGGGGGACTTTAATATCCATATGAATACCCCATCGGACCCACCGTGCGTAGCGCTCCAGACTATAATTGATAGCTGTGGTCTTACACACATAATAAATGAACCCACGCATCGCAACGGTAATACGATAGACCTAGTGCTTGTCAGGGGTATCACCGCTTCCAAAGTTACGAAACTCCCGTATACTAAAGTATTGTCCGATCATTACCTTATAAAATTCGAGGTTCAGACGCATGTTCGTCAAACTAATAATAATAATAATAATAACTGCTATAGCAGCCGCAACATTAATACGGCCACAACGACAACTCTTGCTGACCTACTGCCCTCGGTAATGGCACCATTCCCAAAGTATGTGGGCTCTATTGATAACCTCACTAACAACTTTAACGACGCCCTGCGCGAAACCATTGATAACATAGCACCGCTAAAGTTAAAAAAGGCTCCAAAAAAGCGTACCCCGTGGTTTACAGAAGAAACTAGAGCTCAGAAATGATTATGTAGAAAGCTGGAACGTAAATAGCGCACGACTAAACTTGAGGTGCACCATCAAGCATGGAGTGATAGTTTAATAACTTATAAACGCATGCTTACCTTAGCTAAAGCTAAATATTACTCAAATCTCATCCACCGTACTAAAAACGATCCTAAATTTTTGTTTAGTACGGTAGCATCGCTAACCCAACAAGGGACCCCTTCCAGTAGCTCCACCCACTCAGCTGATGACTTTATGCCATTCTTTAATAAGAAAATTGAAGTCATTAGAAAGGAGATTAAAGACAATGCGTCCCAGCTACAACGGGGTTCTATTAACACTGGCACGATTGTATATACGGCGGATACCGCCCTCCAGTATAGTTTCTCTCGTTTTGAGGAAATAACATCAGAGGAACTGTTACAACGTGTAAATGGAATAAAACAAACAACGTGTTTACTTGACCCTCTTCCTGGGAAACTTATCAAGGAGCTCTTTGTATTATTAGGTCCATCAGTGCCTAATATTATAAACTTATCACTTTCCTCGGGCACTGTTCCCCTAGCATTCAAAAAAGCGGTTATTCATCCTCTTCTTAAAAGACCTAACCTCGATCCTGACCTCACCTTCCCTTTATTTCAAAAATCCTCGAAAAAATTGTTGCGGAGCAGTTAAATTAACACTTAGCGTCTAACAATCTATGTGAAACCTTTCAATCCGGTTTTAAGGCAAATCACTCTACGGAGACAGCCCTCGCAAAAATTACTAATGATCTATTGCTAACGACGGATTCTGATGCGTCATCTATGTTGCTGCTCCTCGATCTTAGCGCTGCTTTCGATACAGTCGATCATAATATTTTATTAGAACGTATCAAAACACGAATTGGTATGTCAGACTTAGCCCTGTCTTGGTTTAACTCTTATCTTACTGATAGGATGCAGTGTGTCACCCATAACAATGTGACCTCGGACTACGTTAAGGTAACGTGTGGCGTTCCCCAGGGTTCGGTCCTTGGCCCTGCACTCTTCAGCATCTACATGCTGCCGCTAGGTGACATCATACGCAAATACGGTGTTAGCTTTCACTGTTATGCTGACGACACTCAACTCTACATGCCCCTAAAGCTGACCAACACGCCGGATTGTAGTCAACTGGAGGCGTGTCCTAATGAAATTAAACAATGAATGGCCGCTAACTTTTTGCAACTCAACGCCAAAAAAACGGAAATGCTGATTATCGGTCCTGCTAGACACCGACCTCTATTTAATAATACAACTCTAACATTTGACAACCAAACAATTAAACAAGGCGACACGGTAAAAAATCTGGGTATTATCTTCGACCCAACTCTCTCCTTTGAGGCACACATTAAAAGCGTTACTAAAACGGGCTTCTTTCATCTCCGTAATATCGCTAAAATTCGCTCCATTCTGTCCACTAAAGACACGGAGATCATTATCCATGCGTTTGTTACGTCTCGCCTCGATTACTGTAACGTATTATTTTCGGGTCTCCCCATGTCTAGCATTAAAAGATTACAGTTGGTACAAAATGCGGCTGCTAGACTTTTGACAAGAACAAGAACGTTTGATCATATTACGCCTATACTGGCTCACCTGCACTGGCTTCCTGTGCACTTAAGATGTGACTTTAAGGTTTTACTACTTACGTATAAAATACTACACGGTCTAGCTCCATCCTATCATGCCGATTGTATTGTACCATATGTCCCGGCAAGAAATCTGCGTTCAAAAGACTCCGGCTTATTAGTGATTCCCAAAGCCCAAAAAAAGTCTGCGGGCTATAGAGCGTTTTCCGCTATGGTTGTAATGCCCTCCCGGTAACAGTTCGAGATGCCACCTCAGTAGAAGCATTTAAGTCTCACCTTAAAACTAATTTGTATACTCTAGCCTTTAAATAGACTCCCTTTTTAGACCAGTTGATCTGCCGTTTCTTTTCTTTTTCTCCTATGTCCCACTCTCCCTTGTGGAGGGGGTCCGGTCCGATCCGGTGGCCATGTACTGCTCGCCTGTGTATCGGCTGGGGACATCTCTGCGCTGCTGATCCGCCTCCGCTTGGGATGTTTTCCTGCTGGCTCCGCTGTGAACGGGACTCTCGCTGCTGTGTTGGATCCGCTTTGGACTGGACTCTCGCGACTGTGTTGGATCCATTATGGATTTAACTTTCACAGTATCATGTTAGACCCGCTCGACATCCATTGCTTTCGTCCTCTCCAAGGTTCTCATAGTCCTCATTGTCACCGACGTCCCACTGGGTGTGAGTTTTCCTTGCCCTTATGTGGGCCTACCGAAGATGTCGTAGTGGTTTGTGTTGTGGTTTGTGCAGCCCTTTGAGACACTAGTGATTCAGGGCTATGTAAGTAAACATTGATTGATTGATTTAGTCAGGTTTGGACGGAAGGTCCGTCGAGCCCCTGAGGCCGACTGACCGAACCCCTTGGGTTCAATCGAACCCAGGTTAAGAACCACTGGTTTAGAGGTCACGGTTCGGTTCATCTTCGGTACAGCAAGTAATTTTTGGGTTATTTATTTACCAAATTTGTAGACAATGGCTTTATCCTTTTAACATTGGGAACACTATAATAATTCTGCCCATGTTAATCCACATTAAACTGCTTCAACTTGTTGCTTAGGTTAAATAAAATTACAAAACTTTTCTTCTACATATAAAAACTGCAACATTATACACTTTAAAGTCAACTCATCATGCTTGATTTATTACAGCATTTGGGAAGCCTGTAGTTGATTTTTGTTATGTAAATGTTATATTTTTATCAACGTGTGATAGCAGGGACCCTGCCATTCAAAACTAGGCTGCTACATTACTAATGATTAATGAAACTATGGCTGTAAAAAATAGGGCAATAGCAATAGGAGAGACTATTCATCACTGAACACCATGGAGTTCATGTAGACTTTACGATGCACTTACATTATTATATCAACTATCAGAGACAGAATCTCTTCATTTAACAGCATGTCCTTTTTTGCTGCTTCAACACAGCTCAATCAACACTGTCCGTAACACACACACACACACACGCACACACACACACACACACACACACACACACGCACGCACACACACACACAGACACAGACACGCACACAAACACACACACAATGCGCTGACACACACACCGCAAAATTAGCTAACATTACGCTAAAAGCTAATTAGCCTTCACCTCAAGCCAGGATTGCGAGTGAGCTGAGCTGCAGTTTGTTTCTAGAACGTCAACGGGCTCATAGTGATGATATTAGTAGTTGACTGGGAGGTGTTTATTATCATTTAGGGAGAGTACGCTGCATTATGCTCACCTGCTAAACACCTTTCTGCTCGACGCTGAAGCGATGACTACATGCGCTCTGAATACGCATTGCGGATTGGTTGTTATCGCTCTGAATACGCACTGCTGATTGGCTGTTACCGCTCTGAATACGCACTGCTGATTGGCTGTGACCGCTATGGTTGTAACCAATCAGATGGTTGTGTGGGTGGGACAATGCTGGGTGCTGTGTAGGAGACTGAGGCAGAAAGCACAGCAGCTTTTTAAGACTTAAGCTTAGGCGGCTACTTCATATATTCGTGTGGAACCCCCGTACCGAAACGTTTCAATACAACTACACGTACCGTTACACCCCTGACTAACGTGTTTTATTCTTTGGAAAATTAGCATCATCAACAACAAAACTTGTGAATTTGAACTCATGTTATTAATTACAAAAAAGTTAGTAAGGGTTACATAATATTTATAATCAATGACATCGCTGATAACACAGAAGTGCTGCCGCTGTCTGAATAAGGCACAGAGCTCCTGCTGTAGGGGACACAAAATATTTCAGGGATACAGAATTTCGCACGACACCGGCAACCACGAATTCTGAATCAAATCATTGTTAAAACGAATTGTTAATAATGATTTATATTGTTATTTTTCCGGGAAGTTGCACGGGATATCGTGATACAGATGTTTGGCCATATCACTAAAGTATTAATGTTACCGAGATTCCCAGCCCAAGTTGACGAGTGTCATGGTATCCTCACGAAGTTGCCTTGCTGTAAAAGAAGGAATGGCTCTAGCATTTTGGCAGGCAATTGCATGATGGCGACTTTTCCAGGGTGTACCCCGCCTACCGCCCACATGCAGCTGAGATAGGCTCCAGCACCACACCCCCCCCCCCCACCCCCCGCGTGAACCCAAGGATGTTCAACCCCATTAAAGAACAATAAAAACATCAAGGCGGTGTAAGCGGGGGACGTAAATAAAAGCATAATCTCATCATAATACATGTGGGAAAATTTGCTTTGATGAATTATTAGGATTTTTGCATATCATTTCCACATAGCGTTTGTATGTGTTAATCCAACTTTTCAACAAGATTGATACGATTGGTTTAGCGACTTTACATGTTTTAAAAGCTTGTTGCAACCAATTCAAAGCAATAATTCATAATGTAAAAGTTACCGACTTATTCTTATTGCCTGAGAGCAAGAGACTGATGTAACATCCTAAAATATCCCAAGGCAACAGGGCTTACACGAGAGGGGTGTTTTAAAGATATTTATAGCCCGATGTCCCAGTAGAGGGTTAAATATATAAGGTATGACCGGATTGGGTTGTAATTCAACGTGCCTGTTCCGTTACACGCTCACAGGTGATTCAAGCACCAGTCCGCATCGATTTTAACAACCTGTGGCACATACTGCATACATGCATGCATACATACATACAAATTGCAACAACCTGCGGCACATACTAGATACATACATACAAACATATTGCAACAACCGTTGACACATACTGTAAACATACATACATACATACATACATACATACATACATAATGCAACAAACTGCGGCACATACTGCATACATACATTCATACATACATACATACATACATATAACAACAACCTGTGGCACATACTGGATACATACATGCATGCGTACATACATACAAATTGCAACAACATGCGGCACATACTGCATATATATATACATACATACATACATATATACATTTAGCAACATCCTGTGCTACATACTGCATACATACATACATACATACATATAACAACAAACTGTGGCACATACTGCATACATGCATGCATACATACATACATACATACATACATACAAATTGCAACAACCTGCGGCACATACTGCATACATGCATGCATACATACATACATACATACAAATTGCAACAACCTGCGGCACATACTACATACATACATACATACATACATACATACATATAGCAACAACCTGTGGTACATAATGCATACATACGTACATATAACAACAACCTGCGGCACATACTGCTTACATGCATGCATACATACATACATACATACAAATTGCAACAACCTGCGGCACATACTGCATACATATATACATACATACACACATACATACATATTGCAACAACCGGTGGCACATACTGCATACATACATACATACATAAATACATATTGCAACAACAGGCGGCACATACTGCATGCATACATACATACATACATACATACATACATACATACTTACATACATAATGCAACAACCTGCGACACATACTACATACATACATACATACATACATACATAATGCAACAACCTGCGACACATACTACATACATACATACATACATACATATATATACATACATACATAAAACAACAATCTGTGGCACATACTGCATACATGCATGCATACATACATACATACAAATTGCAAATACTACATACATACATACATATTGCAACAACCGGTGGATCATACTGCATACATACATACATATTGCAACAACCTGTGGCACATACTGCATGCATGTATACATACATACATACATACATATATACATATTGCAACAACCTGTGGCACATACTGCATGCATACATACATCAGGGTTTCCCACACATTCATTTATTTCTGGCGGCCCGCCACGAAAGTATTACGGGCGCCACAAATATAAATAAAAATGTTTTTAATTTTTTATTTTTGGCTTGTGACTCGCTCGACCGCTCATAAAAGCAATGGGACTCTGTCTGTGAATGGCGCTTGTAGTTACATATTATATAAATATGTAAATATTATATACATATGTATATAATAAAGTACATAAAGTGTTGTAATTATATTCCAACTGCGCGTTCTTGGTCATCGCCGCCACTGCTAACTCCCCCCCCCACCCCCCACCCACCCCCCCACCCCCTCCACCGCGCAAAACCACCCGCCCCTGCCCGTCCCGGACACAGTGTGTTGTCAAGCTTATGAGATGCGATGCAAGTGTAAGCCACTGTGACACTATTGTTATTTTTTATTATTTTTATAAATGTCTAATGATAATGTCAGTGAGGGATTTTTAATCACTGCTATGCTGTAATAATAATTAATATTGATACTGTTGTTGATAATATTCATTTTTGTTTCATTACTTTTGGTTTGCTCTGTGTCCTGTTTGTGTCTTCTCAATTGCTCTGTTTATTGCGGTTCTGAGTGTTGCTGGGTCAGGTTTGGTTTTGGAATTGGATTGCATTGTTATGGTATTGCTGTGTAGTGGTTTGTTGGATTGATTAAAAAAAAAAAACGTCTTTTTTTTTTAATTAAAAAAAAATCGATTTTTAAAAAATGAGAATCGATTCTGAATCGCACAACGTAAACGATTTGATTCGTATTCGATTCGATTTTTTCCCACACCCCTAATACATACATACATACATACATATTGCAACAACCTGCGGCACATACTGCATACATACATACATATAGCAATAACCCGTGGTTCATAATGCATACATACATACATACATACATACATACGTACATATAACAACAACCTGTGGCACATACTGCTAAATAGATGGAAACATACATACAAATTATAACAACCTGCGGCACATACTGCATACATACATACATACATACATATTGCAGCAACCGGTGGCACATACTGCAAACATACATACATACATACATAAGGCAACAACCTGCGGCACATACTGCATGCATACATACATACATAAATACATATAGCAACAACCTGTGGTACATACTGCATGCATACATACATACATACATACATACAACAACAACCTGTGGCACATACTGCATACATGCATGAATGCATGCATACATACATACATACAAATTGCAACAAGCTTCGGCACATACTACATACATACATACACACATACATACATACTGCAACAACCTGTGGCACATACTGCATACATGCATGAATGCATGCATACATACATACATACAAATTGCAACAAGCTTCGGCACATACTGCATACATACATAGATACATACATAAATACATACATACTGCAAAAACCGGTGGCACATACTGCATACATACATACATATTGCATAAATACATACATAGTGCAACAACCTGTAGGACATACTGCATACATACATACATACATATTGCAACAACCTGTGGCACATACTGCATACATACATACATACATACTGTAAAAACCAGTGGCACATACTCAATGCTTGCATGCATACATACATACATACAGCAACAACCTGTGGCACATACTGCATACATACATACATACATACATACATACATACATACATACATATTGCAACAACCTGTGGCACATACTGCATACATGCATGAATGCATGCATACATACATACATACAAATTGCAACAAGCTTCGGCACATACTGCATACATACATAGATACATACATAAATACATACATACTGCAAAAAACGGTGGCACATACTGCATACATACATACATATTGCATAAATACATACATAGTGCAACAACCTGTAGGACATACTGCATACATACATACATACATATTGCAACAACCTGTGGCACATACTGCATACATACATACATACATACTGTAAAAACCAGTGGCACATACTCAATGCTTGCATGCATACATACATACATACAGCAACAACCTGTGGCACATACTGCATACATACATACATACATACATACATACATACATACATATTGCAACAACCTGTGGCACATACTGCATGCATACATGCAGTACGTGCAACAATCTGTGGTACATACATACATACATACATACATATTGCAACAACCTGTGGCACATACTGCATACATACATACTGCAATAACCTGTGGCACATACTACATAAATACATACATATATATATATATATATATATATATATATATATAGCAACAACCTGTGGTACAAACATACATACATATTGCAACAACCTGTGGCACATACTGCATACATACATACATACATACAGCAACAACCTGTGGTACATACATACATACATACATACATATTGCAACAACCTGTGGCAAATACTGCATGCATGCATACATACATACATACATACATACATACATACATACATACATACATACATACATACATATAGCAACAACCTGTGGTACATACATATTGCAACAACCTGTGGCAAATACTGCATGCATACATACATACATACATACATACATATATACAGCAACAACCTGTGGTACATACATACATACATACATACATATTGCAACAACCTGTGGCACATACTGCAGGCATGCATGCATACATACATACATGCATACATACATACATACATACATATACATTGCAACAACCTGTGGCACATACTGCATGTACGCATGCATGCATGCATACATGCATACATACATACATATATACATACATACAACCTGTGGCACATACTGCATACATACATACATAAATATATATTGCAACAACCTGTGGCACATACTGCAGGGCAGCTGGAGGATTAAAGCACGCATAAGACAACAAATCATGGCAGACGTCAGCAAAATAACATTAAAAAACGACTGACACGATGAGTCAAATGTGCTGATTGAGTCAGCCAGGACTCGGCCATTGGTTGCAGACAGCAGACATGTTATAACATGAAGACAACCAACAGCGGGTCCACTCACTGAACGGTTCATCGTGCCCCTACTTACCACACTTGAAAAACGGTGTTTTTAGTCCTTCTGTTGCTGCGTCATCTGGTGTCATATACACCGGTGCTGTTGTATTTATGTGGAAGACATGTTTGTGTGTTTCATCACAATTGTCCCTACATGTAACTGTTTGTAGTCCCAAAGCGTCTTTCCTGTCAGTTACGGTCGCAAGCCGGGTGTCCGCGTTCGGTCGCCATTTTGGTTGTGATGGGAATCCGCTGCCCCGCGCGTCTACGTGCACGCCGGCGTACACGTGCACGCACCCGCGCGCACACCTGACTCTATCACACAGTTTTATGTGCAATATATATATATATATATATATATATATATATATATATATATATATATATATATATATATATATATATATATATATATATACACATACACATATACATATATAAATATATATATAAATATATACATATATACACATATATATATCTATATATATATATATATATATATATATATATATATATATATATATATATATATAATCAATCAAAGGCCTCCGTCAGTCGTAACGACTATGGATACTGCGCCAGTCCAGAGGTCAAGTTTAAACTCAGCGACAACGCCTGCTGTGGCTGATGAGTCCGATGTGGGAGAGGCAAACACGGCCGCATTTACTGCAGATGTAGCTGGAAGGCGCAACTGCAGGAGTGCTTGTCTTCCGCTTGGTTCTTTTTTCATTGGCTGTGGCATGGATCTTTTCCTCGCCAGTCTTCAGCTGTTTGTGAAGGACACTGCGCCATTTGCTGCGGTCAGCCGCTACATCTTCCCAATGTTCAGTGTTTATGTCCAGGGCTTTCATGTCCCGCTTGCAGATATCTTTGAAGCGCAGTTTCGGCCGGCCAACAGATCTCTTGCCAGAGGCAAGTTCGCCATACAGGATGTCCTTTGGGATACGTCCATCCTCCATACGGCACACGTGGCCGAGCCAACGCAGCCTGCGTTGTCTGAGCAGCGTGAACATGGTAGGAAGACCAGCGCGTTGGAGGACTTGGGCATTCGTCACCTTGTCACTCCAATGGATGCCGAGGATGCGGCGAAGGCAGCGCATGTGGAAGGTGTTCAGTTTGCGCTCCTGTTTGGAGTATGTTGTCCATGTTTCGCTGCCGTAGAGAAGAGTGCTGACAATGCAGGCGTTGTACACTGCCATCTTGGTAGGAGTTGTCAGCTTCCGGTTCTCCCAGACGCGGGTTGTGAGGCGCCCTAGGGTTGTGGCAGCTTTGCCGATACGTTTGTTGATCTCACCATCAAGGGACAGATTGTCACTGATGGTGGATCCCAGGTAAGTAAATTGTTGTACTATTTTGAGTTGGTGCTTATCAATTGTGATGGCTGGTGGAGTGTCCACTTCCTGACTGAGCACATTGGTCTTGTTTAGGCTGATGCAAAGCCCAAAGTCTTTGCAGGCCTGGGAGAATCTGTCCATAAGGCACTGGAGTTCTGGTTCAGTGTGCGAAATGACGGCGGCATCATCAGCAAAGAGCATGTCCCGGATGGTTGTCTCACGGACTTTGGTCCTTGCTTTAAGACGGGCTAGGTTGAAAAGTCGGCCGTCAGATCTTGTACGTAGATATACCCCTTCTGTTGCAGTCCCAAAAGCATGTTTGATGAGCAGGGCAAAGAAGATACCGAAAAGGGTAGGAGCAAGGACGCAACCTTGCTTGACTCCGCTCTTAATGTGAAATGGGTTGGATATGCTACCCTCATACTGGATGGTTGCCTTCATGTCGTCATGGAAAGATCTAATGAGACTATGGAGCTTTGGAGGGCATCCAATCTTGGGTAGGATGCTGAAGAGCCCTTCTCTGCTAACCAGGTCGAAAGCCTTGGTCAGGTCAATGAAGGATATGTACAGGGGCTTCTGTTGTTCCCTGCATTTCTCCTGAAGTTGGCGTAGGGAGAATATCATGTCCACTGTAGAGCGCTTGGCGCGAAAGCCGCATTGAGATTCCGGGTAAACGCGCTCAGCAAGAGTCTGAAGGCGCACAAGCACGACACGGGCATAGAGTTTTCCTACTATATTCAAGAGGGAGATGCCCCTGTAATTGTTACAGTCGCTCCTGTCGCCCTTATTTTTGTAAAGGGTGACAATCTTGGCATCTCTCATGTCCTGCGGCACGGCTCCCTCTTTCCAGCACTGGCAGAGGACATCATGCAAAGGCTGCAGGAGGGTGTCTTTACAGCGCTTGATGAGATCTGGGGGGATGCCATCAGTACCAGGTGCTTTGCCAATCGCTAAGCTGTCGATCGCTTTGTGAAGTTCAGCAAGTGTTGGTTCAGCATCTAATTCCTCAATGATGGGCAGCTGTTCAATGGCATCAAGGGCTGAGGCAACTACAGTGTTCTCTCTGGAGTAGAGTTATATATATATATATATATATATATATATATATGTATAGTATTTATGTACACCACCTTCCGCCCGATTGTAGCTGAGATAGGCACCAGCGCCCCCCGCGACCCCAAAGGGAATAAGCGGTAGGTTTTTAAATCTACTACTCTGCAAGCATGTCAGCAGACTGGGGTAGATCCTGCTGAAATCCTATGTATTAATTAAATACAGAATAGTTTTGAATCGGAAAAATATCGTCTTTGAATCAAAAATCGAATCAAATTAAAAAAAAAATCGATATATTATCGAATCGTGACCCCAAGAATCGATATTGAATCGAATCGTGGGACACCCAAAGATTTACAGCCCTAATATATATATATATATATATATATATATATATATATATATATATATATATATATATATATATATATATATACATATATATATATATATATATATATATATATATATATATATATATATACTAAGGGCCAACAGAAAGGAGCTTTGGATCATAAATGGCAAATCCTCCTTAATCGACGACTCTTGCATGCATGCATGGAGAGGGTGATTGACTGCTGTCTAGTATTTGTAATATTTCCCTCTTTCTCACCAATCTTCTGATGCTCTTTTAGTCCATTCCAGTCTTATGCAAATCTACAGTCTTGTACCTGCAGGTCCTCTGACTCTTTGGTCTTGCCCATAGTGGAGTAGTGACGTGCGGTGAGGTTTATAGCTGGTGAGGCAGTGACGTAATCAGAATCAGATTTACAAATATACAGTATGCGCTCTGGACAGATTATTTGCCATTTGATTTGCTGCAGTTTACAGGTTAAGTTTCATTTCTGCATTCTTTACACATACAAACTGTCGCCCACAAAATGTGCATTTCATTCAAAACTAAACAGAAATAATGTTATCGCCGTCTTACCTTTACTTATAAATAAAGTCCATGCGCCGGTCCTTCTAGATCATGGGTGTCAAACTCTGGCCCGCGGGCCAAATTTGGCCCGCCGTGTAATTTAATTTGGCCCTTGAGGCAATATCAAATTAACATTACAGCTGGCCCGCCGTTATTACACAGCAGCGGTGCCGCTGTAACACCGCAATTTCTCACACTTGCCTATCCTCCCGAAGTTCAGTGTCCCTCCCAACCTCGGCAGAATGCTTGCCCCGCAAGCATTCTGCCGATTTCCACCCGGACAACAATATTGAGGGCGTACCTTAAAGGCACAGCCTTTAGCATTCTCTATAACCTGTCTTCACGTCCGTATTTCCTCCATACAAACAGCGTGCAGGCCCACTCGCATAATATATGCGGCTATTACACACACATAACTGAATGCAAGCATACTTGGTCAACAGCCATACAGGTCACACTGAGGGTGGCCGTATAAACAACTTTAACACTGTTACAAATGTGCGCCACACTGTAAACTCACACCAAACAAGAATGACAAACACATTTCGGGAGAACATCTGCACTGTAACATAACATGAACTTAACAGAACAAATACCCAGAACCCCTTGCAGCGCTAAGTCTTTCGGTACGCTACAATATATTTCGATATTTACCTCAGAAGGCTGCAAATAGAAAAGAGGCATTAAATTTGTATTTAAATTTTATTTGATATGCCATTGATATTTTTAAATTATTATTATTATTATTATTTGAAACTCAATTTTGCATGTCACTATAAAGTTACCGTATATAAGCCTTGCTTGTTCAATGTTCAATGCAAAACTAGTTTGGGTCCCTATTAAAAGGTTAATTTTCGCTACCTTGGCCCGCGGCTTTGTTCAGTTTTAAATTTTGGCCCACTCTGTATTTGAGTTTGACACCCCTGTTCTAGATAAAAATAGCCGTCACTTTCTGGTAAAAGTCCTCCTTCACTTCCTTCAGTTTTAAAAGTCTTATAAGAGTTCAACATAGTTGCCGCGATTAGCAGATCTCCTACTCCCATCATTTCCACGAAATGCTAGCTGCTGTTTGGCGAGAAAGCATGTTGCATTGATGACATCTTTTCAAATCTCTCTGTTCTCTTTTATCTTAGCATTGTCGACACTGATGTCGAGTCGTAGCCGTCCATCCAAAGCCAAGTCTATCCTCGTCATCCCAAACGTTTTAGCGCAATCTAGCTTTGAATATGAGCGGCTGACCGCTCATGTTTGGGGAGGCTTCTTTGCAAATTCTTTAGGTCACAAAATCCCATTTGAGTCCACACAGTTCCACAGGTTGAAAAAAGAAGGCAATAAAAAGAGAAAAGGCGATTTTTTGCAGAACATCCACAAAGCCAGTCTTTTTACGTATACCATTCCGTTTGGAAAGAGCGAGTAACTTTCCGTCCTACTGATTGAAACAAACCATTAAGCTCCGGCGTTGGTCTGCATTTAGTAATTATCTCCTGCTTTGCTTAAAAGTCCACTTTAGAAAACTGTTTCAGTGCGGAAATGTAGTCATCCATGTTGAAAGAGGGAAAAATTAAGTCGCTGTGGCACTTACTCGCTGAGGCCACCGTATGTCTGGGATCATGAGCGCCCCTATCATGAGGCACGAGAACTGTTTGCCTCACCTCAGACTTTTTCCTCTGCCGTTTTGAACGCTCAGCAACACACCAGACAAGAACGTGCTGTGACCACACGGCAGACAGAGAAGTTCACGAAGGATTGCGAAAATTCAGCGATTTTGAAGAAAAAATAATCCAAATTGGTGAAGCTAAATGAAAATTAAAAATTTACAATTACAATTATTTTATTATTATATATTTTATTTCTTTGCATGATCACAGGTGAGGCACTGCCTCCCCTGACCGCACGTCACTGTAGTGGAGTAATGGTGTGAAAGGAACAGACAGTTTATGTGATTGGTTTTGTTTTTCCAATCCCACATATGAGTTAAGAGTTGAGCTAAGGGGTACTTTCATGAAGAGACAGGATAGTGTGTGTGCTTCATGGACACATATCAAGTACATCTATGCAATGAGTTGTACATTATGTCTCACATATCTAAGTAAGACCTTGCTTTACTGCCCTCTTCTGGTGAGAGTGATCAAACACACAAATTCTGCTTAAAATGTCCAAGAAAAAGGACTAGGGGAAAAAAATGTGTATTAGGATAACCCATCCATCCATCCATTTCTACCGCTTATTCCCTTTTGGGGCCGCGGGGGGCGCTGGCGCCTATCTCAGCTACAATCGGGTGGAAGGCAGCGTACACCCTGGACAAGTCGCCACATCATCGCAGGGCCAACACAGATAGACAAACAACTTTCACACTCACATTCACACACTAGGGCCAATTTAGTGTTGCCAATTAACCTATCCCCAGGTGCATGTTTTTGGAAGTGGGAGGAAGCCGGAGTACCCGGAGGGAACCCACGCATTCGCGGGGTGAACATGCAAACTCCACACAGAAAGATCCCGAGCCTGGATTTGAACCCAGGACTGCAGGAACTTCATATTGTGAGGCAGACGCACTAACCCCTCTGCCACCGTGAAGCCCGTATTAGGATAACAACATCCACAATATAAAATAAATCCATAGTATACTGCCCCCAATAACAAGCACATCATTAAAGTAATGTGGAGTATTATTATCATCGTAAAAGCAGAATTGTTTGATTTCTTATAAATAGTTAAAGTTAAAGTACCAATGATTGTCACACACACACTAGGTGTGGCGAAATTATTCCCTGCATTTGACCCATCACCCTTGATCACCCCCTTGGAGGTGAGGGGAGCAGTGGGCAGCAGCGGTGCTGCGCCCGGGAATCATTTATGGTGATTTAACCCCCAATTCCAACCCTTAATGCTAAGTGCCAAGCAGGCAGGTAATGGGTCCCATTTTTATAGTCTTTGGTATGACTCACGGGGGTTTGAATATGGCGCTTGAACTCACGACCTACCGATCTCAGGGCGGACACTCTACCCACTAGGCCACTGAGATCTGAAAGTGCAGAATTGTTCAAACGTTTTACGGAGAGGGTCACATACTGAGCCTCATTTAGGTTTTCTCTTATATACTTAAGTCTTAATGTCAATTTTGTCCCTTGAGTGGATGGTATTTTGACTTTCTGCTTTTAGCTGCAAATCACTTAGTTTGACTTCATTGGAATATTGTTTTAGTTTTGTTAGAAAATGGCAATATTTTATGGATCGTGTTTAAAAAAAGTCAAAAGTCTCAATGTTATTCCAACACATTTAACAGCATTGGAATATATTAATATACATTGTTAAAGGTATTTGAAAACATTTTATTGTGTTCGCTAAATCTAATGTTATTAATTTTGATCTTGAAAGTGTGTTTAAAAGTTTGGGGACCTCTGGTCTAACTCATTGTAACTACTCACGGACCTTTCACCAACTCCTTGAAATTGTACATTTTTGTTATGTCTTGCTGTCTGTTCTGCTGTGCTCCCTCTCAATTTGTCTAATTTCCAAAGCTGGTGGCACCTACTACGCTGAGAACCTGCAGAACATGACCAAGCAGGAGGTGGTCCAGGAGTACCTGGAGAAGGAGGAGAACCGGCTGAGGTGAGCCGTAAAGCCTGAGGGTCAAGTGACCTAAATCATATTTACAGAATATGGCGCTTTTTCTCTAGTGGCTTCAAAAGCGGTTTACATTGAGAAAACCAATTATCTACAAGTTACATTTACACCAGTATCTGGCACTAAGACTAAGATGGTTGAATTGCATTTCCCAATAAACCAACGGCAGTGACGAGGATGGGGCAAGCTGGCTTCAAACAAAATTACCGTATTTTTCGGACTATAAGTCGCAGTTTTTTTCATAGTTTGGCCGTAGGTGCGACTTATACTCAGGAACGACTTATGTGTGAAATTATTAACACATTACCGTAAAATATAAAATAATATTATTTAGCTCATTGACGTAAGAGACTAGACCAGTGGTTCTTTACCTGGGTTCGATCGAACCCTAGGGGTTGGGTGAGTCGGCCTCAGGGGTTCGGCGGAGCCTCTGCCACGGAGGTCAAGACACACCCAACTCATCGTGTAAATAAAAATTTCTCCCTATTGGTGTATTATGAAAGCCCCCGAACAATGTTCCCTATAATTTTCCATCTGATTTGCGGGTGTGTAATTTGTTGAATTCATGCACTGTGTTGGTTTTGTTCTTTGAACAAGGTGATGTTAATGCACGGTTCATTTTATGCACTGGTAAAAAAAAAAAAAAAAACATTTAACTTTGTCTTGAATTTGAAAAAAAAATTTAAAAAAAATATTTTTCACTAAAGAAGGGTTCGGTGAATGCGCATATGAAACTGGTGGGGTTCGGTACCTCCAACAAGGTTAAGAACTACTGGACTAAAGGTAGGAGATTTCATGGGATTTATCGATTAGGAGTGACAGATTGTTTGGTAAACATATAGCATGTTCTATATGTTATAGTTATTTGAATGACTCTTACCATAATATGTTACGTTAACATACCAGGCACCTTCTCAGTTGGTTATTTATGCCTCATATAACGTACACTTATTCAGCCTGTTGTTCACTATTCTTTATTTATTTCAAATTGCCTTTCAAATGTCTATTCTTGGTGTAGGATTTTATCAAATAAATTTCCCCCAAAATGCGACTTATACTCCAGTGCGACGTATATATGTTTTTTTCTTCTTTATTATGCATTTTCGGCATAATAAAAAAAAAAAATATGCATTTTCGGCCAGTGTGACGTTTACTCCGGAGCGACTTATACTCCGAAAAATACGTTAATTGTGTTATTGACGTCAACCATTAAGATTTGTTGTCAAATTTTACATAAGACTTGACTTCTTGACCACTATTTGCACACAGGCTTATCAACAATCTTTCACTTTAATTTTTGTGTGGTCGACATCAATAGTTTTGCAAATGAGTATCGTATCCAGATACATCATTTTAGTATCGATACTTTTGACAATCCTACCATTGAGCTCTGTAGCCAAACAGGAAGTATACCTCTAGTGACGGCGTGGCGCAGTGGAAGAGTGGCCGTGCGCAACCCGAGGGTCACTGGTTCAAATCCCACCTAGAACCAACCTCGTCACGTCCGTTGTGTCCTGAGCAAGGCACTTCACCCTTGCTCCTGATGGGTGCTGGTTGGCGCCTTGCATGGTAGCTCCCTCCATCAGTGTGTGAATGTGTGTGTGAATGGGTAAATGTGGAAGTAGTGTCAAAGTGCTTTGAGTACCTTGAAGGTAGAAAAGCGCTATAAAAGTACAACCCATTTATCATTTATCTACTTTACTGTAAAACGGTATGTTTTCCATATTTGGATGAGGATTTGCAGGCCTATTAAAGGCCTACTGAAACCCACTCCTATCCACCACGCAGTCTGATAGTTTATATATCAATGATGAAATATTAACATTGCAACACATGCCAACACGGCCTTTTTAGTTTACTAAATTGCAATTTTAAATTTCCCGGGAGTTTCGTCTTGAAAACGTTGTGTAATGATGACGTGTACGCAAGACGTCACGGGCTGTTAGGAATATGAGCGCTGCACACACACACAGCTAAAAGTCGTCTGCCTTAACGGCATAATTACACAGTATTTTGGAGATCTGAGTTGCTGAATCTTTTACAATTTGTTCAATTAATATTGGAGAAGTCACAGTAGAAATATGGATTTGGGAAGCTTTAGCCTTTAGCCACACAAACACACGGTGATTCATTGTTTAAAATTCCTGGAGGTGAAACTTTCCTGTGGATCAGAGCGCAGTCAAGTCAACATGGATCCCGACCAAATGTCAACCAGCAGGTTTCGGTGAGAAAATTGTGGTTAAAAAGTCAGAAAAAAGTCAGTTCAAAAGCTGAGCTTGTGCCGTCCATAGCTGCAGTCGACTCCCGTGAGACACTGCGCGTCAAGACACTCGCGGAGACACCCTTCTGACTATCAGTTACTATTTAACTCACTAAAACACTAGCAACACAATAGAAAGACAAGGGATTTCCCAGAATAATCTTAGTAAATGTCTCTAAAAACATCGGAATCCGTCCCAATGCAATCGCGTTTTTTTTTTAAACTTGTTTTGTTTTTTAATCTTTTTTTTTTTCCAGTCCGTCGCTATCAATATCCTCAAACACGAATCTTAATTAATGGGGAAATTGTCGTTTTCTCGGTCCGAATAGCACTTTTTGTTGGAGGCTCCCATTAAAAACAATGTGAATATGTGAGGAGCCATCAAACATGTGACATCATCGTCTGCGACTTCCGGTAGAGGCAGGGCTTTTCTCTTAGCACCGAAAGTTGCAAACTTTATCGTGGATGTTCTCTACTAAATCCTTTCAGCAAAAATATAGCAATAACGCGAAATGATCAAGTATGACACAAAGAATGGACCTGCTATCCCCGTTTAAATAAGAAAATCTCATTTCAGTAGGCCTTTAAAAATGCTGGGTTTGGCCAATGAGCCTCCTGTTGAAAACATCTGGTATATATCCATCCAGCTATCCATTTTCTACCGCTTATTCCCTTTGGGGTCGCGGGGGGCGCTGGTACCTATCTCAGCTACAATCGGGCGGAACGCGGTGTACACCCTGGACAAGTCGCCAACTCATCGCAGGGCCAACACAGATAGACAGACAACATTCACACTCACATTCACACACTAGGGCCAATTTAGTGTTGCCAATCAACCTAATCTTGATCCAAGAAGCTGGTCACAGGCACTTTAACTTTGCTTGAGGAAGAAGCTGGTTTTCGGCAAGCAATTGGCAAAATCTATTCGAAAACAAGGTTGGCGATGCAACGGAAAGGGAATTATTCAACTTGCAAGTGTAGCTCACATGATCATAGAGTAAAAGCTCTAACCTTCAAGCAGCCAACTTAACACAAGAAGTAGATGACACATAATGACTACTACTACTATTACAAGGAAAGGTCATAAACAATAACTAACTAAGAATTATGCGCCGGGCAGCACGGTGGAAGAAGGGTTAGTGCCTCTGCCTCACAATACGAAGGTCCTGAGTAGACCTGGGTTCAAACCCGGGCTGGGGATCTTTCTGTGTGGAGTTTGCATGTCCCCCCCGTGAATGCGTGGGTTCCCTCCGGGTACTCCGGCTTCCTCCCAACTCCAAAGACATGCACCTGGGGATAGGTTGATTGGCAAAACTAAATTGGCCCTAGTGTGTGAATGTGAGTGTGAATGTTGTCTGTCTATCTGTGTTGGCCTTGTGATGAGGAGCGACTTGTCCAGGGTGTACGCCGCCTTCCGCCCGAATAGAGGTGATATAGGCACCAGCGACCCCCCGAGACCCCAGAAGGTACAAGCGGTAGAAATGGATGGATGGATAGATGGACAGATGGATGGAATTACACGCCACTTAAACAACTATTTACCATATTTTTCGGATTATAAGTCGCTCTGGGGTATACGTCGCACTGGCCGAAAATGCATAATAAAGAGGGAAAAAAACATATATCAATCAATCAATCAATGTTTACTTATATAGCCCTAAATCACTAGTGTCTCAAAGGGCTGCACAAACCACCACGACATCCTCGGTAGGCCCACATAAGGGCAAGGAAAACTCACACCCAGTGGGACATTGGTGACAATAATGACCCAGTGGGACGTCGGTGACAGTGATGACTATGAGAACCTTAGAGAGGAGGAAAGCAATGGATGTCGAGCGGGTCTAACATGATACTGTGAAAGTTCAATCCACAATGGATACAACACAGTCGCGAGAGTCCAGTCCAAAGAGGATCCAAGACACAGCAGCGAGAGTCCCGTTCACAGCGGAGCCAGCAGGAAACCATCCCAAGCGTAGGCGGACCAGCAGCGCAGAGATGTCCCCAGCCGATACACAGGCGAGCAGTACATGGCCACCGGATCGGACCGGACCCCCTCCACACGGGAGAGTGGGACATAGAAGAAAAAGAAAAGAAACGGCAGATCAACTGGTCTAAAAAGGGAGTCTATTTAAAGGCTAGAGTATACAAATGAGTTTTAAGGTGAGACTTAAATGCTTCTACTGAGGTGGCATCGCGAACTGTTACCGGGAGGGCATTCCAGAGTACTGGAGCCCGAACGGAAAACGCTCTATAGCCCGCAGACTTTTTTTGGGCTTTGGGAATCACTAATAAGCCGGAGTCCTTTGAACGCAGATTTCTTGCCGGGACATATGGTACAATACAATCGGCAAGATAGGATGGAGCTAGACCGTGTAGTATTTTATACGTAAGTAGTAAAACCTTAAAGTCACATCTTGAGTGCACAGGAAGCCAGTGCAGGTGAGCCAGTACAGGCGTAATGTGATCAAACTTTCTTGTTCTTGTCAAAAGTCTAGCAGCCGCATTTTGTACCAACTGTAATCTTTTAATGCTAGACATGGGGAGACTCGAAAATAATACGTTACAGTAGTCGAGGCGAGACGTAACAAACGCATGGATAATGATCTCAGCGTCTTTAGTGGACAGAATGGAGCGAATTTTAGCGATGTTATGGAGATGAAAGAAGGACGTTTTAGTAACGCTTTTAATGTGTGCCTCAAAGGAGAGAGTTGGGTCGAAGATAATACCCAGATTCTTTACCGTGTCGCCTTGTTTAATTGTTTGGTTGTCAAATGTTAGAGTTGTATTATTAAATAGAGTTTGGTGTATAGCAGGACCGATAATCAGCATTTCCGTTTTTTTGGCGTTGAGTTGCAAAAAGTTAGCGGACATCCATTGTTTAATTTCATTAAGACACGCCTCCAGCTGACTACAATCCGGCGTGTTGGTCAGCTTTAGGGGCATGTAGAGTTGGGTGTCATCAGCATAACAGTGAAAGCTGATACCGTATTTGCGTATGATGTCACCTAGCGGCAGCATGTAGATGCTGAAGAGTGCAGGGCCAAGGACCGAACCCTGGGGAACTCCACACGTTACCTTAACGTAGTCCGAGGTCACATTGTTATGGGAGACACACTGCATCCTATCAGTAAGATAAGAGTTAAACCAAGACAGGGCTAAGTCTGACATACCAATTCGTGTTTTGATACGTTCTAATAAAATATTATGATCGACGGTATCGAAAGCAGCGCTAAGATCGAGGAGCAGCAACATAGATGACGCATCAGAATCCATCGTTAGCAATAGATCATTAGTCATTTTTGCGAGGGCTGTCTCCGTGGAGTGATTTGCCCTGAAACCGGATTGAAAGGTTTCACATAGATTGTTAGACGCTAAGTGTTCATTTAACTGCTCCGCAACAATTTTTTCAAGGATTTTTGAAATAAAGGGAAGGTGAGACACCGGTCGGTAATTTACCATGAGGTCAGGATCGAGGTTAGGTCTTTTAAGAAGAGGATGAATAACCGCTTTTTTGAATGCAAGGGGAACACTGCCCGAGGAGAGTGATAAGTTTATAATATTTAGCACTGATGGACCTAATAATTCAAAGAGCTCCTTGATCAGTTTCCCAGGAAGAGGGTCAAGTAAACATATTGTCTGTTTTATTCCATTTACACGTTGTAACAATTCCTCTAATGTTATTTCCTCAAAACGAGAGAAACTATTTTGGAGGGCAGTATCCGCCGTATATACAATCGTGTCAGTGTTAATAGAACCCCGTTGTAGCTGGGACGCATTGTCTTTAATCTCCTTTCTAATGACTTCAATTTTCTTACTAAAGAATTGCATAAAGTCATCAGCTGAGTGGGTGGAGCTACTGGAAGGAGTCCCTTGTTGGGTTAGCGATGCTACCGTACTAAACAAAAATTTAGGATCGTTTTTATTACGGTGGATGAGATTTGAGTAATATTTAGCTTTAGCTAAGGTAAGCATGCGTTTATAAGTTATTAAACCATCACTCCATGCTTGATGGTGCACCTCAAGTTTAGTCGTGCGCCATTTGCGTTCCAGCTTTCTGCATAATAATTTCTGAGCTCTAGTTTCTTCTGTAAACCACGGGGTGCACTTTTTTGGAGCCTTTTTTAACTTTAGCGGTGCTATGTTATCAATGGTTTCGCGCAGGGTGTCGTTAAAGTTGTTAGTGAGGTTATCAATAGAGCCCACATACTTTGGGAATGGTGCCATTACCGAGGGCAGTAGGTCAGCAAGAGTTGTCGTTGTGGCTGTATTAATGTTGCGGCTGCTATAGCAGGTATTATTATTATTAGTTTGACGAACATGCGTCTGAACCTCGAATTTTATAAGGTAATGATCGGACAATACTTTAGTATACGGGAGTATCGTAACTTTGGAAACGGTGATGCCCCTGACAAGCACTAGGTCTATCGTATTACCGTTGCGATGCGTGGGTTCATTTATTATTTGTGTGAGACCACAGCTATCAATTACAGTCCGGAGCGCTACGCACGGTGGGTCCGATCGGGTATTCATATGGATATTAAAGTCCCCCATTATGATTATATTATCGGCGTGTGTCACTAGATCAGCAACGAACTCTGTGAATTCATTAATAAAGTCCGAATAGGGCCCTGGGGGGCGGTAGATAACAGCCAGGTGTAGAGGCAGCGGTGTGACAGACCTCATAGTAAGCACCTCAAACGATTTATATTTATTATTTATGTTAGGACTAAGGTTAAAGTTTTCGTTGTATATTAGTGCGACCCCCCCACCCCTTTTGAGCGGACGGGCAATATGCGCATGTGTAAAGTTAGGAGGACATGCCTCATTTAGCGCAAAAAAGTCGTTTGGTTTAAGCCAGGTTTCGCTGAGACCGATGACGTTAAGATTGTTGTCTCTGATAATATCATTAACTAACAACGTTTTAGGAGACAATGATCTTATGTTTAAAAAACCTATATTATAGGTAGTGGGCTGTTTTAGGGAATTTTTGATCAAATTATCCGTAGTAGCAATATTAATAATGTTGTGTTTATTATGCCCAGTGCATTTAGTATAGTTACGACCATATCTAGGAATTGATACGACAGGAATTTTCCGATTGTTTGATTGTTGCTTTGATAAACTGCACACATCATGGTTAGCCATCTCAGTAACGGGGATTTTCCGATTGTTTGTTTGTTGCTTTGATAAACTGCACGCATCATAGTTAGCCACCTCGGTAAAACACATGTCCAACTCTGAAACACTCAAAGCAGAAAAAACTTGTTCTAATTTAACTGACTCCTTACCCAGACCAGTAGTCTCGCATTTTCCATCTAAATCCGTCTTCGGGATGGAGGAAAGTGGTGTTCTGTGGGGATTAGCCTTCTGCTTTGTTTTTAGCCCCGCTCGGCATCCGCGTTTCCGATCACACCGCTGGCGTCTGCTCCGTAGACGGCCCCCGCTGCTACTAGACTCCGCTGCTTCACAGGCCGCTGGATGTAGCCGCCGACGTATTCCCATGCTAGTTAGCAAGTCTAGCACGCAAGCGTCTATCAGTCCAAAACGGCCCGATTCGTCCACATCCAGAAGTGTCTGGCGGTCGTACGTGATCACGGAGTGACCACGATGTGAGCCAGCCATAAAGTTTGTGGAATTGTCCGGTATTTCTGCCAAATGTTCCATCTTTAGCAAGAGCTCCTCGAGAGCGCAGCCCGTCCGGGCGCCGCCATCTTGGAATCGTATATATATACGTCGCACTGGAGTATAAGTCTCATTTTGGGGGAAATTTATTAGCTAAAATCCAACACCAAGAATAGACATTTGAATGGCAATTTAAAATATATGAAGAATAGTGACCAACAGGCTGAATAAGTGTACGTTATATGACGCATAAATAACCAACTGAGAAGGTGCCTGGTATGTTAACGTAACATATTATGGTAAGAGTCATTCAAATAACTATAACATATAGAACATGCTATACGTTTACCAAACAATCTGTCACTCCTAATCGATAAATCCCATGAAATCTTCTTCCTCGATGTCGCTTCTAAACAACTCTGCCAACTCCAAAGGTATGCGCCGCTCCCGCTTGTCGTTTTCTGCTGCATATTTCACTACGTCCAGCTTGTAATCTGCAGTACATGATTTCCTTTTCAGTGCCATTTTTGTTCAGCCCTTCTCAGTTTTATATAAGTTACCGCCAACGATGAAATTATCCATTTTAATAGCTACGGCAGTAGCATATAGCAAATAGCAGTTAGCATTCCATGACCCACAATGCACTTCTGCCATGACCCTCCCCCGCCGAATTGTTATTGGTTGACGTGTGTGTGACGATTGCTGACATTTTCTTCGTCTCTTCTGCGAATGAGATAAATAGTATTATTTAATATTTTACCGTAACGTGTTAATAATTTCACATAAAAGTCGCTCTGGAGTATATGTTGCACCCCCGGCCAAAGTATAAAAAAACTGTGATTTATAATCCGAAAAATACGGTACACAAATGTTTCGAGGCATGCTGGGAAGCCAGAAAAAAAAAAAAACCCAGCAACGCTTGAGTATACACTTAACTTTTTGCTCATAGCCTTGGTCATTCCAGTCCAGTGCCGGTCTGAAATCTTCACAGGTCTTTTTTCTTGCCTTTGGTGTTGGAGAGGTTTGAATGGAAGAGACTGATTCTGTGACTTTTATTCACATAACAAATTGAAATAACGAGTACTGAACAGTCTAATTTGTGTTTTTTGGGAGCACAAAGCGAAGTGGAAACAAAATGAAAGAGCACTGGACAGTGAATGTTGTCTGTCTGTCTGTGTTGGCCCTGCGATGGGGTGGCTACTTGTCCAGGGTGTACGCCGCCTTCCACCCATGTGCAGCTTAGATAGGCTCCAGCAATCCCCACGACCCCGAACGGGACAAGCGGTAGAAAATGGATGGATAGATAGTGTTCCAAGATGCTACCTCAGTAGAAGCATTTAAGTCTCACCTTAAAACTCATTTGTATACTCTAGCCTTTAAATAGACCCCCTTTTTAGACCAGTTGATCTGCCGTTTCTTTTCTTTTTCTCCTCTGTCCCACTGGAGGGGGTCCGGTCCGGTGGCCATGGATGAGGTGTTGGCTGTCCTGAGTCTGGACCTAGGATGGACCTCTCATCCAGAGCCGGGACCCAGGATGGAACTCTTGCCTGTGTATCGGTTGGGGACATCTCTGCGCTACTGATCCGCCTCTGCTTGGGATGGTTTCCTGTTGGCTCCACTATGCATGGGACTCTCTCTGCTGTGTTGGAGCCACTTTGGATTGGACTCTCACGGTTGTGTTGGATCCACTATGGATTGAACTTTCACAGTACCATGTTAGACCCGCTCGACATCCATTGCTTTCGGTTCCCCTAGGGTTGGGGGGTTGCCCACATATGCGGTCCTCTCCAAGGTTTCTCATAGTCATCATTGTCACCGACGTCCCACTGGATGTAAATTTTCCTTGCCCTTATGTGGGCTTTACCGAGGATGTCGTTGTGGTTTGTGTTGTGGTTTGTGCAGTCCTTTGAGATAGTGGGTCTCAACCTTTTTTCAGTGATGTACCCCCTGTGAACATTTTTTTAATTCAAGTACCCCCTAATCAGAGCAAAGCGTTTTTGGTTGGAAAAAAGAGATAAAGAAGTAAAATACAGCACTATGTCATCAGTTTCTGATTTATTAAATTGTATAACAGTGCAAAATATTGCTCATTTGTAGTGGTAGTTCTTGAACTATTTGGAAAAAAAGACATAAAAATAACTAAAAACCTAAAAAATAAACTAGTGATTCAATTATAAATAAAGATTTCTCCACATAGAAGTAATCATCAACTTAAAGTGCCCTCTTTGGGGATTGTAGTAGGGATCCATCTGGATTCATGAACTTAATTCCAAACATTTCTTCACAAAAAAAGAAATCTTTAACATCAATATTTATTGAACCTGTCCACAAAAAACCTAGCTTTCAACACTGAATATTGCATTGTTGCATTTCTTTCCACAGTTTATGAACTTACATTCATATTTTGTTGAATTATTATTCAATAAATATATTTATAAAGGATTTTTTAATTTTTGCTGTTTTTAGAATATTTTTAAAAAATCTCACGTACTCATTGCCATACCTCCAAGTACCCCCAGGGGTACGCGTACCCCAATTTGGAACCACTGCTTTGAGACACCAGTGATTTAGGGCTATATAAATAATCATTGATTGATTGATTGATTGGTATATGGACAGGAACTAAATACCAAGACAAAGGAAAACAACACACACAAGTCCAACCCGTTATAAGTGCTCATGAAAACATTAAGTGAACAAATTAAAGATAGGGTAAGATTCACTAAGCTCTGCTTCTTCCTACTACTTTTCAGACATGTTAAATTATGTAACTGTAACAATGAGAGTATTCAATGTAATTATTCTTGTTACGACTTGGAGATAATGAGAGGACCCAGATGCAGAGAGGAAGTTTCCAAAAATGACAGCTTTTATTTTGAAATAACTTTTTAACCTCCGGTGAAAAAGTATCTCACAAAAATATATACAACGTAGGGAAAATAAATCCAAGGATAAACACTTAACTCAAAAAATCACTCCAAAAAATAAGGAGGAATTTTACTTTAAGAAAAAATTAACAAAAATAGAATATCAAGAAGAATTAACCAAAAGCGCTCCAAAAGGAGGAAAAAAAAAAAACTCAAAAAATTTTATACAAATACAATATCTATGAATAAACAAAAAATCACTCAATCAATGAGGAAAACAAACGAAATTTGGAATAACAAAAAAAACCCACCAACTAGGTCGACGAAGGAAAACTAAGGACGCTCGAAGGAGGAAAAAGTAAACTCAAAATTTCAGCAAAAAATAACTGCTATGATCAAAAAATAAGAACAGGAAAAACAGGAGCAAGGCAAGGAGGGAATCAAGGACATGGACTTGGACATGGACATGGACATGGACATGGACATGGACATGGACATGGACATGGACATGGACATGGACTTGGACATGGACTTGGACATGGACATGGACATGGACATGGACATGGACATGGACATGGACATGGACATGGACATGGACTTGGACTTGGACATGGACATGGACATGGACGCTAGAAGGCACGATAGACGAGACGATCTGGCAAAGGACAAACAGAGAAGTGAGCTTAAATAGGACGTGGGAGTGATGGGGAACAAGTGGAAACAATCAGGAATCAAGGATGACGTCAGACTGGTGACACAAGCGGAAGGACCCGTGATCTGAAACAAGAGGGTAGCTTTTCAAAATAAAACACATAGAACACAAGACAGAAAAACAAACAAGACTTCCCTCACCGCGGTGTGACAATCCTGCAATGTACTGCTTGTAATATGACATAACAATAATCAATTCCTAAAATCAATCAATCAATCAATGTTTATTTATATAGCCCTAAATCACTAGTGTCTCAAAGGGCTGCACAAACCACAACACAAACCACTACGACATCCTTGGTAGGCCCACATAAGGGCAAGGAAAACTCAAATTACATGTCCACACATGAACCCCAATCATTAATCGCACGTTAAAAAGATAATGATATTCTAGAAGGTTGTTTGCGTATGTGTTGTGTTGTGTTGCTGGACTGGGTGCACACGCCCACACAATTACTGGAACGTCTCCTGTCTGTTATTGATTTATTAGTGGGCTTAGCAAATGTTTACATGGCGAGGCCGGAGACATATAAATCCAACAGACAAGCCCCGCCTCCCTTCCCAGTCTCTTCTCCGCACATTAGAGGTCATCAAACACACAGGCTAATAAACGAGTGCACAGGGAGACAAAGGCTATCAGAGGTTGTCTAGTCCTCTGTCCATACTGAGATGAACTTTTCCCTGCTCTGTGCAGTTGAAAGACATCAGCAATGCCTTCTGGATGTGAGCGTCATTATACAAAGTTCATTAAAAGTGCAACATTTAGGTAAAGCTTGCAACTTAGAATGTCATTAAATATGCAGATGTATTGACTTACCCGGTGGCAAAAGGAAAAAAAAAATTAAAAGTCGGTCCCTCCAGGAATTTGCGGGCTTTTACACAACAGTGCTTTTGTTTTATGTTCATACTTGTGCTTTGGACAATTAAAAGGCATAAACCGCTTTATTAGTTTGCTCTGCTTCCGGGTGTCATGTCTTGTGATCATGTTTTGTTTAGTTATGTTCTGTTTTGTTTAAAGGCCTACTGAAATGAGATTTTCTTATTCAAACGGGGATAGCAGGTCCATTCTATGTGTCATACTTGATCATTTCGCGATATTGCCATATTTTTGCTGAAAGGATTTAGTAGAGAACATCGACGATAAAGTTAGCAAGTTTTAGTCGCTGATAGAAAAGCTTTGCTTGTACCGGAAGTAGCAGACGATGTGCGCGTGACGTCACGGGTTGTGGAGCTCCTCACATCTGAACATTGTTCACAATCATGGCCACCGGCAGCGAGAGAGAAAGCGAGAAAGCGACGATTTCCCCAAAAAATTGAGTGAGGATGAAAGATTCGTGGATGAGGAAAGTGAGAGAGAAGGGCTAGAAAAACAAAAAAAACTAGACGGCAGAGCGATTCAGATGTTATTAGACAAATTTACTAGGATAGTTCTGGAAAATCCCTGATCTGCTTATTGTGTTACTAGTGTTTTAGTGAGATTATATGGTCGTAACTGTACAACCTAAAGGTCGGAGGGGTGTGGCCACGGGTGTGGTGACGGCCAGTGTCTCCGAGGGAAGCCACATTTCTCGACGAGGCGAAGGCAGCCGATGCTTCCTCCATGTTGGAAGCATCCGACGGTCGGGGGCGGCCGGTGGGAGGAGGCAAGAGAGTCCGAAGCTGCCTCTTTGACAGGTGCAGAAGGAAGGACTCAAGCTCTCCGCTCATGTCTACGGTAAGAGCCGACTTATTACCACCATTTTCTCACCGAAACCTGCCGGTTTACATGTGGTAGGGAACCATGTTCGCTTGACCGCTCTGTTCCAAAGCTTCACCGTCATCTTTCGGGAATGTAAACAAGGAAACAAGGAAACACCGGCTGTGTTTGTGTTGCTAAAGGCGACCGCAATACACCGCTTTCCAACTACATCCTTCTTCTTTGACGTCTCCTTTATTAATTGAACAAATTGCAAAAGATTCAGCAGCACAGATGTCCAGAATACTGTGGAATCATGCAATGAAAAGAGACGACTTATAGCTGTGAACGGTGCTGGAGCAAAATGTCCTCTACAAAGCGTGACGTCACGCGCACGCGTCATCATACCGCAACGTTTTAGCTTGATATTTTTTCGCTGCAAAATTTAAATTTGCAATTTAGTAAACTAAACTGGCAGTATTGGCATATGTTGCAATGTTAATATTTCATTATTCATATATAAACTATCAGACTGCGTGGTCGGTAGTAGTGGGTTTCAGTAGGCCTTTAAGACTCTATTGCTCCGTGTTTTTTTCTGTCATGATGGGGGGGTCACAGCTTGTTGCGGGGTCGTTCTCCCAGGAAAGCAGACGGACTACTCGGGACATGGCGTGCAGGAATAAACGTGATTTAATTTTAACTAAAAATGGTACAAACAAAAAGCGCTCAAGGCGAAAGCACAACTTAAAGCAGGAAACAAAACTATCACTTAGACTGAACTATGGACATGAAACAAAAGTAACTAACTGTGGCATGAATAAACAAAAAAAAAAAACTTACTTGGCATGCCATGAAAAGAACAGAGGCATTGCATGATATAAGCAAGACTTACTGTGGCAAAAACAGAGCGTGAAACAAACAACAAAAATGACGCCAGGCCGACTGCCTGGCAACTACAAGCTTAAATACTTCCTTTGAATAGTGCTCGGGAAGCAGGTGAGCAGGCGAGCACTAATCAGAGACAGGTGAACACAATAAGTAACTGAGGCGACAAAACAAGGGAGTGAAAAAACACGGAGCAGTAGAGTCTTAAACAAACAGAGCATAACGAAACAAAACATGATCAAAAGACATGACACCAAGGTCCAACTCAAAACAGAACAGAACATTTTTACAACTTTTTTTTTTTTTTTTTTTTTTTTTTTTTTTTACAATAACATTGCCTCAAATTGTGATTTTATGAATTTGTTTTGGATTTTTTATTTTAAGTATTCTTTTTAACTGTGACACACTGCAATGTGTGGTCACATACATAGTAGTTATTTGAGATAGGATTTATGGCTCTTTGAAAGGAGCCGAATCTTGAAAAACCGTTCCTGTCAAAGAGTCATTCAAAAGACTGCCTCGTTATTAAATGTACTTTTTGCCAGCAGTTGTAAGATGGTATGTGGGTATTAGTAATAATGTATACATTATTATTGTATAATAATGTATACTTTCCATCGAGGACGTGGAAGACATCTACCTATTTGGAACCGTGATTGGGCTGGGCATAGCTCTGGTGTATTATCAAATCCGTAAGACGATGGCAGCCACTCAAGGAGCCAAAAGGCTGTTTGTCGCAATGGATGGTTTGGGCTGGGCTGTGGGAACAGACTGCGGCGATTTCTGCACTGAAACGCAATATGGATCAAATCATGGAGAAACTTGATGAAAAGGAAAATTGAATTGAATTTGAGAGCACCCATGGACGAATAGAACAGACAAGTCATTGTTATGTCTGCTTGCGTAAAACAAACATCCTAATCTATGAGTTGACTCCCTCGAATGGCCTTGACGCTGTGGAAACAGGACCAGGCTGTTCTTAAAAACACCCCCAAGGACACCTCAATGATGGACGCTTATGACCACCCTCCCTCCTCAACAACACATGGAGTTGAACTTTTGCAGATCGGCCTCAGTCTAAAAACATTACATCATCACACCCAAGACAATTAGGCATTCACGCACCCCACCCCCACCCTTACCCCACGCCTTCACCACCGATTTTTCACCTTATCCAAGGTCGGGTCGCAGGGGCAGCACCCTAAACAGGGAAGACCAGACTTCTCTCTCCCAAGGCACTTCGTCCAGCTCCTCCTGGGGGATCCCGAGGCATTTCCAGGCCAGCCGGGACACATAGTCTTCCCAACGTGTCCTAGGTCTTCCCCGTGGCCTCCTACCAGTCGGAAATGCCCAAAAGACCTCCCAAAGGAGGCATCCTGACCAGCTTTCTCTGAGGATTGTTTTCCCGGGATGCAATTGGACTAGAATAGTCATTTTTAATTTCTACTCAAAAAAAGGGTACAACAAAAGGCGCTCGCAGCACAGGTACAAAACTTAACGCAGGGAACCAAAAAAAGCACTTGAACGTGAGCTAAGGACATAAAACAGAAGCCACTAACTTTGGCATAAATGAACAAAAACTTACTTGCGGTGACGTGAGCAGGGCAACATGGACTATGAAATTGCAAGAAAGAGTAAACATGACATGACACAGAGTGTGAAAAGATCATGAACAATGAGGCCAGAACGACCAACTGAAAAACCAGGCTTAAATAAAAATGACATGATTGAAACAGGTGCGTGAGTCCAACACGTGAGACAGGCGAATCTAATGGGTCGCCATGGTGACAAAACAAGGGAGTGAAAAAACAGGAAGCAATGGAGTCTTAAACAAAACATGATCACAAGACATGACAAAAACCTTTGAAAGGTGAAACATTCGCCGTGTTACTTGGCTATAAATCATTTCTCCGAATTTCAATACAATTCTGACATTACTTCATACCATCAGCTTGTTATCATGGCCCTAAGCAGTGGTCTCCAAAATGCGGCCACGGGGCCATTTTTTTGTACACACGCTTTTTTTGTCCCTGGACATTTATTAAAAACATAATACAATTAATATTAGTGATGATGTATATTATTCTCTCCTCTCTGAGCTGCAACCTTATCGTGGTAGAGGAGTTTGCGTGTCCCAATGATCCTAGGAGCTATGTTGTCCGGGGGCATAAAGCCCCCTGGTAGGGTCTCCCAAGGCAAACAGGTTCTAGGTGAGGGATCAGACAAAGAGCAGCTCGAAGACCTTTATGAAGAAGAAAAATCATGGACCCAGATTTCCCTCGCCCGGACGCGGGTCACCGGGGCAGGTGTGGCACGATGGCGAGCGCCTGGTGGCCGGGCCTGTTCCCATGGGGCCCGGCCGGGCACAGCCCGAAGAGGCAACGTGGGTCACCCCTCCAATGGGCTCACCACCCATAGCAGGGGCCATAGAGGTCGGGTGCGATGTGAGCTGGGCGGCAGCCGAAGGCAGGAAACTTGGCGGTCCGATCCTCGGCTACAGAAGCTAGCTCTTGGGACGTGGAACGTCACGTCACTGGGGGGGAAAGAGCCTGAGCTAGTGCGCGAAGTCGAGAAATTCCAGCTGGATATAGTCGGACTCACTTCGACGCACAGCAAGGGCTCTGGAACCACTTCTCTCGAGAGGGATTGGACCCTCTTCCACTCTGGCGTTGCCGGCAGTGAGAGGCGGCGGGCTGGGGTGGCAATTCTTGTTTCCCCCCGGCTCAAAGCCTGTACGTTGGAGTTCAACCCGGTGGACGAAAGGGTAGCCTCCCTCCGCCTTCGGGTGGGGGGACGGGTCCTGACTGTTGTTTGTGCTTATGCACCAAACAGCAGTTCAGAGTACCCACCCTTTTTGGGAACACTCGAGGGAGTACTGGAAAGTGCTCCCCCGGGTGATTCCCTTGTCCTACTGGGAGACTTCAACGCTCACGTTGGCAACGACAGTGAAACCTGGAGAGGCGTGATTGGGAAGAATGGCCGCCCGGATCTGAACCCGAGTGGTGTTTTGTTATTGGACTTTTGTGCTCGTCACGGTTTGTCCATAACAAACACCATGTTCAAACATAAGGGTGTCCATATGTGCACTTGGCACCAGGACACCCTAGGCCGCAGTTCCATGATCGACTTTGTAGTTGTGTCATCGGATTTGCGGCTTCATGTTTTGGACACTCGGGTGAAGAGAGGGGCGGAGCTTTCTACCGATCACCACCTGGGGGTGAGTTGGCTGCGATGGTGGGGGAGGATGCCGGACAGACCTGGGAGGCCCAAACGCATTGTGAGGGTCTGCTGGGAACATCTGGCAGAGTCTCCTGTCAGACAAAGTTTCAATTCCCACCTCCGGAAGAACTTTGAACATGTCACGAGGGAGGTGCTGGACATTGAGTCCGAGTGGACCATGTTCCGCACCTCTATTGTCAAGGCGGCAGATCGGAGCTGTGGCCGCATGGTAGTTGGTGCCTGTCGGGGCGGCAATCCTAAAACCCCTTGGTGGACACCAGCGGTGAGGGATGCCGTCAAGCTGAAGAAGGAGTCCTATCGGGTCCTTTTGGCTCATAGGACTCCGGAGGCAGTGGACAGGTACCGACAGGCCAAGCGGTGTGCAGCTTCAGCGGTCGCGGAGGCAAAAACTCGGACATGGGAGGAGTTCGGGGAAGCCATGGAAAACGACTTCCGGACGGCTTCGAAGCGATTCTGGACCACCGTCCGCCGCCTCAGGAAGGGGAAGCAGTGCACTATCAACACCGTGTATGGTGCGGATGGTGTTCTGCTGACCTCAACTGCGGATGTTGTGGATAGGTGGAAGGAATACTTCGAAGACCTCCTCAATCCCACCAACACATCTTCCTATGAGGAAGCAGTGCCTGGGGAATCTGTGGTGGACTCTCCTATTTCTGGGGCTGAGGTCGCTGAGGTAGTTAAAAAGCTCCTCGGTGGCAAGGCCCCAGGGGTGGACGAGATCCGCCCGGAGTTCCTTAAGGCTCTGGATGCTGTGGGGCTGTCTTGGTTGACAAGACTTTGCAGCATCGCGTGGACATCGGGGGCGGTACCTCTGGATTGGCAGACCGGGGTGGTGGTTCCTCTCTTTAAGAAGGGGGACCGGAGGGTGTGTTCCAACTATCGTGGGATCACACTCCTCAGCCTTCCCGGTAAGGTTTATTCAGGTGTACTGGAGAGGAGGCTACGTCGGATAGTCGAACCTCGGATTCAGGAGGAACAGTGTGGTTTCCGTCCTGGTCGTGGAACTGTGGACCAGCTCTATACTCTCGGCAGGGTTCTTGAGGGTGCATGGGAGTTTGCCCAACCAGTCTACATGTGCTTTGTGGACTTGGAGAAGGCATTCGACCGTGTCCCTCGGGAAGTCCTGTGGGGAGTGCTCAGAGAGTATGGGGTATCGGACTGTCTTATTGTGGCGGTCCGTTCCCTGTACGATCAGTGCCAGAGCTTGGTCCGCATTGCCGGCAGTAAGTCGAACACATTTCCAGTGAGGGATGGACTCCGCCAAGGCTGTCCTTTGTCACCGATTCTGTTCATAACTTTTATGGACAGAATTTCTAGGCGCAGTCAAGGCGTTGAGGGGTTCTGGTTTGGTAACCGCAGGATTAGGTCTCTGCTTTTTGCAGATGATGTGGTCCTGATGGCTTCATCTGACCGGGATCTTCAGCTCTCGCTGGATCGGTTCGCAGCCGAGTGTGAAGCGACCGGAATGAGAATCAGCACCTCCAAGTCCGAGTCCATGGTTCTCGCCCGGAAAAGGGTGGAATGCCATCTCCGAGTTGGGGAGGAGACCCTGCCCCAAGTGGAGGAGTTCAAGTACCTAGGAGTCTTGTTCACGAGTGAGGGAAGAGTGGATCGTGAGATCGACAGGCGGATCGGTGCAGCGTCTTCAGTAATGCGGACGTTGTACCGATCCGTTGTAGTGAAGAAGGAGCTGAGCCGGAAGGCAAAGCTCTCAATTTACCGGTCGATCTACGTTCCCATCCTCACCTATGGTCATGAGCTTTGGGTCATGACCGAAAGGATAAGATCACGGGTACAAGCGACCGAAATGAGTTTCCTCCGCTGTGTGGCGGGGCTCTCCCTTAGAGATAGGGTGAGAAGCTCTGCCATCCGGGAGGGACTCAAAGTAAAGCCGCTGCTCCTTCACATCGAGAGGAGCCAGATGAGGTGGTTCGGGCATCTGGTCAGGATGCCACCCAAACGCCTCCCGAGGGAGGTGTTTAGGGCACGTCCAACCGGTAGGAGGCCACGGGGAAGACCCAGGACACGTTGGGAAGACTACGTCTCCCGGCTGGCCTGGGAACGCCTCGGGATCCCCCGGGAAGAGCTAGACGAAGTGGCTGGGGAGAGGGAAGTCTGGGTTTCCCTGCTTAGGCTGTTGCCCCCGCGACCCGACCTCGGATAAGCGGAAGATGATGGATGGATTGATGGTATATTATTCTATACGGCACTCATTTACTTTGTCGCCTGTCAGATTTGGAGGTTTTGTTCAGGTAGCTTTGCATATGTTGACCACAACAGTCAGCACAGTACACATCTAAGGGAGTATAATGTACACTGTGTGTCCACTTATGTGACCAGCCGGGCTTGGGTTACACGCTTTAATGTGACGGAGAGGAGAAACTGCTCTGGATGCTTACGAGCAGCGGGGAGGATGGAGACGTAAATAAATCCCCCATCAGTTGATAGAGCAGCTCACATGTCCATAGCACATGATCACACTCTTAAAGGAACAAACACCTACTTATCATGCCTATCTATCTGTCTATCTATCTATCTATCTATCTATCTATCTATCTATCTATCTATCTATCTATCTATCTATCTATCTATCTATCTATCTATCTATCTATCTATCTATCTATCTATCTAATGACAACAAACATTTTGTGGTAGTAAAAATATTGATCTAATCCAGGGGTGGGCAACTAATTTTTACATGGAGCCGCATGAGCAACCCGAGCACTGCTGGAGGGCCACACTGACAATATTTCGATTAAATTTTGCTCAAATTATTTTTGATATACCGTAAGATAAATAATAATAATAATAATAATAATAATAATTTAATTTAACCTAACTTAACTTTATACAAAAGCAGATTGCTTTTGATGCTTTTATTTTTAACACTGTCTTACACAACACTTCCTGGTGTATAAAACAATGCAAAAATGTCCATTTCTGTCACTTTATCCTGCATCCTCTTTAAAAGTCAAACATTTTTCCCCGTCAGATTTGGACGACCATCCGTTGTCACACCTGCCAGCTAGTGCTATTTCAGTCTTGCCCAGGGGCGTCACTAGACCTAATACTGTACTGGGGCACACCTGGGGCACAAATAATTCATGTGAGCGTGCAAAGCGCGCAAGCAAAAACATTTTTAGCACTTATTTATCATAAAAAATAAATAAATAGTGCTTTAAACTATGAAATCATATCAGATTATGTTGTATGGATCTTTGATTAACCACCTGAAATTAACTAATGCATTTGATCTACTTGTGCACTTTTTTACTTCAGACTTCTAAACTGCTACTGGTAAAAGCAAAATGGAAGAGCAATGAATCTTTTTGAAATATATATTGCAGTAATAATTTGCAAATTTAACATCTACAAAAGTAAAACAAAAAATAAAGCACCCCTACATCTCTGGGTTCTTTTACATTATTTAATTTCCATTTATGGCAATGTGGCTAATCCTATTTCAGATACACAAAACTATAAAATATACACAAAACAATAAAGGCACAGTAGTAGAATAAATGAACAACTGTTGTGTGTCTGTTCAGGGAATCATTTTCTGAGAAGTAAACTGTAACGTCTCCTTTTCATTTTTGCAAAGTGGTCAATCACTCTGGACAGACATAGAAATATTACAGTAACTGTTATACAGTTGACCAGTGCTTCCCAACTGCTGGGTCGTGACATAAAAGTGGATTGTGTGTCATTTTCAGTGAGTCGCAGTTAGATGTGTGCATGGAAAAAAAAAAAGTTTAGGGAGAAAAAAATCAAATTGTGGCAACAAAACCAGATTATTTTAGCCTTTTTTCTAGTGACTATTAGTGAGTCTTTTAGCAAAAGGCAAACCGATTAACAAGTTGGAGGAAGACTCAGGACAGACATGGAAATATATTTTTAAAAAATCTAAATGGGGTAACAAAACCCGATATTTTCTGCCATCTTTCTGAAAACAAATACAGAAATGTTACTATTTTTTCTGGAAACAAAACCAGATGCTTTAGCTGTAGCCATTTTTCTGGTGACAAAACAAGATTATTTTAGTCAAAGTCACACCGATTAACAAGACAAGTCTACTGTGCTATTTTTCTGTTAAATAAACTTAAATGATTTAAAAATTTGGCTCACTACTTGATGATATGGAAAAAAAAAATTCTTCCTGAAAAACTATTTGAGAAGCACTCAACTCACACATGCTTACTCCAAATCATCATTGATGCAGAACCAGCAGACAATAACCAACATTATGTTTCATGTTCATTGGAAATTCCCCCGACAGCTCGTACAGCAAATGAATATGTTTGTCTTGATACAAGGAATAACGTTAGCTAACTTAGCATCAACTTAAGACAATGATGTTGCCTAGCTAGCTAGGACTTCACTTACATCTCTCATTCCTCGCTTCTTCTCTGCTGCGGGCGAATAACTTTCTGATATCCATCTAGGAGTTACAGTTTGAGTCAAATCAAAATCAAAATAATATAATTAACAAATTGTTTTTGGCTAACGTTACCTACCTCAGCAGTGATTCGCATCACCTCCCTCTCACGTGCCCCAGTGAAATCTGTCTGGCGACGCCCCTGGTCTTAACATGTCCAAACATGTATTTACCTCTGTGAACAAGTCATTACTTGTGGTTGTCCCTTTTAATTGACCGCATGGCTGCCAGGTACTCCGTGATTTGAAAGTCTGCAGTTAACCCACGTAAGAAGATGAGCAGCCGGGCGGTGTCACGTAGATCACAGCTCTCATCCAAAGTCAAAGTTGGCCGTTCTGTTTTTCAGCTGAAGCTCCAAGTCTCCAGCAATGGTCTCAACCCGCCTTGTTACAGTGCGTCGGGAGAGTGACACGTTGTCAAATGCACCCCTCTTCTCCAGACATATCAGCGCAACAGAGTCCAATAAGCACTCCTTAATAAACTCTCCGTCAGAAAATGCCTTTCTGGCGATTTTGTGAGGAATGACAAAACTTGTCCTGACGGCTGCTTCTCTGGAGGTGTGAAATTTGGCAAAAAGTCCTTGTTGGGTTTGCAGTTTTACCATCAACGCATCAGCCTCCCTTGCGCGCTCTTCATCAGACAGATTCCGGTATTTTTCCTCGTGCTTCGTCGTGTAGTGGCGATTCAAATTATATTATTTAATCATAGCAATCTGTGTACCACAAATTAAGCACACAGCTTTACCTTTAATTTCTGTAAATAAATACTTGGCAGTCCATGTCTTGTTGAAAACACGGCATTCGTCATCAACTTTTCTCTTTTTAGCGTCTCGGGGGTAACCGGGCATCACTTGTCGCTGTGCACCTTCACTCACAACTTACACACGGACATACGCCAATAAATAACACTTTTCAAAATAAAAGCAGCAAGTTGCATTGCACGCACGACATAAATGTTTTTTAAAAAAGTATTTTGTAATTTGTGATTGCCGCTGTTCACATTCACTCACAATCACGCACGCGCCTACGTCCACACGGAAGTAATACCAATAATGCTTTTCAAAACAAAAGCAGCACCGTTGTATTGCACACTCGACATAGATACTTTTTTAAATGTATTTTGTAATTTATGATTGGCCTCACGCGGGGCGGACAGGGACGCAGAATGCCCAGGTCTGAAAACAGCCCACTACCTATAATATGGGCTTTCTAAACATCAGATCTTTGTCTCCTGCTAAAGATGGAACATTTGGCAGAAATACCGGACAATTCCACAAACTTTATGGCTGGCTCACATCGTGGTCACTCCGTGATCACGTACGACCGCCAGACACTTCTGGATGTGGACATATCGGGCCGTTTTGGACTGATAGACGCGGGCGTGCTAGACTTGCTAACTAGCATGGGAATACATCGGCGGCTACATCAAGCGGCCTGTGAAGCAGGGGAGTCTAGTAGCAGCGGGGGCCGTCTACGGAGCAGACGCCAGCGGTGTGATCGGAAACGCGGATGCCGAGCGGGGCTAAAAACAAAGCAGAAGGCTAATCACCACAGAACACCACTTTCCTCCATCCCGAAGACGGATTTAGATGGAAAATGCGAGACTACTGGTCTGGGTAAGGAGTCAGTTAAATTAGAACAAGTTTTTTCTCCTTTGAGTGTTTCAGAGTTGGACATGTGTTTTACCGAGGTGGCTAACTATGATGCGTGCAGTTTATCAAAGCAACAAACAAACAATCGGAAAATCCCCGTTACTGAGGTGGCTAACCATGATGCGTGCAGTTTATCAAAGCAACAATCAAACAATCGGAAAATTCCTGTCGTATCAATTCCTAGATATGGTCGTAACTATACTAAATGCACTGGGCATAATAAACACAACATTATTAATATTGCTACTACGGATAATTTGATCAAAAACTCCCTAAAACAGCCCACTACCTATAATATAGGTTTTTTAAACATAAGATCATTGTCTCCTAAAACGTTGTTAGTTAATGATATTATCAGAGACAACAATCTTAACGTCATCGGTCTCAGCGAAACCTGGCTTAAACCAAACGACTTTTTTGCGCTAAATGAGGCATGTCCTCCTAACTTTACACATGCGCATATTGCCGTCCGCTCAAAAGGGGTGGGGGGGTCGCACTAATATACAACAAAAACTTTAACCTTAGTCCTAACATATATAATAAATATAAATCGTTTGAGGTGCTTACTATGAAGTCTGTCACACCGCTGCCTCTACACCTGGCTGTTATCTACCGCCCCCCAGGGCCCTATTCGGACTTTATTAATGAATTCTCAGAGTTCGTTGCTGATCTAGTGACACACGCCGATAATATAATCATAATGGGGGACTTTAATATCCATATGAATACCCCATCGGACCCACCGTGCGTAGCGCTCCAGACTGTAATGGATAGCTGTGGTCTCACACAAATAATAAATGAACCCACCCATCGCAACGGTAATACGATAGACCTAGTGCTTGTCAGGGGCATCACCGTTTCCAAAGTTACGATACTCCCGTATACTAAAGTATTGTCCGATCATTACCTTATAAAATTCGAGGTTCAGACGCATGTTCGTCAAACTAATAATAATAATAACTGCTATAGCAGCCGCAACATTAATACAGCCACAACGACAACTCTTGCTGACCTACTGCCCTCGGTAATGGCACCATTCCCAAAGTATGTGGGCTCTATTGATAACCTCACTAACAACTTTAACCACGCCCTGCGCGAAACCATTGATAACATAGCACCGCTAAAGTTAAAAAAGGCTCCAAAAAAGCGCACCCCGTGGTTTACAGAAGAAACTAGAGCTCAGAAATTATTATGTAGAAAGCTGGAACGCAAATGGCGCACGACTAAACTTGAGGTGCACCATCAAGCATGGAGTGATGGTTTAATAACTTATAAACGCATGCTTACCTTAGCTAAAGCTAAATATTACTCAAATCTCATCCACCGTAATAAAAACGATCCTAAATTTTTGTTTAGTACGGTAGCATCGCTAACCCAACAAGGGACTCCTTCCAGTAGCTCAACCCACTCAGCTGATGACTTTATGCAATTCTTTAGTAAGAAAATTGAAGTCATTAGAAAGGAGATTAAAGACAATGCGTCCCAGCTACAACGGGGTTCTATTAACACTGACACGATTGTATATACGGCGGATACTGGCCTCCAAAATAGTTTCTCTCAAGATGTGACTTTAAGGTTTTACTACTTACGTATAAAATACTACACGGTCTAGCTCCATCTTATCTTGCCGATTGTATTGTACCATATGTCCCGGCAAGAAATCTGCGTTCAAAGGACTCCGGCTTATTAGTGATTCCCAAAGCCCAAAAAAAGTCTGCGGGCTTTAGAGCAATTTCCGTTCGGGCTCCAGTACTCTGGAACACCCTCCCGGTAACAGTTCGCGATGCCACCTCAGTAGAAGCATTTAAGTCTCACCTTAAAACTCATTTGTATACTCTAGCCTTTAAATAGACTCCCTTTTTAGACCAGTTGATCTGCTGTTTCTTTTCTTTTTCTTCTATGTCCCACTCTCCCGTGTGGAGGGGGTCCGGTCCGATCCGGTGGCCATGTACTGCTCGCCTGTGTATCGGCTGGGGACATCTCTGCGCTGCTGGTCCGCCTACGCTTGGGATGGTTTCCTGCTGGCTCCGCTGTGAACGGGACTCTCGCTGCTGTGTCTTGGATCCTCCTTGGACTGGACTCTCGCGACTGTGTTGTATCCATTGTGGATTGAACTTTCGAAGTATCCTGTTAGATCCGCTCGACATCCATTGCTTTCCTCCTCTCTAAGGTTCTCATAGTCATCATTGTCACCGACGTCCCACTGGGGCATTATTGTCACCAATGTCCCACTGGGTGTGAGTTTTCCTTGCCCTTATGTGGGCCTACCGAGGATGTCGTGGTGGTTTGTGCAGCCCTTTGAGACACTAGTGATTTAGGGCTATATAAGTAAACATTGATTGATTGATTGATTATTAGTCAATGAGGTCATTAGTGCATTAGTGCATTATATTTATATAGCGCTTTTCTCTAGTGACTCAAAGCGCTTTCCATCGTGAAACCCAATATCTAAGTTACATTTAAACCAGTGTGGGTGGCACTGGGAGCAGGTGGGTAAAGTGTCTTGCCCAAGGACACAACGGCAGTGACCAGGATGGCGGAAGCGGGAATCGAACCTGCAACCCTCAAGTTGCTGGCACGGCCGCTCTACCAACCGAGCTATGCCGCCCCATTAGAGACAACAACCTTAACGTCATCGGTCTTAGCGAAACCTGGCTTAAACCAGACGACTTTTTTGCGATAAATGAGGCATCCCCTCCTAACTATACGAATGCGCATATTGCCCGTCACCTCAAAAGGGGAGGGGGTGTCGCACTAATATACAACGAAAACTTTAACTTTAGTCCTAACTTAAATAATAAATATAAATCGTTTGAGGTGCTTTCTATGAAGTCTGCCACACCTCTGCCTCTGTGCCTGGCCGTTATCTACCGCCCCCCAGGGCCCTATTCGGACTTTATTAGTGAATTCTCAGAGTTTGTTGCTGATCTAGTGACGCACGCCGATAATATAATTATAATGGGGGACTTTAATATCCATATGAATACCCCATTGGACCCACCGTGCGTGGCGCTCCAGACTATAATTGATAGCTGTGGTCTTACACAAATAATAAATGAACCAACGCATCGCAGCGGTAATACGATAGACCTAGTGCTTGTCAGAGGTATCACCGTCTCCAAAGTTATGATACTCCCGTATACTAAAGTAATGTCCGATCATCACCTTATAAAATTCGAAGTCCAGACTCATGTTTGGCAAGCTAATAATAATAATAACTGCTATAGCAGCCGCAACATTAATGCTGCCACAACGACGACTCTTGCGGACCTACTGCCCTCGGTAATGGCACCGTTCCCAAAGTATGTGGGCTCTATTGATAACCTCACTAACAACTTTAACAACGCCCTGCGCGAAACCATTGATAGTATAGCACCGCTGAAGTTAAAAAAGGCTCCAAAAAGGCGTACGCCATGGTTTACTGAAGAAACTAGAGCTCAGAAATTATTATGTAGAAAGCTGGAACGCAAATGGCGCACGACTAAACTTGAGGTGCACCATCAAGCATGGAGTGATAGTTTAATAACTTATAAACGCATGCTTACCTTAGCTAAAACTAATTATTACTCAAATCTCATCCGCATTAATAAAAACGATCCAAAATTTTTGTTTAGTACAGTAGCATCGCTAACCCAACAAGGGACTCCTTCCAGTAGCTCCACCCATTCGGCAGATGACTTAATGAAGTTCTTTAATAAGAAAATTGAACTTATTAGAAAGGAGATTAAAGACAATGCGTCCCAGCTACAACGGGGTTATAGTAACACAGATACGATTGTATATACGGCGGATACTGCAAATATCCAAAATAGTTTCTCTCGTTTTGATGAAATAACATTAGAAGGATTGTTACAACGTGTAAATGGAATAAAACAAACAACATGTTTACTTGACCCACTTCCTGGGAAACTTATCAAGGAGCTTTTTGTATTATTAGGTCCATCAGTGCTAAATATTATAAACTTATCACTTTCCTCGGGCACTGTTCCCGTTGCATTCAAAAAAGCGGTTATTCATCCTCTCCTTAAAAGACCTAACCTCGATCCTGACCTCATGGTAAACTACCGACCGGTGTCACACCTTCCCTTTATTTCGAAAATCCTCGAAAAAACTGTTGCAGAGCAGCTAAATGAGCACTCAGCGTTTAAAAATCTATGTGAAACCTTTCAATCCGGTTTCAGGGCAAATCACTCGACTGAGACAGCCCTCGCAAAATTGACTAATGATCTATTGCTAACGATGGACTCTGATGCGTCATCTATGTTGCTGCTCCTCGATCTTAGCGCTGCTTTCGATACCGTCGATCATAATATTTTATTAGAGCGTATCAAAATACGAATTGGTATGTCAGACTCAGCCCTGTCATGGTTTAACTCTTATCTTACTGATAGGATGCAGTGCGTCTCCTATAACAGTGTGACCTCGGACTATGTTAAGGTAACGTGTGGAGTTCCCCAGGGTTCGGTCCTTGGCCCTGTACTCTTCAGCATCTACATGCTGCCGCTGGGTGACGTCATACGCAAATACGGTATTAGCTTTCACTGTTATGCTGATGACACCCAACTCTACATGCCCCTAAAGCTGACCAACACGCCGGACTGTAGTCAGTTGGAAGCGTGTCTTAATGAAATTAAACAATGGATGTCCGCTAACTTTTTGCAACTTAATGCCAAAAAAACGGAAATGCTGCTAGACACCGACCTCTATTTAATAATACAACTCTAACATTTGACAACCAAATAATAAAACAAGGTGACTCTGTAAAAAATCTGGGTATTATCTTCGACCCAACTCTCTCCTTTGAGTCACACATTAAAAGCGTTACTAAAACGGCCTTCTTTCATCTCCGTAATATCGCTAAAATTCGCTCCATTTTGTCCACTAAAGACGCCGAGATCATTATCCATGCGTTTGTTACGTCTCGTCTCGATTACTGTAACGTATTATTTTCGGGTCTCCCCATGTCTAGCATTAAAAGATTACAGTTGGTACAAAATGCGGCTGCTAGACTTTGATCATATTACGCCTGTACTGGCTCACCTGCACTGGCTTCCTGTGCACTTAAGATGTGACTTTTAGGTTTTACTACTTACGTATAAAATACTACACGGTCTAGCTCCAGCCTATCTTGCCGATTGTATTGTACCGTATGTCCCGGCAAGAAATCTGCGTTCAAAAGACTCCGGCTTATTAGTGATTCCTAGAGCTCAAAAAAAGTCTGCGGGCTATAAAGCGTTTTCCGTTCGGGCTCCAGTACTCTGGAATGCCCTCCCGGTAACAGTTCGAGATGCTACCTCAGTAGAAGCATTTAAGTCTCATCTTAAAACTCATCTGTATACTCTAGCCTTTAAATAGACCTCCTTTTTAGACCAGTTGATCTGCCGCTTCTTTTCTTTCTCCTATGTCCCCCCCTCCCTTGTGGAGGGGGTCCGGTCCGATGACCATGGATGAAGTACTGACTGTCCAGAGTCGAGACCCAGGATGGACCGCTCCTCGGGACCCAGGATGGACCGCTCGCCTGTATCGGTTGGGGACATCTCTACGCTGCTGATCCGCTTGAGATGGTTTCCTGTGGACGGGACTCTCGCTGCTTTCTCGGAGCCACTCTGGATTGAACTTTCACAGTATCATGTTAGACCCGCTCGATATCCATTGCTTTCGGTCCCCTAGAGGGGGGGGGGGGGGTTGCCCACATCTGAGGTCCTCTCCAAGGTTTCTCATAGTCAGCATTGTCACTGGCGTCCCACTGGATGTGAATTCTCCCTGCCCACTGGGTGTGAGTTTTCCTTGCCCTTTTGTGGGTTCTTCCGAGGATGTTGTAGTCGTAATGATTTGTGCAGTCCTTTGAGACATTTGTGATTTGGGGCTATATAAATAAAACATTGATTGATCTAATCCCTATTGTGTCAAACATTTACTAGTCATTTGCAAAACCCAAAAACCAATGAAGTTGGCACGTTGTGTAAATCGTATATAAAAACAGAATACATCCATCCATTCATTTTCTGCCGCTTATCCCTTTCGGGGTGACGGAGGGTGCCGGGGCCTAACTCAGCTCAATTGAATAGACTGCAAAGACAAGACATTTAATGTTCAAACTGAGAAACTTTTTTTTTTTTTTTTGCAAAATATCTTGAAATTATAATTTAATGGCAGCAGCACATTGTAAAAAAGTTGGCACAGGAGCATTTTTCCCACTGTGTTACATGGCCTTTCCTTTTAACATTTAGTAAATGTTTGGGAACTGAGGAGACCAATTTGTGAAGCTTTTCAGGCGGAATTATTTCCCATTTGTCATGATCCGTGATCTGGATCATGTTTTTGTCAGGCTTGCCTCAGAGAGTTTGTTTGTGTTTTAGTTTTTTCCTCTGTGTGTGTGTGTAGTATTTCCTGTCAGCGCTCTTATTTTGTTTGTTTCCTGTGTTTCTTCCTGGGCGCTGTTTCCCCTCAGTTGCGGCTGATTGGCACCTGGCCACACCTGGTGTTAATCAGCCCGCTCCTATTTAGACCTGTCTTCCCATTCTGTCTGTGCTGGATTATTGTTGCTGCTGTCATTGCCTTTTGTGTCGTGTCTTGTCATTGCAGCGTAGCGGTAAGCTATATTTCGGTAGCTGTTTGTAGCTTACTGTCTTTTGTTCCCTGCTTCCGTTTTGTTTTCATACTACAAGTAACGACTTCTGTTTCCTGCTAGGTCCCATGCTAGCTCTTTTAGTTTGTTATCCGCCTCGTGCGCGCTTTTTGTTAGTACCTTTTTGTTTGTTCTTGTTCTCCTGCTAGCTTCCACGCTAGGCTCGTTATCTTCCAGCTCCCATGCTAGCTTTTAGTTTGTTATCCGCCTCGTGCGAGCTTTGTGTTAGTACCCTTTTGTTTGTTCTTGTTTTAGTATTTTAATTAAATCATGTTTTCTCACTCAATGCCGGCCTCCTTCTCTGCATCTTGGGGTTCGTCACCAACAAACGCTTGTCAGTTTTTGTATTTTCTGTTAGTTTTGGAGTCCTTTAGTTCCTGTTTATGACACCTGAGTTTGTTTTGGTTGCCATGGTTACTCATTGTGTTCACCTGTCTCTGATTAGTGCTTGCCCGCAGCTGCTTCCCAAGCACTAATCAGAGGCATATTTTGAGCTTGTCTTTGCCAGTCAGTCGGCCTGGCTTCATTGTTTGCGTCACACCGTTTTGCCAAGTAAGTTTTGTTCGTTTCATGCCATAGCCTATGCTAAGTCTTAGCTTCACGTGTTTTAGGCATGCTTGCCTTTTTTGTTCTTTGCCTGTATTTTGGTAGTTGGGTGGTTTATGTTTAATAAATCAAATCCTACCTTCCCGCTTTCGTCCGGTGCCGTCAGTGTTGCATTCCGGGAGAACGAACTGCTTTAAGTCGAGCCTCGCCGTGACGCAATTTTTGCTTGATGTACAGCTTAAGTTGTCCAACAGTTCAGAGTCTCTGTTGTCATATTTTATGCTTCATAATGCGCCACATATTTTCAATGGGAGACAGGTTTGGACTACAGGCAGGCCAGTCTAGAACCCCCACTCTTTTACTACGAAGCCACACTGTTGCAACACGTGCAGAATTTAGCTAGGCATTGTCATGCTGAAATAAGCAGGGGCGACCATGAAAAACACATTGCTTGGATGTCAACATATGTTGCTCCCAAACCTGTATGGACCTTTCAGCATTAATGGTGCCTTCACAGATGTGTAAGTTACCCATGCCTTGGGCACTAATGCACAAAAGTGGAAAAAAAAAAGCACTTTCCCTTTAACCTTGAAACTGGAGTTTTGCTTGGTTAGTATCACTACAACATTATAATATGTCATGACTTGGACTATGGCGTTGATTGTTTTCCCGTGGTGCAAAGTGATTGGAGCGGAGACAGCTTGAAGGTAAGGACATCTTTTAATTACAAACCCCGTTTCCATATGAGTTGGGAAATTGTGTTAGATGTAATACAATGATTTGCAAATCATTTTCAACCCATATTCAATTGAATGCACTACAGAGACAAGATATTTAATGTTCAAACTCATAAACTTTATTTGTTTTTGCAAATAATAATTATCTTAGAATTTCATGGCTGCAACACGTGCCAAAGTAGTTGGGAAAGGGCATGTTCACCACTGTGTTACATCACCTTTTCTTTTAACAACACTCAATAAATGTTTGGGAACTGAGGAAACTAATTGTTGAAGCTTTGAAAGTGGAATTCTTTCCCATTCTTGTTTCATGTTGAGCTTCAATGGTTCAACAGTCCGGGGTCTCCGCTTGCGTATTTCACGCTTCATAATGCGCTACACGTTTTCGATGGGAGACAGGTCTGGACTGCAGGTGGGCCAGGAAAGTACCCGCACTCTTTTTTTCAAGAAGCCACCCTGTTGTAACACATGCTGAATGTGGCTTGGCATTGTCTCGCTGAAATAAGCTGGGGCGTCCATGAAAAAGACGGCGCTTAGATGGCAGCATATGTTGTTCCAAAACCTGTATGTACCTTTCAGCATTAATGGTGCCTTCACAGGTGTGTAAGTTACCCATGCCTTGGGCACTAATGCACCCCCATACCATCACAGATGCTGGCTTTTGAACTTTGCGTCGATAACAGTCTAGATGGTTCGCTTCCCCTTTGGTCCGGATGACATGATGTCGAATATTTCCAAAAACAATTTGAAATGTGGACTCGTCAGACCAAAGAACACTTTTCCACTTTGCATCAGTCCATCTTAGATGATTTTGGGCCCAGAGAAGCCCGCGGCATTTCTGGAAGTTCTTGATAAATGGCTTTCGCTTTGCATAGTAGAGCTTTAACTTGCACTTACAGTTGTAGCGACAAACTGTATTTAGTGACAGTGGTTTTCTGAAGTTTTCCTGAGCCTGTGTGGTGATATCCTTTAGAGATTGATGTTGTTTTTTGATACAGTGCTGTCTGAGGGATCGAAGGTTACGGTCATTCAATGTTGGTTTCCGACCATGCCGCTTACGTGGAGTGATTTCTCCAGATACTCTGAACCTTTTGATGATATTATGGACCGTAGATGTTGAAATCCCTTAATATTTTCGAATTGCACTTTGAGAAACGTTTTTCTTAAACTGTTTGACTATTTGCTCACGCTGTTGTGGACAAAGGGGTGTACCTCGCCCCATCCTTTCTTGTGAAAGACTGAGCTTTTTTTGGGAAGCTGTTTTTACACCCAATCATGGCACCCACCTGCTCACAATTAGCCTGCACACCTGTGGGATGTTCCAAATAAGTGTTTGATGAGCATTCCTAAACTTTATCAGTATTTATTGCCACCTTTCCCAATTTTTTTGTCACGTGTTGCTGGCATCAAATTCTAAAATTAATGATTATTTGCAAAAAAAAAAAAAAGTTTATCAGTTTGAACATCAAATATGTTGTCTTTGTAGCATATTCAACTGAATATGGGTTGAAAATTATTTGCAAATCATTATATTCCGTTTATATTTGCATCTAACACAATTTCCCAACTCATATGGAAACAGGGTTTGTATTTAAAATGAGCAAAATACGTAAATATTGCATGCTATTATTAAACGGTTTGTTACCACATTACATATATACTTACAGCATGCATATAAAATGTTTTTGGGATGTTTTAGAGCGCTTTATAGGCGGAATGGACGCAATGACTTAATGACTCCCATTACCTCTTTTGTTAGCTGACTTTTGGCAACGTTTATTTACTATTTAGAATTTTTATTACAAAGAGAAACATGAGTTCTCTTCTTACATAAGGATTGTGAATGATAGGCAAAAGTAAAAAAAAAAAGCACTATCCCTTTAACTTTGAAACTGGAGTTTTGCTTGGTTAATATCGCTACAACATAGTAATATGTCATGACTAGGACTACGGTGTGGATTGTTTTCCCGTTGTGCAAAGCGATTGGAGCGGACACGGCGTGAAGGTATGGACATCTTTTAATTAATAACTCAAAAAGGAACAAGCGAAAAGCGCTCCCAACGGTGGTACAAAACTTGGCTATGAAAACAAAACCTGCACTAAGGCAAAACCATGGTCAAAAAACAAAAACTTGCACTATGGCATGAATAACGAAAAACTTATTCATCACCCTTTATCACCTTACAAGGTGATAAAGGGTGATGTCGCCAGGCTGACTGCCTGGCAACTACAGGCTTAAAATGTGAGGTGGTGATTGGCAACCGGTGCATGAGTCTAAGTGAATCAAGTGCGTGACATGGGCACAGGTGAAAATAAATGCGTTGGCATGGAAACAAAACAATGGAGTAAAAACTGGAACTAATGGAGTCTTGAAGTAATCTAACACAACTAAACAAAACATGATCACAAAGACATGACATAATAGAAAACAAGACATACTGTTTACTGCAATGTTAGACATATATAAGATTTAATTTAACAATTGAAACATAACACAATAATGTAAAATATACTTTTAAAAAAAAACAGCGATATAGTTAAGCCACAGCATTTGAAGCGGGATGACTGTATACCTATATTTAACGGTAAGACGCTCAGGTCGTCTGCCAGTTTAGTGTGCAGGTGCCGTTCTTGGAGGGATCTGGGCCACACGCAGTTTATTTTGTTTTCTGTGTAATGTTCAAATGCAATGTGTAATTTTGTCTGTTGAACATTCCTAACGTCAAACAAAGCTGTGGACTGCAATTTGAACATAGCTGCCCTACAGGGTAGTATTATTAAAGTTTTACTGGAAACATTGTGAAATAAGATGTGTATACTTTTTCCATCCTGCCTTAGAAAGATAGGAATTTTACAATGCGAGTCATCATGTTTACACTCCACTCAGTCATTATCGTATATCTCAGCTCCACTGATGAATATGGGAACAATATACTTCTCCTCCTTGTGCGTGTAATCCTAAACTATACAGTGAGAGTTGCGGCATTGCTGTTTGGTCAGAGGAGCCTTCTGCTAAAAATCAATGGAAACAAACGAGACTGGTGGAGCCAGACTCCATACTGATTCAATTTACCATCTCTGCAATTCACATAATTCTGCTTCTAAACTGACACACACACACAGCATGTGGTTGGAAGGAAAAATGCATTAATGTTTTGCTATAGTCACACTTTTATTTAGATACCTGCTCTGTTGCCATTAGTGTGGTCAAACGATTGCAGTTTTCATTCTGATTAATCACGGGATTGCTGTGAATTAATTTAAATTATTCACGATTAATATCATTCAGCTTTAATCTAAAATATATTAATGGAGTTTTATTTTGCATGACCAAAAAGAGTCAAGAAAGAAATTAACAGACTCCAAACATATTGCTGGGTATTGTGGCCAAATAGCTCAATTTTTGTTTCAACTTTCCTCCAAAAGGTCTGATCTTTGTCCATGTGATGTCAGATGAAACAAAAATTGAGCTGTTTGGCCAAAATATCCAACCATATGTTAGGAAGAGAAAAGGTGATGTCACAGTTCAATTAAATGTTGAACAGAGGAACCCAAGGATGCAGATGGATTGTGAGTAAAACGGTTCTTTACTTCACGAAAAAACACAAAAATTATACAAAAATAGAAGATAACAAAAAGCGACGGTGCGGAAAAGAGAACACAAAAAGAGCACCGTGAAAAAAAGAACAAAAGCTAATATACAAAACTAACTAAACTTGGGTCGGAGTTGCAAGACGTGCAAACTACCATGGTCCATACCAAGCTGGATGGCACTGGAAATAGCCAAGAAGGTAAGTAGCATAAATACAAGGAGCATTGGGGTCGAGGAGTGGAATTGCAGAGTGCCATACAGCTGACAAGGTCAATCAATCAATCAATCAATCAATGTTTACTTATATAGCCCTAAATCACTAGTGTCTCAAAGGGCTGCACAGATCACCACGACATCCTCGGTAGGCCCACATAAGGGCAAGGAAAACTCACACCCAGTGGGACATCGGTGACAATAATGACTATGAGAACCTTAGAGAGGAGGAAAGCAATGGATGTCGAGCGGGTCTAACATGATACTGTGAAAGTTCAATCCACAATGGATCCAACACAGTCGCGAGAGTCCAGTCCAAAGCGGATCCAACACAGCAGCGAGAGTCCCGTTCACAGCGGAGCCAGCAGGAAACCATCCCAAGCGGAGGCGGATCAGCAGCGCAGAGATGTCCCCAGCCGATACACAGGCGAGCAGTACATGGCCACCGGATCGGACCGGACCCCCTCCACAAGGGACAGTGGGACATAGAAGAAAAAGAAAAGAAACGGCAGATCAACTGGTCTAAAAAGGGAGTCTATTTAAAGGCTAGAGTATACAAATGAGTTTTAAGGTGAGACTTAAATGCTTCTACTGAGGTGGCATCGCGAACTGTTACAGGGAGGGCATTCCAGAGTACTGGAGCCCGAACGGAAAACGCTCTATAGCCCGCAGACTTTTTTTGGGCTTTGGGAATCACTAATAAGCCGGAGTCCTTTGTACGCAGATTTCTTGCCGGGACATATGGTACAATACAATCGGCAAGATAGGATGGAGCTAGACCGTATAGTATTTTATACGTAAGTAGTAAAACCTTAAAGTCACATCTTAAGTGCACAGGAAGCCAGTGCAGGCGAGCCAGTACAGGCGTAATGTGATCAAACTTTCTTGTTCTTGTCAAAAGTCTAGCAGCCGCATTTTGTACCAACTGTAATCTTTTAATGCTACACATGGGGAGACCCGAAAATAATACGTTACAGTAGTCGAGGCGAGGCGTAACAAACGCATGGATAATGATCTCAGTGTCTTTAGTGGACAGAATGGAGCGAATTTTAGCGATATTACGGAGATGAAAGAAGGCCGTTTTAGTAACGCTTTTAATGTGTGCCTCAAAGGAGAGAGTTGGGTCGAAGATAATACCCAGATTCTTTACCGTGTCGCCTTGTTTAATTGTTTGGTTGTCAAATGTTAGAGTTGTATTATTAAATAGAGTTCGGTGTCTAGCAGGACCGATAATCAGCATTTCCGTTTTTTTGGCGTTGAGTTGCAAAAAGTTAGCGGACATCCATTGTTTAATTTCATTAAGACACGCCTTCAGCTGACTACAATCCGGCGTGTTGGTCAGCTTTAGGGGCATGTAGAGTTGGGTGTCATCAGCATAGCAGTGAAAGCTAATACCGTATTTGCGTATGATGTCACCTAGCGGCAGCATGTAGATGCTGAAGAGTGCAGGGCCAAGGATCGAACCCTGGGAAACTCCACACGTTACCTTAACGTAGTCCGAGGTCACATTGTTATGGGAGACACACTGCATCCTATCAGTAAGATAAGAGTTAAACCAAGACAGGGCTAAGTCTGACATACCAATTCGTGTTTTGATACGTTCTAATAAAATATTATGATTGACGGTATCGAAAGCAGCGCTAAGATCGAGGAGCAGCAACATAGATGACGCATCAGAATCCATCGTTAGCAATAGATCATTAGTCATTTTTGCGAGGGCTGTCTCCGTGGAGTGATTTGCCCTGAAACCGGATTGAAAGGTTTCACATAGATTGTTAGACGCTAAGTGTTCATTTAATTGCTCCGCAACAATTTTTTCAAGGATTTTTGAAATAAAGGGAAGGTGAGACACCGGTCGGTAGTTTACCATGAGGTCAGGATCGAGGTTAGGTCTTTTAAGAAGAGGATGAATAACCGCTTTTTTGAATGCTAGGGGAACAGTGCCCGAGGAGAGTGATAAGTTTATAATATTTAGCACTGATGGACCTAATAATTCAAAGAGCTCCTTGATCAGTTTCCCAGGAAGAGGGTCAAGTAAACATGTTGTCTGTTTTATTCCATTTACACGTTGTAACAATTCCTCTAATGTTATTTCCTCAAAACGAGAGAAACTATTTTGGAGGGCAGAATCCGCCGTATATACAATCGTGTCAGTGTTAATAGATCCCCGTTGTAGCTGGGACGCATTGTCTTTAATCTCCTTTCTAATGACTTCAATTTTCTTACTAAAGAATTGCATAAAGTCATCAGCTGAGTGGGTTGAGCTACTGGAAGGGGTCCCTTGTTGGGTTAGCAATGCTACCGTACTAAACAAAAATTTAGGATCGTTTTTATTACGGTGGATGAGATTTGAGTAATATTTAGCTTTAGCTAAGGTAAGCATGCGTTTATAAGTTATTAAACCATCACTCCATGCTTGATGGTGCACCTCAAGTTTAGTCGTGCGCCATTTGCGTTCCAGCTTTCTACATAATAATTTCTGAGCTCTAGTTTCTTCTGTAAACCACGGGGTGCGCTTTTTTGGAGCCTTTTTTAACTTTAGCGGTGCTATGTTATCAATGGTTTCGCGCAGGGCGTTGTTAAAGTTGTTAGTGAGGTTATCAATAGAGCCCACATACTTTGGGAATGGTGCCATTACCGAGGGCAGTAGGTCAGCAAGAGTTGTCGTTGTGGCTGTATTAATGTTGCGGCTGCTATAGCAGTTATTATTATTATTAGTTTGACGAACATGCGTCTGAACCTCGAATTTTATAAGGTAATGATTGGACAATACTTTAGTATACGGGAGTATCGTAACTTTGGAAACGGTGATACCCCTGACAAGCACTAGGTCTATCGTATTACCGTTGCGATTCGTGGGTTCATTTATTATTTGTGTGAGACCACAGCTATCAATTACAGTCTGGAGCGCTACGCACGGTGGGTCCGATGGGGTATTCATATGGATATTAAAGTCCCCCATTATGATTATATTATCGGCGTGTGTCACTAGATCAGCAACGAACTCTGAGAATTCATTGATAAAGTCCGAATAGGGCCCTGGGGGGCGGTAGATAACAGCCAGGTGTAGAGGCAGTGGTGTGACAGACCTCATAGTAAGCACCTCAAACTATTTATATTTATTATTTATGTTAGGACTAAGGTTAAAGTTTTCGTTGTATAGGTGCTGCTTAAGTAGTGCTGGTGACATTGGACACAGCTGTGAACGTCTCACAACATAGGAATTCTGAGGAAGACAAAAAGTAAGAGCCAGGTCTGCTGCACTAATAAAGGAACATTTTTTCTTTCTTTATTTCTTTTGTGGCAGCAGGCAGTGACAGGTGAGGCCTTTAATCCCAGGAGCACCATACCTACCGTCAAGCATGGTGGTGGTAGTATTATGCTCTGGGCCTGTTTTGCTGCCAATGGAACTGGTGCTTTACAGAGAGTAAATGGGACAATGAAAAAGGAGGATTACCTCCAAATTATTCAGGACAACCTAAAATCATCAGCCCGGACGATGGTCTTGGGCGCCGTTGTGTGTTCCAACAGGACAATGACCCCAAACACACATCAAAAGTGGTAAACGAATGGCTAAATCAGGCTAAAATTAAGGTTTTAGAATGACCTTCCATTGTGGACAATGCTGAAGAAACAAGTCCATGTCCCAGAACCAACACATTTTGCTGAACTGCACCAATTTTGTCAAGAGGAGTGGTCAAAAATTCAACCAGAAGCTTGTGGATGGCTACCAAAAGTGCCTTATTGCAGTGAAACTTGCCAAGTGACATGTAACCAAATATTAACATTGCTGTATGTATACTTTTGACCCAGTAGATTTAGTCACATTTTCAGAAGACCCATAATAAATTCATAAAAGAACCAAATTTCATGAATGTTTTTGTGACGAACAAGTATGTGCTCCAGTCACTCTATCACAAAAAAATAGGAGTTGTAGAAATTATTGGAAACTCACGCCAGCCATGACATTATGTTCTTTACAAGTGTATGTACATTTTGACTGTGTGTATATATATATATATATATATATATATATATATATATATATATATATATATATACATACACACATATATATATACACACACACACACACATATATATATATATATTTATTTATTTTTTAAACTAAAGTGCAGGACGACAAAATAAATGACGAAATATAACAAATGTGCTAATAATAAGAATTATTTGCCTGCGATGAGGTGGTGACTTGTCCAGGGTGTACCCCGCCATCCGCCCGAATACAGCTGAGATAGGCTCCAGCGAACCCCCTTCACCCCAAAAAAGGGACAAGCAGTAGAAAATGAATGGATGGATGGATGGAGTTATTTGGTCCAACAGGTTTAAATAACAATTACTGCCTAGCATACTTTTTTTCCCATGCTTAAATAATAAAGTTAAAGTTACTTATAGTCACACACACACACACAGTAGGTGTGGTGAAATTTGTCCTGTGCATTTTTAACTAAAGTGCAGGACGACATGAACAAAATAAATGACACAATATAACAAATGTGCTGCTTTAAAATAATACTTATTTGGTCCAACAGTTTTACATAACAATTACTGTCTAGCATACTTTTTTTTTCCATGCTTAAGTAAAAAGGTTAGTTGCTTATAGTCAAACACACACTAGGTGTGGTGAAATCAACCTCTGCATTTGACCCATCCCCTTGTTCCACCCCCTGGGAGGTGAGGGGAGCAGGGAGCAGCAGCGGTGGCCACGCCCAGAAATAATTTTCGGTGATTCAACCCCCAATTCCAACCCTCGATGCTGAGTGCCAAGCAGAGAGATATTGGGTCCCATTTTTTATAGTTTTTTTGTATGACTTGGCTGGGGTTTTAACTCACAACCTACCGATCTCAAGGCGGACACTCTAACCCAGACCTGGGGGCCACATGCGGCCAGTTAAGCTTTTCAATCTGGCCCGCCTGACATTCCCGAATCATTTTTTTAAATCTTTAAGATGGAAAGTGTAGCTGCCATTATGATGTGCACTCATGTTTTATAATGACCGGAAAGTAATTCAATGGTAGGAATCTGGGCTATTGCATGATATACTCGTTACTATGGTCATCTAATTAGTTACTATGGTCATCTAATTAGTGTCAATACTTGGACTATGAGGTGGTTGTTTTCCCAAGATGCAAGTGAACTTGGACCGGAGATGGCATGAAGGTAAAGACATCTTTTATTTTAACATTATAACTGCGCAAAAAAAGGCAAACAAAAGGCGCGCACAATGGCGGTACAAAAACTCGGCTGTGAAAACAAAACTCGCACTAAGGCAAAACTATGAACATAAAACAAAAACTTGCACTGTGGCATAAATAACGAGAAAACTTACTTGGAACGGAACAGGAACGGGACATGGATCATTGGCATGGATTACAAGGTGCGTAGCAGGTGATGGAGTGTGTGAATTAGGTGATGTTGCCAGCACGAAGAACAGAAACAGACAGCTTAAAGAGCAGTGACATAAGCAGTGAAAACAGGTGCAAGACATGAGGACAGGTGAAAACTAATGAGTTGCTATGGTAACAAAACAAACCAGGATGTGCAAAAACAGGAACTGAGTGTCCAAAAAACAAAACATAATCACACAGACATGACAATTAGTTACTATGGTCATCTAAGTCACAGCAGCTCAGACGAGGCACCAAGCAGTGTGGGTGGGGAGCTGAAACGTGGGTGTCAAGGACAGATGCGGAAGGAGATTTTTACAACAAAGTTCTAAAGCTTAGTGATATGTCAGATACATCATATTGTTGGTGTTCGTTTTGTTGACCCTTCATGTTCATATTTCGTTGTTTGTTGCATTTTGTTTGTGTTACGCCTCATCGTAAAAATGTCGATCGTGAGAGGGTAGGTGACATTCATATGTTGTCAATATTCAGTGTTTTATCCTTCATAGTTAATATTGTAAATCCCACATTCCTTATTCTAATGTACATTCTGGCTGTCACAAAAAAAAAAAGTAAAACTGCATTCCGTTTGTTAAGGCGGTCCGTCATAATGTTTTTAGCATTCAGACATTATAGTGAGGTTTTGTATTAGTGTTCCTAAAAATAGATATTACGGGCCCCAGACCCATTTTTTTTCCCTAAATTTGGCCCCCGAGTCAAAATAATTGCCCAGGCCTTGTTGTGTTTTGTCATTTCCCTGCCTCCCCTTTTATGGTGATGTCTGTTTTCTTCAGTTCATTAGTCCCCAGCGAGGCACACCTGCAACAAATTTCTACCTAGGAGTATTTAAGCTCGTCACTGACAGCTGGGTCCTGCCGGTTATTGACTCACCGCCCACGTGCATGCGCCTGCTTCACTTCTTCGTTCCTTAATCCTGTAATCCCTCACCTCTTTGTGTTTGCTTCCTAGCCTCCCTGAGGTAAAGAGGGTTCTGTGTTGGACTTTTTGCCTTACTTAGTGTGCCCTGGCCCTTTCTCCTGCCGACCACTGAGGTCATGGTGTGCACTTCTGCCCATTCGCCTTCTGTTACACTTTTTGGACTTATTAAATGTTTCCCTATTTGTAATTCTACCTTGCCTCCCGTCTCTGCATCCTGGGGTCACCTCCTTGATTAGGTCATAACACGCCTGCTCTAGCCACTAGGCCACTGAGTATTTAGCCATGTTCATTGTGTTTTCCAACTGAACAGTAAGAACAAAACGTAAAAATACGAAACAAGCCAAAGAATGAGAGAAAAACAGAGTTGGTTAGGGACAACGTGGCGTGGTTGGGAAAGGAGCCGTGTCAGCAACTTGAGGGTTCCTAGTTCAATCCCCACCTTCTACCATCCTAGTCACGTCTGTTGTGTCCTTGAGCAAGACACTTCACCTTTCCTTCTGATGGGTACTGGTTAGGGCCTTGCATGGCAGCTCCCGCCATCAGTGTGTGAATGTGTGTGTGAATGGGTGAATGTGGAAATAGTTTCAAAGCGCTTTGAGTACCTTGAAGGTAGAAAAGCGCTATACAAGTATAACCCATTCATCATTTACTTCTCACCTTGCATTAGTTAACTGACTTGGTTCTTACGTGTCATGATGTCGGGCTTTTTACAGAATACACACAGTTTATGTCTCTTCAGGGAAGCGTGATGATCCAGAGCATTAAATATTCAGTTAGGAGGAAGTCAAGTGTCACGGCATTCTCTAACACGTATTATTGACGGTCCTTGACCTGAGTTTCGGATCGCTAAGGATCAATATCATTTTTTACTTTAAGGTGTTCTTACTGTAGATTAGCCTGACCATATTGTGAACCCCCAAAAAGAGGACATATATATGCGTGCCAAGGACGGGACTAGGTGAACATTTGCCAATGATACTCGAACTTTATTTGAATAAAGTATTTTTTCTCCTCTGTTGACAGCAGTGTTGGCGCTAAGAATTTTCAAAATGGGGCTCCATGGACCCCATCAAGTCATGAAAATGGGGTCCCACAGTAAATTTTTGGGGTCCCACTTTTTTGAAAGCGTTTTGAAAAAAAATGATAATGCATTGTCCTATTATATCTTCCTTTCTTTCTTTCTTTCATTCTTTCTTTAGTTTATTTCGAACATGAACATACTTACTGTTATGATCCTCTGCCCGGATCATAGCATATTCTGGTTCTGTTCCTTTTTTTGTATCATATTCTGCTAATGTTTGCCTTAGTTCCTGGTTTGTTCTGTTACCATAGTTTCTGATTTGTTCCACCTGCTACTTGTTTCCGGACGCACACCTGTTTGGTAATTACTTCCTTATTCAAGCCTGCCTTCTCCCGTCGTTTGGCCTTGGTCCTTTGTTTGCAGTAAGCAACACTCACGTTAATGTTTCTAGATCTGATCACTGCGCTAAGTATTACCTTAGCTTCCCGTGCGTTCGGCACGCTGCCCTTGAACTTCTCAATTCCGTGCTAAGTACTAGCCTTAGCTTTCCGTGCGTTCAGCTTTTGTTGATTTTTGTCTATTTTGTACCAGTGTCGTTATTTTTTGTATTAAATCAAGCCCTCACCTGCAAGTCCTGTCCGACTGGTCCATTGCATCCCGGGGTGAACAAAAACGCGCATCACAATGCGTTTCCAACGGGACACTTATAACATAATACATCAGACAATTTCATACCATTTCACATTACATCATGTCGGAAAAGGAGTAGGAAGAAGCAAAGCTTATTTAATTCTACGCCTTTCCCACGTCAGAGCGTTTACAAATATATACATTCATTTACTGACTTTTTTTATAATAATATTAATAATAATGGATTAGATTTAAATCGCGCTTTTTTATTAGTAGATACTCAAAGCGCTCACAGAGAAGTGGGAACCCATCATTCATTCACACCTGGTGGTGGTAAGCTGTATCTGTAGCCCCAGCTGCCCCGGGGTAGACTGACGGAAGCGTGGCTGCCAGTTTGCGCCTACGGTCCCTCCGACCACCATCTGTCATTCATTCATCATTCATTCACCAGTGTGAGCGGCACCGGGGGCAAGGGTGAAGTGTCCTGCCCAAGGACACAACGGCAGTGATTTGGATGTCAATAGGCGGGGAGCGAACCTGCAACCCTCAGGTTTCTGGCACAGCCGCCCTACCCACTATGCCATGCCGCCCCATCCATCCATCCATCCATTTTCTACCTCTTATTCCCTTTGGGATCGCGGTGGGGCGCTTGTGCCTATCTCAATTACAATCGGGCGGAAGGTAGGGTACACCCTGGACAAGTCGCCACCTCATCACAGGGTGCCATGCCGCCCCATTTTACTATTTTTATAGTAAAATAGTAAAATGACATCCGTGAATGAGTAATACAACAGTTTTGTAATATGTGATTAATTAATTCAGTCATTATTATTATGCTGAGATGAAAAATATTTTATTTTCAATAAGGTTGAAAGCATTTCTCATAATTATTCTTCTTTGTTCTTTGTAAGCTCTATTAATTTGAACAACCTCTTAAACTGGATAATTTCAGTACAATGTTTAACTTCTTTACTTAATCCATTCCATAATTTAATTCCACATACTGATATGCAAAAGGTTTTAAGTGTTGTACATGCATACAAATGTTTCAAATTAGATTTTCCTCTAAGGTTATATTTCTCTTCTTTAGTTGAGAAGAATTGTTGTACATTCTTTGGTAGCAGGTTATAATTGGCTTTGTACATCATTTTAGCTGTTTGCAATTTTCTCACATTCTATGTTGCGTTTTGGAAAAAGGTTGTCATAAATAATAAAAAAAAGAAGACAAATTTGTATGCATAAGCAAATGTATTCAGTTATAAACATTCATTCGCTTTCTTCTTTCCTTCATGGATCTAAACCATAATTGCCAACCCTCCTGACTTTTCCGGGAGACTCCCGAGTATCAGCACCCCTCCGAAAAACCTCCAGGGGCACCCATTCTCCCGAATTTCTCCGAATTTTCACCCGGTCAACATTATTGAGAGTGTGCCGTGACGGCACTGCCTTTAACATCTTCAGCAACCTGTTGTCACGACTTGGACTTGGGCGTGGATTGTTTTCCCGAGGTAGAGGAAAATTGGCGCGAGCAAGGCGTGAATGTAAGTACATATCTTTATTACACTAACAAACTACAAAAAAACAGGAACAAACAAAAGGCGCGCACAGTGGTGGAAAACAAACTTGACTAATGAAAAACAAAAGAATAGCACAAAGGCAATTTACTATAAACACGAAACAAAACACTTGCACTGTGGCATGAATAATGAGAAAACTTATTTGGAACCAAACGAGAACTGGACATGGATCATTGACATGGATTACAAGGTGCATAGCAGGTGATCAAGGGTGTGAAGGAGGTGATAGACCGTGATGTTGCCAGGACAAAGAACAGAAACGGAATGGCTTAAATAGCAGTGACAACAGGTGCGAGACATGAGGACAGGTGAAAACTAATGAGTTGCTATGGTAACAAAACAAACAAGGAAGTGCAAAAACAGGAAAAAATGGAGTTTTAAGCAAAACAGAACATAACTAAACTAAACATGATCACAAGACATGACACCAGTCATCGCGTCAGCTTTCCATCCATACGAACAATGTGCCAGCCAAGCCACGTTTTTGTATGCGGCTTCTTCAGACACACGGAAGTGAATGCAACGCATATTTGGTCAACAGCCATGCAGGTCACACTGAGGGTGGCCGTATAAACAACTTTAACACTGTTACAAATATGCGCCACACTGTGAACCCACAACAAACAAGAATGACAAACACATTTCGGGATAACATCCACACCATAACACAACATAAACACAAAAGAACAAATATCCAGAATCCCTTGCAGCACTAACTCTTCCGGGACGCTACAATATACACCCCCCGCTATCATCACTATCATTCCTGCAGGACAAAGAATAGATACACATGTTTCACTACACACCGTGGGAGGATACGATAGCTCACCGCTGAAAGCAAAGTCATGTGTGAATCTATACATACATCTACTGTAACGATACGAAGTACTAAAGCCATATCTGGTCGATATTTTTTCAAATCACAAAATCTTTTGTAATTTTTTTGGATTGGTTATAAAGTCAGGAATAGGTCTCTAAAAAGGAGAACATTTAATTATGATCAATGTATGATCCTGTAACTACTTGGTATTGGATTGATACCAAAATGTGTGTTATCACCTAAAAAGTATCTAAAGAATGGAAGGATAAGTGTTTATTACATTTTAACTGATGTGTAGATAGAACATGTTAAAAGAGAAAGTAGGAAGATATTAACAGTAACTGAACAAGTAGATTGATCATTAATTTTCTACCACTTGTTCTTAATAATGTTGACAAAACAATACAATGATAAATGTAGACTGACCATGCGTCCTCTTTTCCCCGGACATGTCCTCTTTGGCGGGACTGACCGGGCTGTCCGGGCGGGGTTTCTTAAATGTCTCAAATATTCGGCGTTTTGTGTCAAGTTTGCGTGTATTTCCAATGTAAGTCCAGGGTTAAGAGGGGTTGTACACAAAACAAATTGTGAAGGTCTGCGCACACAACTACCTTCGAGAGGGAGGGGAAAAACAGCGAGAGAGCGAGGAAGTGGAGTGATTGTCAATCAAGGCATACTTGATCAACAGCAATACAGGTCACACCGAGGGTGGCCGTATGAACAACTTTAACACTGTTATGAATATGCGCCACACTGTGAACCCACACCAAACGAGAATGACAAACACATTTCGGAAGAACATTCGCACCGTAAATTGGTAGGGGGAGGAGTAGGGGGTCACGGGGGTGTATATTGTAGCGTCCCGGAAGAGTTAGTGCTGCAAAGGGTTCTGGGTATTTGTTCTGTTGTGTTTATGTTGTGTTACGGTGCGGACGTTGTACCGAAATGTGTTTGTCATTCTTGTTTGGTGTGGGTTCAAACTGTGGCGTATATTTGTAACAGTGTTAAAGTTGTTCATACGACCACCCTCAGTGTGACCTGATAGATGTAGACTGACCATACGTCCCGCAAAAGAGGACATGTCTGGGGAAAAGAGGACGTATGGTCAGTCTAACTTCCATCCATCCATTTTCTACCGCTTATTCCCTTCGGGGTCGCGGGGTGTCGCTGGCGCCTATCTCAGCTACAATCGGCTGGAAGGCGGTGTACACCCTGGACAAGTCGCCACCTCATCACAGGGCCAACGCAGATAGACAGACAACATTCACACTCACATTCACACAACATGCAAACTCCACACAGAAAGATCCCGAGCCCGGGATTGAACCTTTGTACTGTGAGGCAGATGCACTAACCCCTCTTCCACCATGCTGCCCCGGCACATGAGTCATAATAGACAAACAAACCTGCAACAGTTACAGACAAACCCTCTTGATTAATGATCTGAAGGGAGGTGAGTCCCCTGCTCACTAATCAAGAGCAGGTGTGGGGAGCAATACTCAGAAACAGGGTTTAAGTCACTGCAAGACATAACCAAAACTGAAAGTGAAACAAAAATACCAGCGCCGGCCAGAAAGAAACACTAAACAGGGAGTTAACAACCCACGGCTTTAGAGCCCCATGCGGCTCTTTAGTGCCGCCCTAGTGGCTCCATAGAGCTTTTTCAAAAATGTATGAAAAATGGAAAAAGATTTTAGGCTAATCAAAAAAAAGGTTTTAATATGGTTTCTGTAGGAGGATAAACATGACGCAAAGTTCCCTAATTGTTATAAAGCACACTGTTTACATTAAACATGCTTCACTGATTTGAGTATTTGGCGAGTGCCGTTTTGTCCTACTAATTTTGGCGGTCCTTGAACTCACCGTAGTGTGTTTACATGTATAACCTTCTCCGACTTTCTAGAACGTGTTTTATGCTACTTCTTTTTCTGTCTCATTTCGTCAACCAAACTTATAACGTTGTGCGTGAATGCACAAAGGTGAGTTTTGTTGATGTTATTGATTTGTGTGAATTGCTAATCGGGCATATTTGGTCACTGCATGACTGCAAGCTAATCGATGCTAACATGCTACTTAGGCCAGCTATATGTACACATTGCTTCAGTGTGCCTCATTTGTAGCTATATTTGATGTCATTTTGTTTCCTTTAAGTCCTCCTAATTCAATTTATATTTCATGACACACTATCTGTATGTAACATGGTGTGGAAGTCTCTTGCTTCCGGGTTCTCTGGATCACCCACCACGGACATGACAGCTTCATTCGGGGCTTTGAACAGGCTTTTATTTTTCAATAAAATGTCCTTTTTGTCCATCTCAGCAATCTCCATGTTGTCGCTCGCTCACGCTTGCTCTTTCACCACCTGAGCACACGAATGGTTTTCCTTCTGCTTTTCAGCAAACGCCTTTTGGCTCTGTCCGTTAATGTCGCTCTCTTTCTCTCTGCGTGCTCTGTCATCCACCAACCAACCCCCTCTCCTTCTCGACTGCTGCCTTTAACAGAGCGACAGGTGATTAGACAAACACTTTCAGCTGTGTCATCCACTCACCTGTCGCCAATCTCGAAGCCGGTCCTGCCACACCCCGCTTCGCTGCAGGTGCGCAGGCCACGGCCACCACATATGGCTTTTCATTTTTTGCGGCACCAGATATGTTTTTGTATTTTAGGTCCAATATGGCTTTTTCAACATTTTGGGTTGCCGACCCCTGCACTAAACACTAGAAAACAAGACAAAAAGCCCAGAACTGTCACACCAATCATGACAAAAAATTGCCCGTTCAGTTTTTGTCAGACCTTCTGGAAGAAATATAAAAATCAAAACCAAGGTATCACTGTTATTAGTTTAAAAATAATACTGCTTGGTGCCAGGCAGCACGGTGAAACAGGGGTTAGTGCATGTGCCTCACAATATGACGGTCCTGGGTTGTCCTGGGTTCAATCCCGGGCTCGGGATCTTTCTGTGTGGAGTTTGCATGTTCTCCCCGTGACTGCGTGGGTTCCCTCCGGGTACTCCGGGTTCCTCCCACCTCCAAAGACATGCACCTGGGGATAGGTTGATTGGCAACACTAAATTGGCCCTAGTGTGTGAATGTGAGTGTGAATGTTGTCTGTCTATCTGTGTTGGCCCTGTGATGAGGTGGCGACTTGTCCAGGGTGTACGCCGCCTTCCGCCCGAATGCAGCTGAGATAGGTTCCAGCGACCCCCCGCGACCCTGAACGGGACAAGCGGTAGAAATGGATGGATGGATGGGATGCTTGGTGCCTTTAACAGTTACCTGTTAAAGGCACAAAACAACACGCACAACATAAACCCTGGCAATGATATTTGTCATTTGAAGGATGTATTCTATTTCTTTCATGAATTATAGATGTTCCAAAAAGTCGTCCGGAGTGTGTGTGTGTGTGTGTGTGTGTGTGTGTGTGTGTGTGTGTGTGTGTGTGTGTGTGTGTGACAAATATGTCCTGTCAGCAGCATTTGCTGGAAGTTTTAACTGTGAAACACGATTATTAAATCAATAAGTGAAGCCTTTTAGACCCTCACTTGTTTCCGCTATCGGAGTAAATAATTGATTGAAATTCTAAGGATATAATAAGTCTTCACCGGCTGGTGGTAAACCTGATTAATAACCTACAGTACAGTTTGGCATGTCCTGCAGAGAGACTGACTGATTCCATACAACGTACTCTGAAGCATTGAGTTAAACTAGGATCCAATTGCAATACGTGGAAAATAATTGGGGAAAATCAAACATGTGGATAAGCTCTCCTGCTTTGTGTTAGAGGGCGCTTTGATTGAGCCGAATATGGACAGCATCGATACCAAGGAAAATGTCAGCATCACATCGATATCAGCGTGCGGAGATTTTAAAATTATGATTTTACGCCTATACTGGATCACCTGCACTGGCTTCCTGTGCACTTAAGATGTGACATTAAGGTTTTACTACTTACGTATAAAATACTACACGGTCTAGCTCTATCCTATCTTGCTGATTGTATTGTACCATATGTCCCGGTGAGAAATCTGCATTCAAAGAACGCCAGCTTATTAGTGATTCCCAGAGCCCAAAAAAAGTCTGCGGGCTATAGAGCGTTTTCTATTCTGGAATACCCTCCTGGTAACAGTTAGAGATGCCACCTCAGTAGAAGCATTTAAGTCCCATCCTAAAACTAATTTGTATATTCTAGCCTTTAAATAGACCACCTTTTTAGACCAGTTGATCTGTCGTTTCCATTGTGGGGGGGACACAGATGAAGTGCTGCCTGTCCAGAGTCGGAACCCGGGCTGGACCACTTGCCTGTGCATCGGTTGGGTACATCCGCTTAGGATGGTCTCCTGCTGGTCCCTCTATGGACTGGACTCTCACTATTATGTTGGATCCACTATGGACTGGGCTCTCACTATTATGTTAAATCCACTATGGACTGGACTGTCACTATTACAGTATGTTAGATCCACTATGGACTGGATTCTCACTATTATGTTAGATCCACTATGGACTGGAATCTCACTATTATGTTAGATCCACTATGGACTGGACATTCACAATGTTATGTTAGATCCATTATGGACTGGACTCTCACTATTATGCTAGATCCATTATGGACTGGACTTTCACAATGTTATGTTAGATCCACTATGGACTGGACTCTCACTATTATGTTAGATCCACTATGGACTGGACGCTCACTATTATGTTAGATCCACTATGGACTGGCCTCTCACTATTATGTTAGGTCCACTATGGACTGGACTCTCACCATTATGTTGGATCCACTATGGACTGAACTCTCACTATGTTGGATCCAGTATGGACTGGACTTTCACAATATAATGTTAGATCCATTCAACGTACATTGCTTTCGGTCTCCCCTAGGGGGTGTGGGGTGGAGGGGGGGGGGGGGGGAATGGGGGTGTTGCCCACATATGCGATCCTCTCCAAAGGTTTTCAGTCATTCACATTGACGTCCCACTGGGGTGAGTTTTTCCTTGCCCTTATGTGGGCTCTGTACCGCGGATGTCATTGTGGCTGGTTTAAGTGTAGATAATGGGTTTTACTATGTAAAGCGCTTTGAGTCTCCAGAGAGAAAAGCGCTATATGAGTATATTTCACTTCACTAATTGTATTTTTTGCTGATACGATATTGTGTTTTATTGTTGTATTAAAATGTTATACAGCGGTTCAATGTATGTAATGTAAAATAATAGGGGAAAATCAGAAGGTTATTCAATTAAAGTTTACGTATAAAGTAGAGTGGTACCTCGGTTTTCATTTGTAGTCCGTTCCAAAAGGTCAGATGAAAACAGAATCGTGCAAAAACACACTGCAAAAACTGAAATCTAAGTAAGATTAAATATCTCAAATAAGGGTAATATTTGCTTATTTTCTTTCTGATAAGATAATTATTCTCACTAATCAGATTTTATGTTAGTGTTTTACTTCTTTTAAGTGTAAATGATATCAGTAAGATATAACAACTTGTTGCTGAGATTTGATGGGGGGGGGGGGCTGTTGCTGTCATACTCAATAAAAAAGGGACATGAGTCACCAACGTGTGGGATTCGGATACGTCGCAGAGTAGTATGTAACGTGCAACAACAAAAAGTGATGGCATAATCATACGAAAAGCGTACAAATATAGAATAGGCGATACCGGCCCTGAATCTACTTGGTAGATACAGGGCCGGTATCGACGGGGCCCAGCGTGGACTCCACTTCCTATAGGGTGCTGAGGAAGAACAGACTGGAGAGACAGCTGATGGTGACCTTCTATCGCTCGGCTGTCGAGAGCCTGCTGACGTACTGCATAACAGTGTGGTACGCCAGCTGCACTGTAGCAGACAAACAGGTGATTCAGAGGGTCATAAAGTCTGCACAAAAAATCATCGGCTGTCCACTGCCCTCCTGAAGTTTTTACATAACCCCCGTTGTCTCAAGAAAGCAAAATACATCACCAAAGACAGCACACACCCTGGCTTCCACCTGTTCGACCTGCTACCTTCAGGCAGGCGCTACAGGTGCATCAGAGCCAGAACAAACAGGCTCAGAGACAGTTTCTTTCCCAGAGCTGTCACCATGTTGAACTCTAACTTATAATAATAATAATTCACCCCTATACAATATCATGCCCTAATACCGTACTGTGCAATACTACCCTTCGAGTGCAATACGTCCGACACTGAGTGTTATTTATTACTTCGGTACTCTTGTCTTGTTCTGTATATTGTACAGTATTTTGTATTTCTATAGTGTTTTGTATTTTGTACAGGATGCTTATTATTTTTATTGGATAGTAGTCTATTTCAATTGTTAGTTTTTTCTTTATTACCTCTTGTGCCCATATTTGTTCCCACTACCGTACCTTAAATTGGAGTTCTTAAAGGCCTACTGAAGGTAGATTTTCTTATTCAAACGGGGATAGCAGGTCCATTCTATGTGTCATACTTGATCATTTTGCGATATTGCCATATTTTTGCTGAAAGGATTTAGTAGAGAACATCGACGATAAAGTTCGCAACTTTTGCTCGCTAATAAAAAAGCCTTGCCTGTACCGGATGTAGCAGACGGTGTGCGCGTGACGTCACCGGTGTGAGGGCTCCTCACATCCTCACATTGTTTATAATGTGAGCCACCAGCAACAAGAGCTATTCGGACCGGGAATGCAAAAATTTCCCCATTAATTTGAGCGAGGATGAAAGATTCGTGGATGAGGAAATTTAGAGTGACGGACTAGAAAAAAAATTAAAACAAATAAAATAAAGTAAATTTAAAAAAAAGGTAATTGCATTGGGAGATTCAGATGTTTTTAGACACATTTACTAGGATAATTCTGGGAAATCCCTTATCTTTCTATTGTGTTGCTAGTGTTTTAGTGAGTTAAATAGTACCTGATAGTGGCCACGGGTGTGTTGACGCTAGTCTCTGAGGGTAGTCACGAAGCTGCAGCAGGACAGAAGCCCCGCTGATCTCCGGTAAGAAGCAACTTATTACCACAATTTTCTGACCGAAAACTGACGGTTGACATGTAGTCGGGATCCATGTTTGTTTGAACACTTTGATCCATAGTAAAGCTTCACCTCTGGGAATTTCAAACAAGGAAACACTGTGTGTTTGTGTGGCTAAAGGTTAAAAGCTTCCCACCTCCATCTTTCTACTTTGACTTCTCCATTATTAATTGAACAAATTGCAAAAGATTCAGTAAAACAGATGTCCAAAATACTGTGTAATTGCGCGATGAAAAGGGACGACTTTTTGCCGTGAGTGGTGCTGGGCCAATATGTCCCCTCCAACCAAAAAACGTCACAAACACGCGTCATCATTCCACAACGTTTTCAACAGGAAACTCCCACCTACATCTTTCTTCTTTGACGTCTCCATTATTAATTGAAGAAATTGCAAAAGATTCAGCAACACAGATGTCCAGAATACTTTGGAATTATGCAATGAAAAGAGACGACTTATAGCTGTGAACGGTGCTGGACCAAAATGTCCTCTACGAAGCGTGACGTCACGTCATCATACCGCGACGTTTTAGCTTGATACTTCTGCTCGAAATTTAAAATTGCAATTTAGTAAACTAAAAAAGCCATATTGGCATGTGTTGCAATGTTAATATTTCATCATTGAAATATAAACTATCAGACTGCATGGTGGGTAGTAGTGGGTTTCAGTCGGCCTTTAATCTCGTTATATGCACATATAATGACAATAAAGTCCATTCTATTCTATTTTATTGGTATCGGATCGACACTAAAACCTGCACCCTATCGCCCACCCCTAGTTTGTGTGAGACCTAACCTGAGACCCCCCTCTGATTATATCCCACTCATCTCCCCACTAAGCTTTACACTACTCCCCCTCCTCAGCGCTCCACTTCATTCAGTCGCCATCATGAATGGGAGGAAACTCCTGCCTCCCTGGGGATGGACCAGTGGGCTGCCAGCGGACACGCAACATCCTGTCGTCTGTTCCAAGTAGAGAGGCTGCAAGCTGCTCACACGTGCAGGCTACTGGCAGATGTCTAACATGGATCCTGAGGAGCTGTGTTTCTCTTTGTAAGGTAAGGACTTTTATTTCAAGCATTTGTCTTTGTCATTGAATTTGTCAAAGCTTTTGGTCGTATAAGGATAGACATCATCACATCCATCCATCCATTTTTTTCAGTGGAATCTGTGCAAGTGAATTTAATTTTGAATGTGAGCTGCTCTCAGTGCAAAAAAGTTTTGGCACCTCTGTTGTTCACTGTTTTATTGTATCAGCCAACAATGCATCTCCTTTATCAACAAACAGTTCTTTCGTTGGACAGCTGTACCCTAACAGGTTATAGATCTATTCTTCTTGGGTAGCAGTTTGCCATTGAATAAACTGCTGATTTATTAAACATAATTCACTTATATTATATCACGATGATAAAATATGGAATTACATTACATCTAATTCTAAGTTACAGGCCAACCGAAAATTTAGGAAACTTTTATAAAGCAAGAGATCATTTTTATTTATTTTTTTAATTTGACTAAACATGCTAAAACTGTTACGTTAGCTGTATTTCATTAATTATTATTGCTGTTATGATATATGGCTTTTGATCAATATTTTAACATTTTCTCTATTCATTGTGACTTTAATCCTCCTTCATAATATTTTATGTTCAATCTCACGTGTAGAATATTCCCTGGGAGGCAAGAAAAATGGAGCTGCAAGCCACAAAGGCACATTTTATAAACATGTGTAAAAAAAAAACACAACTTTTTTTTTTATTAAAAAAATATTTGTTATACTTATTCATATACTGCGATGAGGTGGCGACTTGTCCAGGGTGTACCCCGCCTTCCGCCCGATTGTAGCTGAGATAAGCGCCAGCGCCCCCCACGACCCCAAAAGGGAATACGCGGTAGAAAATGGATGGATGGATTGACTTATTCATATATTAATTTTAAGAACAATTGTATTCAACACACACCTGGGGATAAGTTGATTGGCCCTAGTGTGTGAATGTGAGTGTGAATCTTGTCTGTCTATCTGTGTTGGCCCTGTGATGAGGTGGCGACTTGTCCAGGGTGTACTCCGCCTTCCGCCCGATTGTAGCTGAGATAGGCCCCAAAAGGGAATAAGCGGTAGAAAAATGGATGGATGGATGTATTCCACAAGGCATTCGACCGTGTTCCTCGGGAAGTCCTCTGGGGAGTGCTCAGAGAGTATGGGGTATCGGACTGGCTGATTGTGGCGGTCCGCTCCCTGTACGATCAGTATCAGACCTTGTTCCGCAGTCGGACACGTTTCCAGTGAGGGTTGGACTCAAGGCTGCCCTTTGTCACCGATTTTGTTCATAACTTTTATGGACAGAATTTCTAGGCACAGTCAAGGCGTTGAGGGGATCTGGTTTGGTGGCCGCAGGATTAGGTTTCTGCTTTTTGCAGATGATGTGGTCCTGATGGCTTCATCTGGCCAGGATCTTCAGCTCTCACTGGATCGGTTCGCAGCAGAGTGTGAAGCGAACGGGATGAGAACCAGCACCTCCAAGTCTGAGTCCATGGTTCTCGCTCGGAAAAGGGTGGAGTGCCATCTCAAGGTTGGGGAGGAGATCTTGCCCCAAGTGGAGGAGTTCAAGTACCTCGGAGTCTTGTTCGCGAGTGGGGAAAGAGTGGATGGTGAGATCGACAGGCGATTCGGTGCGGCGACTTCAGTAATGCGGACGCTGTATCGATCCGTTGAGGTAAAAAAGGGGCTGAGCCGGAAGCCAAAGTTCTCTATTTACTGGTTGATCTACGTTCCCATCCTCACCTATGGTCATGAGCTTTGGGTTATGACCGAAAGGACAAGATCACGGATACAAGCGGCCGAAATGAGTTTCCTCTGCCGGGTGACGGGGCTGTCCCTTAGAGATAGGGTAAGAAGCTCTGCCATCCGGGAGGAGCTCAAAGTATAACCGCTGCTCCTCCACATGGAGAGGAGCCAAATGAGGTGCTTCTGGCATCTGGTCAGGATCCCAACCGAACCGGGCACGTCCGACCGGCAGGAGACCACGGGGAAGACCCAGGACACGTTGGAAAGACTATGTCTCCCCGCTGGCCTGGGAACGCCTCGGGATCTCCCGGGAGGAGCTGGACGAAGTGGCTGGGGAGAGGGAAGTCTGGGCTTCCCTGCTTGGGCTACCGACCCCGCGGCCTGGCCTCGGATGAGCGGAGGATGATGGATGGATGGATGGAAAACAATTGTATTCGATTTGTCCAGGGTGTGCCCTGCCTTACGTCCGATTGAAGCAGGGATAGGCTCCAGTCCCCCCGTGACCAAAAGGGACAAGCAATAGAAAATGGAAGGATAGATGTATTATTACATCTATTTATGTACAATTAGATAATAAATAATTGTACATAAAATATTTTTGTTTATTAAATATTTTGTTTTTTTATATATTTTGAGGAATTAGTTTTGTATTTGTGTTTTTTCAAATGAACTATTTCAATTATTTTGCAAAAATTTATTATTTGATCTCTTTTTTTATTCGTTGAATCATATACCATTCAGCCATCCATCCATTTTCTACTGCTTGTCCCTTTTGGGGTCGCGGGGGGTTGCTGGAGCCTATCTCAGCTGCATTCGGGCGGAAGGCGGTTTTCACTCTGGACAAGTCGCCATACCATCGCAGGGCCTTGAATCATATCAATTGAATTAAAACAATTTTGTATGCATTTCAGTGTTGGACAGGGGCAAGACTCCATTCTTTTTTTCCTCCTCACCCTGACATAATGCTAGCATATACTGTATATATATATATATATATATATATATATATATATATATATATCTATATATATATACATATATATATATATGTTTCATATATATATATATATATATATATATATACATATATAGATACATATATATATATATATATATACGTTTTCTACCGCTTATTCCCTTAGGGGTCGCTGGTTCCTATATCAGCTACAATCAGGCGGAAGCCATGGTACACCCTGGAAAAGTCGCCACCTCATTGCAGTATATATATATATATATATATATATATATATATATATATATATATATATATCGTATTTCCCTGAATTGCCGCCGGGGCGCTAATTAATTTAAAACCTCTTCTCACTCCTGCGCTTACCAAAGGCATGCGGTAAAAGTAAGCATGCGCAAATTATTTTAAAACCTCTTTTCACTCCGGCACCTACCAAAGGTATGCAGTAAAAATTTGAGTGTGATGTAAGCTTGGACCTTAAATCCTACTGAATAGCTCTTAATCTTCTTCCCTTTATGCGATTTCAAATTACCGGTATTGAAATCAGCCTCCTCCATTTTGAAAATGATGACAGGGAAAGTGTCAATCGTGACGTCACGAGTTTGACCAGGCAGTGATACTAAGCATGCGCTAATTATTTTGGGAAGCGAGTTTGACCCGGCAGTAATTCAAGGCAGGCGCATACTATATGCCCTGCGGCAATTCAAGGTAATATGGTATATATATATATATATATATATATATATATATATATATATATATATATATATATATATATATATAGATAGATAGATAGATAGATAGATAGATAGATAGATAGATAGATATATATATATATGTTCCCCATACCCCCATAACAGACATTGAGCATATTTTACTGAATGTTTATATTGTATGTCCAGACTTGATAACTACTATATAGAATATGTTTCACAATTGTATGGAGTTCTGTAGGTGCCTAATTGTGTTTATTAATTATTATATCACAGAAAAAGGAGAAAGAGCTGCTATGTCCGAGAAGAAGCCCCAAGGTTCAGACGCTCGCCCCAAGTGTGGCCTGCGCAGTTGGAGTGCTGACAGTTACGTTTGGCGAGGAAAGAAGCGCTCAAGAAGTTCCCGCAAAGCATCCAGCGTAGGCGGGTGTGACACAGAGGGATCCGAGGAACTTGGGTTGCGGTCCACTTCCTGTCCAAGGAAGCGCAGAGAGAGAAAGTGCAGCTGCAGCACTGCGGGAGAAGACATTGACGTGGTTTGTCGAAAGTCCTTGTCCAGGCGCTCCTTGCGGCAGAAATTCCAGGATGCGGTTGGACAGTGTTTACCTCTGCGGTCCCATAACCATCATCATCATCATCATCATCATCATCATCATCATCATCATGCACAGGCAGCCTCGCGGCCTTTCTCCGTGCTATTCTGGTCCAAACGTAAGATTCATGTCTCTGAGCTCATGCAGGACAAGTGTCCTTTCTCGCCCAAATCTGAACTGGCCCGCTGTTGGCACCTTTTTAAAAACCACGCCGCCCATCCAAGCGCCCTCGAGGACCTGGAGGCTCACCTCAAACTGGGTGTCCCCTCCTCATCCGCACAGACACTCTCCTGGGAGGATGTCTGCTGCTCCCCTCACGAACCCGGAAGCAGCGCTCAAGAGGCCTGGGACCTCGCTTGTCCGCTCGACGGCGCAGAGGACGTCCGCAGCCCCGTCCTGGTTCCGGATCTCTTGCAGATCAACAACAGCTCCTGCTACTGGGGGGTGTTGAACCGCTTCGAGGCCGAGGAACTGCTGGAGGGTCAACCGGAGGGGACCTTCCTGCTCCGGGACTCCGCCCAGGACGAGTTCCTCTTTTCGGTCAGCTTTCGGCGGTACAGCCGCTCTCTGCACGCTCGCATCGAGCAGAACGGCAAGCGTTTCAGCTTCGACGTGCACGACCCGTGCATGTACCGGGACGCCAGTGTCACGGGGTTGCTGAGGCACTACAGCGACCCTGCTACTTGTCTCTTCTTCGAGCCCCTGCTCTCCATGCCACTACCCAGGACCTTTCCTTTCTCCCTGCAGCACCTGTGCAGGGCGGTGGTCTGCAGCCGCACCACCTACCAGGGTATAGAGAGCCTGCCACTTCCCCCTCAGCTAAGGGACTACCTTCGACAATATCACATCAAGTGTCAAGAGGCCTGTGCGGTGTGACGTAATCTAACGTGGGAGAGTATGCTTTACATACAAGGAATGATGTTGTATTAATGGCAATAGATGGATAAACAGGTTCATTACCGTATTTTTTGGATTATAAGTCGCTCCGGCAGAAAATGCATAATAAAGAAAGAAAAAAAACATATATACGTCGCACTGGAGTATAAGTCGCATTTTCGGGGGAAATTTATTTGATAAAATCCAACACCAAGAATAGACATTTGAAAGGCAACTTAAAATAAATATAGAATAGTGAACAACAGGCTGATTAAGTGTACGTTAAATGGTAAATGGGTTGTACTTGTATAGCGCTTTTCTACCCCTTTTTAAGGAGCTGTCACGCCAAATTTCTTCCCCCTACAAAAACTTTCCCCCCGGAAGATATTTGGCGTTCATGCTTGAAGGACCCCAATGAGGGTGGAAGGACCTTAAAGCAGCCCACACAGCTGCCTGTTTTAAAAGCATTATAATTGGCTTGATTGTCATTGGTGAAAAATAACGGTGAGGAAAAAATATTAGCATTCCAGCATGCTAACCTTTCAATCTATTTTTGCTTCGCTAATTTTGCAGCTGTAACCCTTAAGAGTCATATAACTTGGTATTGTTCCGCTCTCATTGGGGTCTTTCAGGCATTGGAGGAGCTTCCGGGGGGAAGGTTTTTGTAGGGGGAAGAAATTTGGCGTGACGGAGCCCAAAGCGCTTTGACAATATTTCCACATTCGCCCGTTCACACACACACTGATGGCGGGAGCTGCCATGCAAGGCGCTCATCCGGGCCCATCAAGAGCAAGGGTGAAGTGTCTTGCCCAAGGACACAACGGACGTGACCAGGATGATAGAAGGTGGGCTTGAACCAGTAACCCTATGTTTGCTGGCACAGCCATTCTACCAACTTCGCCTCGCCGTCCGCATAAATAACCAACTGAGAAGGTGCCTGGTATGTTAACGTAACATATTATGGTAAGAGTCATTCAAATAACTATAACATATAGAACATGCTATACCAGGGGTAGGGAACCTATGGCTCGCGAGCCAGATGTGGCTCTTTTGATGACTGCATCTGGCTCTCGGATAAATCTTAGCTGACATTGCTTAACACGATAAGTAATGAATAATTCCACTTGTAATCACAGTGTTAAAAATAATGTTCAAAATATAAAACATTCACATGCATTTTTAATCCATCCATCTGTTTTCTACCGCACCCATTCAAGAATTTGCGTTAATGGTAAGAAGTTATTTGTTTATTCTTGGTTAGTATGGGGCTTGCCCTCGAGGGGTTTGTCAGACCACCAAGGACCAACATGAGAGCCTGTTTCAGGGTTACAACATTGTTTTATTTTTCAATAAGTCTCTCAGTTGCTTTCCAGCAATTGTATTTTTCTCTTTCGTTTTCGCTCACGCTCTGGCTCCAGCCCCAACCCCGTCTCTCCTCCTGGCTGCTGCTTATAACAGAGCGACAGGTGATTAGATAACAAGGCCCAGGTGGGCCATCCACGCACCTGTCGCTGATTTTGAGGCCGGTCCTGGCACACCCCAGTTCGCTGCAGGCCAGCAGGCCGCGCCCCCTCCACAGTTAGCTCGAGAATAACAATGTTATTACAAAGAATAAGAGACCTATAATACTCTATAAATGTTGGTCTTAACAATGCACGCGTTTAGTTTTGTTCAGTGTAAAAAAAAATATTATATGGCTCTTACGGAAATACATTTTAAAATATTTGGCTTTTTGGCTCTCTCAGCCAAAAAGATTCCCGACCCCTGTGCTATACGTTCACCAAATCTTGAAATCTTTTTCCTCGATGTCGCTTCTAAACAACTCTGCCAACTCCAAAGGTATGCGCCGCTTCCGCTTGTCGTTTTCTGCTGCATATTTCACTACGTCCAGCTTCAGTGGCGTAGTGGTTAGAGTGTCCGCCCTGAGATCGGTAGGTTGTGGGTTCAAACCCCGGCCGAGTCATACCAAAGACTATAAAAAAAATGGGACCCATTACCTCACTGCTTGGCACTCAGCATCAAGGGTTGGAATTGGGGGTTAAATCGCCATAAATGATTCCCAGGCGCGGCACCGCTGCTGCCCACTGCTCCCCTGCACATCTAGTGTGTGTGTGACAATCATTGGTACTTTAACTTTGTAATCTGTTTTACATGATTTCCTTTTCAGTGCCATTTTTGTTCAGCCCTTCTCAGTTTTTATAAGTTACCGCCAACGATGAAATGATCCATTTTAATAGCTACAGCAGTAGCATATAGCATATAGCAGTTAGCATTCCATGACCCACAATGCACTTCTGCCATGACCCTCCAATTCTTATTGGTTGACGTGTGTGTGACGAATACTGACATTTTCTTCGTCTCTTCCGCGAATGAGAGAAAAAATATTGTTTGATATTTTACGGTAATGTGTTAATAATTAGACACATAAGTTGCTCCGGAGTATATGTCGCACCCCCGGCCAAACTATGAAAAAAACTGCGATTTATAGTCCGAAAAATACGGTGTCGGCAACCTTCAGCATACAAAGAGCCAATTAAGTCCATTTCCTCCTAAACTAAAACCCACCAACAGCCGCGAATTCTGTCCGATTCCTAAAACGACGAAAAAACTACTTATAATTTCGTTCCACTTATGCCAGGGTTAGTGAAACTATGGACCTCGAGCCAGATGTGGCTCTTTTGATGACTGCATCTGGCTCTCGGAAAAATTATAGCTCACATTGCTTAACACGATAAGTAATTAAAAATTCAGATGGTAATCACAGTGTAAAAAATAACGTTCAAAATATAAAACATTCTCATGCTTTTTAACCCGTCCAACCGTTTCTACCGCATCTGTTCAAGAAGCCGCATTAATGGTAAGAAGTATTTTATTTATTATTGGTTAGCTTCAGAATAACTCTTATTTAAAACCCTAAGAGCCTTGTTATACTCTAAAAATGTTGGTCTTACATAAAAATGCACACATTTAGTTGTATTCAGTGTAAAAAAAATATTACTTGCCTCTCACGGAATTGCATTTTAAAATATTTGGCTTTCATGGCTCTCTCAGCCAAAAAGGTTCCCGACCCCTGATTTATGCTATTGAATTTATTAAATCAAACGCTTGACAAACACGACTCACGTTTTTATTTCTGCGTACAACGAAGAAAATCACCAAATTATTTTGAACACCAGAAAAAAATACACTTATCCTGTCAAAACGTGGACTTTGAGGCAGTTTACTACGTGGATTGTTTTCCCGAGATGCAAAAGCATTGGACCGGACATGGCGTGAAGGTTCATCCATCCATCCATATTCTTCTGCTTAGCCGAGGTCGGGTCGCGGGGGCAGCAGCCTAAGCAGGGAAGCCCAGACTTCCCTCTCCCTAGCCACTTCGTCCAGCTCCTCCCGGGGGATCCCAAGGCTTTCCCAGTGTGGGAAATGCAAGTCTTTACAAGGCGAACAAGACTGCGACAACAGAAAATTCCGACTAAAAAGCAGCTTACCATGGTGGAATGATTTACTCAAGGTGCCATGTATGATGAGAAAAAAGAACAATACACAGAGTGATCAATAAAGCAGTCGCTCTGCACATCCAAACTGGACAGCTCGTGCACGGATGTGCTGCTGCAAAACTCTCATAGAATTATTTATAACGCATTTAATCATCAATTTAGTGAAATATCACATGTGCAATAAAATGTACCGTATTTTTCGGACTATAAGTCGCAGTTTTTTTCATCGTTTGGCCAGGGGTGCGACTTATACTCAGGAGCGACTTATGTGTGGAATTAACACATTACCGTAAAATATCAAATAATATTATTTAACTCATTCACGCTAGAGACTAGACGTATAAGATTTTATGGGATTTATCGATTAGGAGTGACAGATTGGTAAATATATAGCATGTTCTATATGTTATACTGTAGTTATTTGAATGACTCTTACCATAATATGTTACGTTAACATACCAGGCACCTTCTCAGTTGGTTATTTATGCGTCATATAACATACACTTATTCAGCCTGTTGTTCACTATTCTTTATTTATTTTAAATTGCCTTTTAAATGTCTATTCTTCGTGTTGGGTTTTATCAAATAAATTTCCCCCAAAAATGCAACTTATAGTCCAGTGCGACTTATATATGTGTTTTTCCTTCTTTATTAAGCATTTTCGGCAGGTGCGACTTGTACTCCGGAGCGAATTATACTCCGAAAAATGCGGTACATTGTCTTTAACATCAGTACATACACAGGGTACTACATGGAAAAACCTGCGTTCTTTCGCTTACTAAAACTACACAGTCAACTTGATGTTTTACTTGATTATTTATTTGCATAATACTCCATTTGTATTTACGGAATAATTTCATTCAAGACAGAAGTTTCAAGTCCGAGTCCATGTTTCTTGCCCGGAAAAGGGTGGAGTGCCATCTCCGGGTTGGAGAGGAGACCCTGCCCCAAGTGGAGGAGTCAAGTACCTAGGAGTCTTGTTCACGAGTGAGGGAAGAGTGGATGGTAAGATCGACAGGCGGATCGGTGCGGCGTCTTCAATAATGCGGACGCTGTATCGATCTGTTGTGGTGAAGAAGGAGCTGAGCCGGAAGGCAAAGCTCTCAATTTACCGGTCGATCTACGTTCCCATCCTCACCTATGGTCATGAGCTTTGGGTTATGACCGAAAGGACAAGATCCGGGAAACAAGCGGCCGAAATGAGTTTCCTCCAGGTGGCTGGGCTCTCCCTTAGAGATAGGGTGAGAAGCTCTGCCATCCGGGAGGAACTCAAAGTAAAGCCGCTGCTCCTCCACATGGAGAGGAGCCAGATGAGGTGGTTCGGGCATCTGGTCAGGATGCCACCCGAACGCCTCCCTAGGGAGGTGTTTACGGCACGTCCAACCAGTAGGAGGCCATGGGGAAGACCCAGGACACGTTGGGAAGACTATGTCTCCCGGCTGGCCTCGAACGCCTCAGAGTCCCCCGGGAAGAGCTAGACAAAGTGGCTGGGGAGAGGAAGGTCTGGGCTTCCCTGCTTAGGCTGCTGCCCCCGTGACCCGACCTCGGATAAGCGTAAGAAGATAGATGGATGGATGGATTTGTATCACTACTAAATGATTATTGGTATCTTTATTGATTAACTGGAGTTAATTTATTTGCATTTGACATGAAGTGATTAACGTGGACCCTGACTTAAACAAGTTGAAAAACTTATTCGGGTGTACGGAATATGTACTGTACTGTGCAATCTACTAATAAAATTTTCAAACAATCAATCAATGTAATGTGCCATTCCACATTTTTATTTACAAAAGTGCTTTTTTTCAAGACAGAAGTTTTGAGTTTGAATTCCCCCCCCCCCGAAGGAGTTTGCATTGCCGTGAAGCCCAGATTATTGTGTGGAGCTCAGCGAACTACAAGGATCTGGCGAGAGTCAAGTTATAATACTACCACCACCACCACCACCATGCTTGACGGTAGGTGTGGTGTTCCTGGGATTAAAGGCCTCACCCTTTTTCTTCTCCAAACATATTGTTGGGTATTGTAGCCAAACAGCTCAATTTTTGTTTCATCTGACCACAGAACTTTCCTCCAGAAGGTCTTATCTTTGTCCATGTGATGTTGTCTTTGAGAACCCCACACATTTATCTGTTCTTAACGGGAAGTCCTAATGCACACACCATTTTTGGAGTCAAGTGAATAGGAACAGGTCACCAGGAGATGACAATCCTTGAAAAATGTCTGCACACTTTTTTTTTCCACTTCAGAGAGTGCCCAGTCCACATTTTCATGAATATAAGTTGTGTCTCTTGACAAAAAAGCCAACAAGGGCATGGCTGCTACCTCTCCTTCTCTTTGTCTGTTAAAGAGGAGGATCTGTGTCAAACATACTTTTGTAAGGTCTGACCAGGCCTTTTTGGAGAAACTGTTGCATTTTTTGAACATCCTCAGTGAAGGGCACAACTTGTGGTGCATTCCACTTTCCTTCAGCTATGTTTCTCAGGGCTGTTGCAGAGATCAACTTGTTCCACTTCTCATTGTGGACTTTTTGAAACTGAGTGGCATTCCTTACCAGCTCTTCATTGTTCATTATCAAACCTTGTGCTTTCCAGAGTTTGCTGACTTTAACCAGGGAATTCCCAAGTTTATTTGCCAGTGATGGAATCCAGAATGTGTTATTGACACTATCAAAGCCACAAGTACATTTGACAGCTTTCACCATCTCCAAGTAGTTCTTAGGATTCACAAAATCCTCCATTTTTTTCCCAGGTAGTTACTCTCCTGGTATTATGAATCAGTCTTCCTAATTCCCGCATTTTCTCTCCGACACATTATTGATTTTTTGCTGACATACTACTTTTGTTCAACGGGTGCTGCCCACATCCGTGATGACATGGTCATCTTTAATCATTTCTGTGATTGGATCAGGAATCATGGCACTTATTACTCCCCACAGTTGTTTGGATATACTTGAAGGCACAGGCCCAGTAGATGTGCACATGGACTGGACATGGTTCTTTCTTGGTTTTCGGGTGACTGATGCAGGTTTGAGGCAACAACTTCACATGTGTCTCCACAGTCCCTTTCTGGTAAACAGTCCTTGCAAAGTGCATAAAATGATTTCCTTTGGCTTCTTTAGGTGGTGGTTTGAATGGCACTAGTTCACACTTTCCTGACTGCATATTAGCAGCATTGTGAGCATAGTTCCCTTTATTACAAATATAATCTAGCTGTTTCCTTCTCTCTATGGAACTCGTTGGAAACCTAAGAGCTTTGGCTACTTACAATGTGTTTTGTGTGCACTTTCTAGATGCCTTGCCATCTTGGCATAAGGCTTACTGAAATACAAGCAATAATGTCTTTTGTTGTAAACTCTATTTCCATGTTTTTTGAGGGAAGCACAAACAACTACGGTGTCAATTGTTTCCAGACTTGAGCAGGGTTCTTCTGTTCCCGCGACATCAGGTCTTATGCGGTTTATGTCCAATTCCATGTTGTCTACCGTTGTGCTGTCACAGGCTGGAGGACTTATTGAGCCAGGATCATCCAAGAAGTGATGACAAAAAGGCTGTTTTGTCCTTATTGTCAGGCTATCTTCGCTGTCTTCACTTTCAGAGGTTGTATGTGGACCGTACTCATCAGCACTGACTGATCAACCGCTGACGGATGTTGTTTCATACAGGTCATCATGTTAGGTTCTGATCAAGGAATTGACCCTCGGATGCAGAGACGGAGGCGAGGTTGAATTACAAAAATAGAACAATCTTTAATGAGTCCAAAAGGGTTTAACTAAAGGCGATGAGGCAGACGTGCACACCATGGAAAGACAAACAAAAGCAGGACCCTCAGTGGTCGGCAGGGGGGATGGCCAGGATGCACTGGGCAAAGGCAAAAGGGATCCAACGCAAAATCCTCTTTACTTCAGAGGGACTAGGGAGCAAAAAACAAGAGAGGAATAATAAGAATAAGGAGAGACAACGTACCAAGCAGGATGAAGCGAATCAGGCATGTGCAGAGGGAGGTCCAGGAGACAATAACCGGCAGGGAACAGCTAGCGGTGACAAACTTAAATACTACCGGGTAGCGATTTGTTGCAGGTGTGCCTCGCTGGGGACTAATTGACAGAAGGAAAAAACTGACAAAAAAACAAAGAGAAGACAGGGAAATGACATCAGGTCTTCAGGGCATCTGTCTTTCATCTAAAATGTGCCATGCCTGTAATTCAGTTTTAAGTTTGATCATGTTTGTTTTGTTTTTGGACTCTTGTTTCCCGTTTTACACTTCCTGGTTTTGTTTGTTTCCATAGTAACCCATTAGTTTCCACATGGTCTCCAAGTAACGCCCAGCCCTCAGTCCCACACCTGTTTCTAATCATCATCGCTGCTATTTATACCATTTTGTTTCTGTCCTCGTCCTGGGAACTTTGCTATTTGCTTTCTGCCTTCATGCCTGCTATTGCATTGCCTACATATGCTACTCATTCTCCATGCCCACGATCACCTGCCACGCACCTTGCTATTCTTGCCTCCTGTTTTTGGTCAAAATAAGTGTTTAGTTTTAGTTGTTTATAGTCATGCCATCTTGCTGTTTATGTTCGTAGTTCATTCATGCCATCGTGCAAGTGTTTTTGTTTCCTGTTTGTATTTTGTAGTCTAGTAATATACCTCCTTGTGAGCGCCCTTTGTTTTGATTATTTTTTTTATTTAGTGTATTAATAAATTATCATGTACCTGAATTCACGCCTGGCTCGTCCTGTAATCCCTCTGCGTTGAAGGAGCAAAACCAATCCATGTCATAGTCCTGACAAAATGTGTGAAACAAAATCAATGGGAGGTTTTTAAAGTATCCTAAATCGCCAATGTCCATTACACCTCTACATATAACTTCTTAGAAGTCCTTATAGACAACCGATTAGCATTAAATCAGAGCTACTTTGACTATAAACCAGTCCAAATGAAAAGCGAAAGCAACTGAAAGTGATTCAAAAAGTTTTCTAGGAGCAAGGCTGAAGTTCTTAATTAAATGCACTTGTTGGTAAAGGTTCTCTGAGTTGTCCTCAAAAAAATATATCCTTACCTCTTTGTAGTAAAATATATAAGTATAGGCTTGTTGTGAAAACAACATTGATAAAACACGCTATTTTCCTAGCTATACTTAGCTTAGCTTCTCCAGCTAATCAGATCGAATTAATTATCGTGCTATGCTAACTCACAAGACGTAATTAGCTTACCTAATTTTTTTGGCTTAACTTGGTTATGAACACATTTTTCTTGGACGAATGATAGTCAATAATTTATAAGAAAGATGTGCTTACCAGTTGGTTTAAACAGCTTATTTTCGTATCCCATTAGTCGAAATCTCTTGCAGACAAACCACCTTCTTTATGGGGACCAGGTGGAAGGGATTAGCTATACACGGAAGAAGTGTGAACAGAAGAAGCCCGACCTGCCTTGGATCCCCACCTGGGTCAGGAATACAAAATTAGTCCCTCTACTTACGGAAGTCACCAAAAAAAGCTGTACATTTGCCCAAGTGTCTAGGTGTGTGTCTCTTCAAGAAGCCTGACCTGCCTTGGATCTCCACCTGGGTCAGGAAAACAAAATTAGTCCCTCTACTTGATGGAAGTCACCAAAAAAAGCTGTACATTTGCCTAAGTGTCTCTGGGTGCGCGTCCCTTTAAGACGCCGACCTGCCTTGGATCTCCACCTGGGTAAGAAATTCAAAATTAGTCCCTCTACTTGATAGAAGTCACCAAAAAGAGCTGTAAAGTTTCCTAAGTGTGTAGGTGCGTGTCCCTTTAAGACGCCCGACCTGCCTTGGATCTCCACCTGGGTAAGAAATTCAAAATTAGGCCCTCTCCTTGCTGGAAGTCACCAAAAAAGCTCTGAATTTTTCAAAGTGTTGACTCTGGGTAAAAGCAGGGAGTAATCTTGACTGTCTAATAATTTAAGAATGGTGGAAAAGGCCCCCAGGATGGCTGACAGGTGAGCAAGGAAAGAAAAAGCAGCATTTAAACAAAAAGAACAGCGGGGACTTAGAGCCCTCCCGTGGACTTCTGCCGCAGTTGCACACATAAATAAATTCATTATTTCCAGGTGTGCCTTATTGAGAGAAGGACAGCAATAGACTCTGGAGGGTACGTGCGCCCTCCTGTGGACTTCCACCGCAGCTGCAGCTGTCCAAAAATGCCCTTTTCCCCCAATTTCGACTTAGACCAGTGATTATCAACCTTTTTTCAGTGATGTACCTCCTGTGAACATGTTTTTAATTCAAGTACCCCTTAATCAGAGTAAAGCAGTTTTGGTTGAAAAAAAAAGAGATAAAGTAGTAAAATATGTCATTATTTTCTGATTTATTAAATCGTATAACAGTGCAAAATATTGCTCATTTGTAGTAGTCTTTTTTTAACTATTTGGAAAAAAAGATATAAAAAAACAAAAAACTTGTTGAAAAATAAACAAGTGATTCAACTATAAATAAAGATTTTTACACATAGAAGTAATCATCAACTTAAAGGGCCCTCTTTGGGGATTGTAATAGAGATCCATCTGGATTCATGGACTTAATTCTAAACATTTCTTCACAAAAAAAGAAATCTTTAACATCAATATTTATGGAACATGTCCACAAAAAATTTAGCTGTCAACACTGAATATTGCATTGTTGCATTTCTTTTCACAGTTTATAAACTTAAATTCATACTTTGTTGAAGTATTATTCAATAAATATATTTATAAAGGATTTTTGAATTGTTGGCATTTTTGGAATATTTTATTTCAAATTTCACGTACCCCTTGGCATACCTTCAAGTACCCACAGGGATACGCGTATTCCCATTTGAGAACCACTTACTTACACCGACTGGAGTGATCCAAATGGGAAACGCTTCCACACAGTAGCTCAGTCACTTTGTTGTTGTTTTTTTAAATAATAATTAACTTAGAATTTCATGGCTGCAACACGTGCCAAAGTAGTTGGGAAAGAGCATGTTTACCGCTGTGCTACATCACCTTTTCTTTTAACAACACTCAATAAACGTTTGGGAACTGAGGAAACTAATTGTTGAAGCTTTGAAAGTGGAATTCTTTCCCATTCTTGTTTTATGTAGAGCTTCAGTCGTTCAACAGTCCGGGGTCTCCGCTGTCGTGTTCTACGCTTCATAATGCGCCACACATTTTCGATGGGAGACAGGTCTGGACTGCAGGTGGGCCAGGAAAGTACTCGTACTCTTTTTTTACGAAGGCACGCTGTTGTAACACGTGCTGAATGTGGCTTGGCATTGTGTTGCTGAAATAAGCAGGGGCGTCCATGGAAAAGACGGCGCTTAGATGGCAGCATATGTAGTTCCAAAACCTGTATGTACCTTTCAGCATTAATGGTGCCTTCACAGATGTGTAAGTTACCCATGCCTTGGGCACTAATGCACCCCCATAAAATCACAGATGCTGGCTTTTGAACTTTGCGTCGATAACAGTCTGGATGGTTCGCTTCCCCTTTGGTCCGGATGACACGATGTGGAATATTTCCAAAAACAATTTGAAATGTGGACTTGTCAGACCACAGAACACTTTTCCACTTTGCATCAGTCCATCTTAGATGATCTCGGGCCCAGAGAAGCCCGCGGCATTTCTGGATGTTGTTAATAAATGGCTTTTGCTTTGCATAGTAGAGCTTTAACTTGCACTTACAGATGTAGCGACAAACTATATTTAGTGACAGTGGTTTTCTGAAGTGTTCCTGAGCCCATGTGGTGATATCCTTTAGAGATTGATGTCAGTTTTTGATACAGTGCCGTCTAAGGGATCGAAGGTCACTGTTGGTTTCTGGCCATGCCGCTTACATGGAGTGATTTCTCCAGATTCTCTGAACCTTTTGATGATATTATGGACCGTAGATGTTGAAATCCCTAAATTTCTTGCAATTGCACTTTGAGAAACGTTGTTTTTAAACTGTTTGACTATTTGCTCACGCAGTTGTGGACAAAGGGGTGTACCTCGCCCCATCCTTTCTTGTGAAAGACTGAGCATTTTTTGGGAAGCTGTTTTTATACCCAATCATGGCACCCAACTGTTCCCAATTAGCCTGCACACCTGTGGGATGTTCCAAATAAGTGTTTGATGAGCATTCCTCAACTTTATCAGTATTTATTGCCACTTTTCCCAACTTCTTAGTCACATGTTGCTGGCATCAAATTCTAAAGTTAAGGATTATTTGCAAAAAAAAAAATGTTTATCAATTTGAACATCACATATGTTGTCTTTGTAGCATATTCAACTGAATATGGGTTGAAAATGATTTGCATTTGATTTGTATTCCGTTTATATTTACATCTAAAACAATTTCCCAACTCATATGGAAACGGGGTTTGTACAACCAAATTCAGCTTTGCTCCTGCTGCCTTTTTAAAACAGCGTCCCAGCATGCTAGCGTATGTTTTAAACTAGCTTATGTTTCAAGCTAGCGTATGTTTAACCATGTCTGCGCCCAAAAACACGCTGTGCCTTATTTATGCGTTAAATACAGAAATAGCACCCGTAACTGACACGGCGCATTTTAATACGGTGCGCCCTATAGTCGCGAAAATACGGTATGGTGGTTTCGATAACAGGAACCGGTTCTCAAAAAGGGATTCGAATCCATGGTATCAGTTCTTTTCTTGTCGAACAATCGGGAGAACCGGTTTCAAACATCATCCCTAGTTTAGTTGAACACATACCAGGTTGGGTAGTACAATATTACATTCAAATGTATTTATTGTGCTAATTTTTGTTTTTGTTTTAATTATATTTTTTATACACAGAGGGCCTGATCTACACTAAAGTTTGCAAGTAATAAACATTTGCAAACTAGATAGTGCATGCAAAGCTGAGCTACAGCATAGCTCTATATTGTAGAAATGATATATTGCACATTATATATGCGTGCTACTAGTTCAACAACATTGCACACTGGTTGGAAAGCATAATAGCATGAATGTGGAGGGAAATGAGTGTTTACATTAGCAGAAAATGCCAGTAGTACAAACCCCTCTTCCAAAAGAGTTGGGAAATTGTGTTAGATGTAAATATAAACGTAATACAATGACTTGAAAATCATTTTCAACCCACATTCAGTTGAATATGCTACAAAGACAACATTTGATGTTCAAACTGATAAACTTTTTTTTTTTTGCAAATGATGATTAACTTTAAAATTTGATGCCAGCAACACGTGACAATGAAGTTTGGAAAGGTGGCAATAAATACTGATAAAGTTGAGGATTTCTCATTAAACACTTATTTGGAACATCCCACAGGTGTGTAGACTAATTGGGAACAGGTGGGTGCAATGATTGGGTATAAAAGCAGCTTCCATGAAATGCTAAGTAATTCACAAACAAGGATGGGGCGAGGGTCACCAATATGTAAGCAAATTGTCGAACAGTTTTAGGACAACATTTCTCAACGAGCTATTGCAAGGAATTTAGGGATTTTACCATCTACGGTCCGTAAAATCATCAAAAGGTTCAGAGAATCTGGAGAAATCACTACCCGTAAGCGATGATATTACGGACCTTTGATCCCTCAGGCGGTACTGCATCAAAAACCGACATCATTGTGTAAAAGATATCACCACATGGGCTCAGGAACACTTCATAAAACCACTGTCAGTAACTACAGTTGGTCGCTCCATCTGTAAGTGCAAGTTAAAACTCTACTATGAAAAGCCTAACCCATTTATCTAAAATATCCTGAAACGCCGCCGACTTGGCTGGGCTCGAACTCACCTAAGATGGACTGATGCAAAGTGGAAAGGTGTTCTGTGGTCTGACGAGTCCACATTTCAAATTATATTTGGAAACAGAGGATGTGGTGTCCTCCAGAACAAAGAGGAAAATAACCATTCGGACTGTTATAGGCGCAAAGTTCAAAAGCCAGCATCTGTGATGGTATGGGTGTGTATTAGTGAACCCTAAATCACAAATGTCTCAAAGGATTGTACAAACCACTACGGGGGGGGGGGGGCAGAGGAGAAAAATAAAAGAAGCAGCAGATCAACTGGTCTAAAAAGGAGGTCTATTTAAAGGCTAGAGTATACAAATGAGTTTTAAGGTGAGACTTAAATGCAGTCATCAAAAGAGCCACATCTGTCTCGCGAGCCATAGTTTCCCTACTCCTGCTTCAGAGAGCCATAAATCCCATCTCTAATAAAAATTAACATCTGAAAGCAAAGTTTTTACCTAAACTGAATAATTCTCTTCTTATTCTTGTTATATTTTTGAATGAGCAATGTGTCTTAACGAGGATTTAGACATCGGAAGTTAACAATTTGTTTTTAAATGCGAGCGCCTCACCAAGCACAAACCTCATTGCACAATACTTGTATTATCCATATTGATGCACAAACCATTAAAATTCCACTGGCGCTTTTTGTTGTTGTTTGGCTTTAATGATGCAGCATGCATGAAGTGGACTCACTCCTGTGTTCTTGTGACAACGACTGCTGTCACAGCCAGACAGGCTAATGATACGTAAGATGTTATCGCTCTGAAACAATCCACTTTGCCGTCTGCAAAAGGACATTTATGAATGTCAATGCTTGGGAAAAGATAAGAACATGAAAAAGATCACGTTCTACATACGTGATGAGAAATTTAAATCATTTTGATCAGATTAACATAACATTCAGGCTCCATCTCTGGATTACTCCAAAAAATGTGAAATGCCATCAACATTTTATTTATATGAAATAGGTTAGTTATTATATTTCCGTCTTTGAACATAACCTACTGTATCATTAAAAATGTTGTTTGTAATGCCCCCGCAGCCCCCTATTATTTTAGGTATCATTAATAATAGACTTTAAAGAGCTTTGACATTGTGACGATAGCAAAATACATTAAAAAAAACACCCCAATTAAGCATGGGAAAAGAACCCCTACTCCTCTCTGAGCTGCCACCTTACTGTGGTAGAGGAGTTTGCGTTTCCCAATGATTCTAGGAACTATGTTGTCCGGGATCTTAGAAGAGGGTCTCCCAAAACAAACAGGTCCTAGGTGAGGGATCAGACAAAGAGCAGCTCGAAGACTTCTATGGAAATTCAACAACCGAGACTCAGTTTTCCCTTTCCCGGACACGGGTCACCGGGGCCCCCCTCAGGGACCAGGCCCGGAATTGGGGCACGATGACGAGTGCCTCCATGGGGCCCGCCTGGGCACAGCCCGTAGAGCAGGGGTCTTAGACACGCGGCCCCCAGGGGCCAATTGCGCCCCCCCAAGAGGTTATTTTGCGGCCCGCACCTTAATATGACGATTTAATGTTAGTGCAGCCCGCGAGTTTAATATGAAAGCACTTGACAGAGTCATACTTGCCAACCCGCCCAATTTTTCCGGGAGACTCCCGAATTTCAGGGCGTGCCGTGACAGGACTGTCTTTAGCGTTGTATTTGGCTTCTGCAGGCGCACGTAAGTGACTGCAAGACATACTTGGTCAACAGTCATACAGGTCACACTAAGGGCTGCCGTAAAAAAAACTTTAACGCTGTTCCTAATATGCGCCATACTGTGAACCCACACCAAACAAGAAATACCCCAGCGCTGATAATCTGACAGAGAGTCGCTGGGCGAATCAAACGTGTAACACGTTAGTCATGATGTTAGCCCGTTCGGGGCTAATTGTGCTACCGTAACTGTAAACTCTAAGGCAGGGGTGTCAAAGTCAAATACAGAGTGGGCCAAAATTTTAAACTGAACAAAGCCGCGGGCCAAGGGTTGAACAAATTAACCTTTTAATAGGGACCCAAACAAGTTTCGCATTGAATATTGAACAAGCAAGGCTTTTATAACTTTATAGTGACATGCAAAATCGAGTTTAAATTAAAAAAAATAATAATTCAAAAATATCAATGGCATATCAAATAAAATCTAAATAAAAATTGAGTGCCTCTTTTCTATTTGCAGCATTCTGAGGTAAATATCAAAATAAACTTTGTCCACAGGCTAATAATAAATTTGAAAATAAAATAACAATAATGAATGAATCAAACATTCAAGCCTTGAAGTAACAAGAGAAAGTGCATGAATAAATTGTTAATTATTGCTCAGTTTGCTAAACTGATTTGCTTGAACAATGAATATTGAACAAGCAATAATTATATAACTTAATAGTGCAAAATCAACGTTCAAAAAACAAACGGAAAAAAAATAAATGGTCAAATAAATACAATTTCAATAAAACAGTTAATGCCTCTTTTCTATTTGCAGCCTTCTGAGGTAAATATCAACATTACATTTTTCCACAGGCTATTAAATCTTATAATAAAATAATAATGAGATAGGTGTGGTTGGTGGTGGAGGGCGGGTTTTGGTGGTAGTCAGTGCTGCTAGGGGTTCTGGGTATTTGTTCTGTTGTGTTTATGTTGTTTTACGGTGCGGGTGTTCTCCCGAAATGTGTTAGTCATTCTTGTATGGTGTGGGTTCACAGTGTGGCACATATTTGTAACAGTGTTAAAGCTGTTTATACGGCCACCCTCAGTCTGAACTGTATGGCTGTTGACCAAGTATGCTGGCATTCACTTAAGTGTGTGTACAAGTTGCATATATCATGTGACATGCTGTTTGTATGGAGTAAAAGCGGATGTGACAACATATTGTAGACAACGCTAAAGGCAGTGCCTTTATAGTACCGGCGGGCCAGCTCTAATGTTAATTTGATATTGCCTCAAAGGCCAAATGAAATTGTACGGTGGGCCAAATTTGGCCCGCGGGCCAGAGTTTGACACCCATGCTCTAAGGCGATGGTTGCGGGGGCGGGAAAGCCATTCAAAGAAGGTGAATTCATTAAAAAGTGCAAGTTAGATTTTTTTCAAAGAAATCTTTTCTTGCGGCCAAGCCTCATCTAGTTTCTGCATCCAGTTGCCCCCAGGTAAATTGAGTTTGAGACCCCTGCTGTAGAGGCAACGTGGGTTCCCCCTCCACTGGGCTCTTCACTCATGAGACGGTCCATAGAACTGGGTGCAGTGTGAGCTGGGCGGAAGCCGAAGGCAGAGCACTTGGCGGTCCGATCCTAGGCTAAATACGGCGTGGCGAAGTTGGTAGAGTGGCTGTGCCAGCAATCTAAGGGTTATTGGTTCAATCCCCACCTTTTACCATCCGAGTCACGTCCGTTGTGTCCTTGGGCAAGACACTTCACCCATGCTCCTGATGGGTCCTGGTGAGCGCCTTGCATAGCAGCTCCTGCCATCAGTGTGTGAATGTGTGTGTGAATTGCCGAATGTGGAAATACTGTCAAAGCGCTTTGGGCTCCTTAAAAAGGGGCATAAAAGCGCTATACAAGTACAACCCATTTACCATTTACCGTTAATAAGCTAACTCTTGGGACGTTGAATGTCACCTCCCTGGGAGGAAAGAGCCTTAACTAGTGCGCAAGGTGGAGAAGTTCCGGCTGGATATAGTCGGACTCAGTTCGACACACAGCAAGGGCTCTGGAACCAGTTCTCTCGAGAGGGGCTGGACTCTATAAAACTCTGGCGTTGCATGCAGTGAGTGGTGACGAGCTGGGGTGGCAATTTTTGTTTCCCCCCGGCTCAAAGCCTGCACGTTGGAGTTCAACCCGGTGGACGAGAGGGTAGCCTCCCTCCGCCTTCGGTTGGGGGGGACGGGTCCTGACTGTTGTTTGTGCTTACACACCAAAAAGCAGTTAAGAGTACCAACCCTTTTTGGATACACTCGAGGGAGTACTGGTAAGTGCCCCCGCGGGTGATTCCTTTGTCCAACTGGGAGACTTCAACGCTCATGTTGGCAACGACAGTGAAACCTGGAGAGGCGGGACTGGGAAGAATGGCCGCTGGGATCTGAACCCGAGTGTTGTTTTCTTATTGGACTTTTGTGCTTGTCACAGATCTTCCATAACAAACACCATGTTCAAACATAAGGGTGTCCATATGTGCACTTGGCACCAGGACACCCTAGGCCGAAGTTCCATGATCGACTTTGTAGTTGTGTCATCGAATTTGCGGCCTCATGTTTTGCACACTCGGGTGAAGAGAGGGTGGGAGCTTTCTTCCGATCACCACCTGGTGGTGAGTTTGCTGCGATGGTGGGGGAGTCCCCTGTCGGAGAGGGTTTCAATTCCCACCTCCGGAAGAACTTTGAACACGTCACGAGGGAGACGCTGGACATTGAGTCCAAGTGGACCATGTTCTACACCTCTATTGTTGAGGCGGATAATTGGCGTTGTGGCCGCAAGGTAGTTGGTGCCTGTCGTGGCGGTAATCCTCGAACCTGTTGGTGGACACCGGTGGTGAGGGATGCCGTCAAGCTGAAGAAGGAGTCCTATCGGGTTCTTTTGGCTCATAGGACTCCGGAGGCAGCGGACAAGTACCGACAGGCCAAGCGGTGTGCGGCTTCAGTAGTTGCAGAGGCAAAAATTCTGACATGGGAGGAGTTCGGGGAAGCCATGGAAAACTACTTCCGGACGGCTTCGAAGCGATTATGGACCACCATCTTCCGCCTCAGGAAGGGGAAGCAGTGCACTGTTAACAGCGTGTATGGCGGGGATGGTGTTCTGCTGACCTCGACTGCGGAAGTTGTGGATCGGTGGAGGGAATACTTCAAAAACCTAGTCAATCCCACCAACACGTCTTTCTATGAGGAAACTCTCACTGGATCGGTTCGCAGCTGAGTGTGAAGTGACTGGGAGGAGAATAAGCAGCTCCAAGTCCGAGTCCATGGCTCTCGCCTAGAAAAGGGGTGGAGTCCCATCTCCGGTTTGGGGGAGGAGACCCTGCCCCAAGTGGAGGAGTTCAAGTACCTCGGAGTCTTGTTCACGAGTGAGGGGAAGAGTGGATTATGAGTTTGACAGGCGGATTGGTTCGGCATCTTAAATGCAGACGCTGTATCGATCCATTGTGGTGAAGAAGGAGCTGAGCCGGAAGAAAAAGCTCTCAATTTACCGGTCGATCAACGTTCCCATCCTCAACTATGGTCAAGAGCTTTGGGTTATGACCGAAAGGACAAGATCATGGGTACCAGTGGCTGAAATGAGTTTCCTCCGCCGGGTGGCGGCCTTCTCCCTTAGAGATAGAGTGAGAAGCTCTGCCATTCGGGGAGGAGCTCAAAGTAAAGCCGCTGCTTCTCCACATCGAGAGGCGTCAGATGAGGTGGTCCGGGCATCTGGTGTGGACACCACCCAAAATCCTCCCGAGGGAGGTGTTTAAGGCACGACCGGTAGGAGGCCACGGGGAAGACCCAGGACATGTTGGGAAAACTATGTCTCCCGGCTGGCCTGGGAACGCCTCGGAATCCCCCAGGAAGAGCTGGACGAAGTGGCTGGGGAGAGCAAATTCTTGGCCCTCCTGCTTAGGCTGCTGCCCCCGTGACCCGACCACGGATAAGCGTAAGAAGATGGATGGATGGATGGATGGATGGATGGATTGTGTTGCTCAAAAATAGTTTAATGCACCAGACAAACTTGTGAAATGAAGCAATACCTGTTGTTTACATCAGCTAACTTAACAATATTATTTATTTATTTGTAAATACTGTAATTTTAGCTAGTTCATTTGATTTTAATTTTAATTTTTAAAAATGAAGATTATTTATTCAAGCAGATTTTTGGCACCAGAGCCCCCAAAGGGAATAAGCGGTAGAAAATGGATGGATGGATGGACATTTAAATGGTTTACAGATATCATATATGCCGTACTGTATGTCTGTCCCTCTAGGATTTCTTAGGCTTTTTTTTTGGGATTGTTGCGACCTAAATTGCCTGATTTGGCGGCAGCTTTTTCACAAAGTTGCAGCAAAAGATTGTAACATTTTGAGGCTTATTTCTTAAAGGCCTACTGAAATGAGATTTTCTTATTTAAACGGGGATAGCAGGTCCATTCTATGTGTCATACTTGATCATTTTGCGAGATTGCCATATTTTTGCTGAAAGGATTTAGTAGAGAACATCCACGATAAAGTTCGCAACTGGAGAAAAGCCCTGCCTCTACCGGAAGTCGCAGACGATGACGTCACCCGTGTGATGGTTCCTCACATATTCACAATGTTTTTAATGGGAGCCTCCAACAAAAAGTGCTATTCCCACCAAGAAAACAACAATTTCCCCATTAATTTGAGCAGAAATGAAAGATTTGTGTCTGAGGATATTGATAGCGACGGACTAGAAAAGAAAAAAAATGCGATTGCAATCGCGTTGCATTGAGACATATTCCGATGTTTTTAGACATTTACTAGGATAATTCTGGGAAATCCCTTATGTTTCTATTGTATTGCTAGTGTTTTAGTGAGTTTAACAGTACCTAATAGTCGGAAGTGTACGTCCACGGCCGGGTGTTGACGCCCAGTGTCTCGGAGAAGTCGACGGCAGCTGTACGGGAGGCAGAAGCTAGGCTGATATCCGGTCAGTGGCGACTTTTTAACCACAATTTTCTCACCGAAACCTGCTGGTTGACATGTAGTTGGAATCCATTTCCGCTCTGGTCCATGGGAAAGTTTCACCTCCGTGAATTTTAAACAAGGAATCACCGTGTGTTTTTGTGGCTAAAGGCTAAAGCTTCCCAACTCCGTCTTTCTACTTTGACTTCTCCAATATTAATTGAACAAATTGCAAAAGGTTAAGCAACACAGATGTCCAAAATACTGTGTAATTATGCCGTTAAGGCAGACGACTTTTAGCTGTGTTTGTGTGCAGCGCTCATATTCATAACAGCCCGTGACGTCACGCGTACACGTCATCATTACGCAACGTTTTCAAGAAAAAAGTCCCGGGAAACTCAAGATTGTAATTTAGTAAACTAAAAAGGCCTTATTGGCATGTGTTGCAATGTTAATATTTCATCATTGATATATAAACTATCAGACTGCGTGGTGGGTAGTAGTGGGTTTCAGTAGGCCTTCAAATTACATTTAAACCTACTTCTTTTTAATATATATTATTAACCTATATATATTATTAACCTACTCCTCTCTGAGCTGCTATCTTACCGTGGTAGAGGAGTTTGCGTGTCCCAATGATCCTAGGAGCTATGTTGTCTGGGGGCTTTCATGCCCCCTGGTAGGGTCTCCCAAGACAAACAGGTCCTAGGTGAGTGATCAGACAAAGAGCAGCTCAAAGACTTCTATGGAATTACAACAAAATGAACCCAGATTTCCCTCGCCCGGACGTGGGTCACCGGGGCCCCGCTCTGGAGCCAGGCCCGGAGTTGGGGCACGATGGCGAGCGCCTGGTGGTCGGGCCTGTCCCCATGGGGCCCGGCCGGGCACAGCCCGAAGAGGCAACGTGGGTCATCCCTCCAATGGGCTCACCACTCATAGGAGGGGCCATAGAGGTCGGGTGCATTGTGAGCTGGGCGGCAGCCGAAGGCAGGGCACTTGGCGGTCCGATCCTCGGCTACAGAAGCTAGCTCTTGGGACGTGGAACGTCACCTCACTGGGGGGGAAGGAGCCTGAGCTAGTGCGCGAGGTAGAGAAGTTCCGGCTGGACTCACCTCGACGCACAGCAAGGGCTCTGGAACCAGTTCTCTCGAGGGGGACTGGACCCTCTTCCACTCTGGCGTTGCCGGCAGTGAGAGGCGACGGGCTGGGGTGGCAATTCTCGTTGCCCCCCGGCTCAAAGCCTGCACGTTTGAGTTCAACCCAGTGGACGAAAGGGTAGCCTCCCTTCGCCTTCGGGTGGGGGGACGGGTCCTGACTGTTGTTTGTGCTTACGCACCAAACAGCAGTTCAGAATACCCACCCTTTTTGGGTACACTCAAGGGAGTACTGGAAAGTGCTCCTCCGGGTGATTCCCTTGTCCTACTGGGAGACTTCAACGCTCATGTTGGCAACGACAGTGAAACCTGAAGAGGCGTGATTGGGAAGAATGGTCGCCCGGATCTGAACCCGAGTGGTGTTTTGTTATTGGACTTTTGTGCTCGTCACGGATTTTCCATAACAAACACCATGTTCAAACATAAGGGTGTCCATATGTGCACTTGGCACCAGGACACCCTAGGCCGCAGTTCCATGATCGACTTTGTAGTTGTGTCATCGGATTTGCGGCCTTATGTTTTGGACACTCGGGTGAAGAGAGGGGCGGAGCTTTCTACCGATCACCACCTGGTGGTGAGTTGGCTGCGATGGTGGGGGAGGATGCCGGACAGACCTGGCAGGCCCAAGCGCATTGTGAGGGTCTGCTGGGAACGTCTGGCAGATTCTCCTGTCAGAGAGAGTTTCAATTCACACCTCCGGGAGAACTTTGAACATGTCACGAGGGAGGTGCGGGACATTGAGTCCGAGTGGACCATGTTCCGAACCTCTATTGTCGAGGCGGCTGATTGGAGCTGTGGCCGCAAGGTTGTTGGTGCCTGTCGTGGCGGTAATCCCAGAACCCGTTGGTGGACACCAGCAGTGAGGGATGCCGTCAAGCTGAAGAAGGAGTCCTATCGGGTTCTTTTGGCTCATAGGACTCCGGAGGCAGTGGACGGGTACCGACGGGCCAAGCGGTGTGCAGCTTTAGCGGTCGCGGAGGCAAAAACTCGGACATGGGAAGAGTTCGGGGAAGCCATGGAAAACGACTTCCGGACGGCTTCGAAGCGATTCTGGACCACCATACGGCGCCTCAGGAAGGGGAAGCAGTGCACTATCAACACCGTGTATGGTGCGGATGGTGTTCTGCTGACTTCGACTGCGGATGTTGTGGATCGGTGGAGGGAATACTTCGAAGACCTCCTCAATCCCACCAACACGTCTTTCTTTGAGGAAGCGGTGCCTGGGGAATCTGTAGTGGACTCTCCTATTTCTGGGGCTGAGGTCGCTGAGGTAGTTAAAAAGCTCCTCGGTGGCAAGGCCCCGGGGGTGGATGAGATCCGCCCGGAGTTCCTTAAGGCTCTGGATGCTGTGGGGCTGTCTTGGTTGACAAGACTCTGCAGCATCGCGTGGACATCGGGGGCGGTACCTCTGGATTGGCAGACCGGGGTGGTGGTCCCTCTCTTTAAGAAGGGGGACCGGAGGGTGTGTTCCAACTATCGTGGGATCACACTCCTCAGCCTTCCCGGTAAGGTTTATTCAGGTGTACTGGAGAGGAGGCTTCGCCGGATAGTCGAACCTCGGATTCAGGAGGAACAGTGTGGTTTTCGTCCTGGTCGTGGAACTGTGGACCAGCTCTATACTCTCGGCAGGGTTCTTGAGGGTGCATGGGAGTTTGCCCAACCAGTCTACATGTGCTTTGTGGACTTGGAGAAGGCATTCGACCGTGTCCCTCGGGAAGTCCTGTGGGGAGTGCTCAGAGAGTATGGGGTATCGGACTGTCTTATTGTGGCAGTCCGCTCCCTGTATGATCAGTGTCAGAGCTTGGTCCGCATTGCTGGCAGTAAGTCGGACACGTTTCCAGTGAGGGTTGGACTCCGCCAAGGCTGTCCTTTGTCACCGATTCATTTCATAACTTTTATGGACAGAATTTCTAGGCGCAGCCAAGGCGTTGAGGGGTTCCGGTTTGGTGGCCACGGGATTAGGTCTCTGCTTTTTGCAGATGATGTGGTCCTGATGGCTTCATCTGGCCGGGATCTTCAGCTCTCACTGGATCGGTTCGCAGCCGAGTGTGAAGCGACCGGAATGAGAATCAGCACCTCCAAGTCCGAGTCTATGGTTCTCGCCCGGAAAAGGGTGGAGTGCCATCTCCGGGTTGGGGAGGAGACCCTGCCCCAAGTGGAGGAGTTCAAATACCTAGGAGTCTTGTTCACGAGTGGGGGAAGAGTGGATCGTGAGATCGACAGGCGGATCGGTGCGGCGTCTTCAGTAATGCGGACGTTGTATCGATCCGTTGTGGTGAAGAAGGAGCTGAGCCGGAAGGCAAAGCTCTCAATTTACCGGTCGATCTACGTTCCCATCCTCACCTATGGTCATGAGCTTTGGGTCATGACCGAAAGGATAAGATCACGGGTACAAGCGGCCGAAATGAGTGTCCTCCGCCGGGTGGCGGGGCTCTCCCTTAGAGATAGGGTGAGAAGCTCTGCCATCCGGGAGGAGCTCAACGTAAAGCCGCTGCTCCTCCACATCGAGAGGAGCCAGATGAAGTGGTTCGGGCATCTGGTCAGGATGCCACCCGAACGCCTCCCTAGGGATGTGTTTAGGGCACGTCCAGCTGGTAGGAGGCCACGGGGAAGACCCAGGACATGTTGGGAAGACTATGTCTCCCGGCTGGCCTGGGAACGCCTCGGGATCCCCCGGGAAGAGCTAGACGAAGTGGCTGGAGATAGGGAAGTCTGGGCTTCCCTGCTTAGGCTGCTGCCCCCGCGACCCGACCTCGGATAAGCGGAAGATGATGGATGGATGGATGGATGGATTATTAACCTAATTTTTTAGTATCCTAATTTATCTAAATGATTATGTACACACCACTATCGTTCTTATGGTACTCATTGGGCTAAATCTGGGACCTTGGGTACTACGTTTTGGGCCATCTCATGTGTTCCATGTGTGCTGTTATGACAAAAGTTCCTCGAATCCTTAAATTTACATTAGGAGGATCTGATATATAATCATAGATAAATCAGAAAAATATAAAAAGTCTACAAGCAGTACAAATTTGGCATAATAGAATAATGATGTTGAGTGCCTTGAGGCAGTGGTCAACGCTTTTTTTATTTTTATTTTTATTTTTTTTTTTTTTTGGTCACGAAAAAGGGAGTTTTTTTTGGGTTGGTGCACAAATTGTAAGTGTATCTTGTGTATTTTATGTTGATTTAATTAAAAAATATATATATATTTAAATAAAAAAAAAAAGGAATACAAAATTATTCTGTGGCCCGGTACCAATGGTTGGGGACCACTGCCTTAAGGTACTTACTATATATCTTGATCCGTGATCCAGATCATAGTTTGTTTAGTTATGTTCTGTTAGTTTTGGACTCCTTTTGTTCCTGTTTTGTGCACATTGGGTGTTTGTTTTGGTTTCCATGGGTACTCATTGGTTTCACCTGCCTCTGATTAGTGCTCGGCACGTTCACCTGCTGTTGAGCACTAATCAGAAAGCTATTTATTCACGTTGTTCGCCACAGTCGGTGTGGCTTCATTCTGTCGGCAATTGGCGGCGTGATGCAGGTACTGGCGGCCCTCGGCGGCGTGGTGGAGCTTGGCGTGGTGCTGGGAGCTGTGCTAGTGGGGTGGCTCAGATACGCCTAGCCAGGCAGCAACCTCCGGCCCGGCCACCCCCACCTGTTCTTCGGCATGCCAAGCCGCAGCCCCCAGCTCGGCCACCGCCGCCAAAGCCAAGGCTAGCAACCCTTTCTGTTCCACGGCTAGCACCTGCACCTCCACCAAATAGCTCTCTGATTAGTACTCAACAGCAGTTGAACGTGCCGAGCACTAATCAGAGGCAAGTGAGACCAATTACTACCCATGGAAACCAAAACAAACACCCAAAGTGCACAAAACTGGAACTAAGGGAGTCCAAAACTAATCAGAATCAGAAAAGTTTTTTATTGCCATTGTTTGAGAACGGGTTCACAAACTAGGAATTTTACCTGGCGCAATCGTGCAACATAAAAGACATATAACACAGAATAGAATAACATGAGCTGTAACTAAGCTATCAGATCTTGATATTGTTCACGTATCTGATGGCCGAGGGGAAAAAACTGTTCAGGTGGCGGGAGGTGTGGGTCTGGATGGACCGTAGTCTCCTGCCTGAGGGAAGAGGGGAGAATATTTTGTGTCCAGGGTGAGAAGAGTCAGCTGTGATCCGACCCACACGCCTCCTGGTCCTGGAGGAGAACAGGTCCTGGAGGGGTGGGAGATTACGGCCAATCACCTTCTCAGCAGCACGTACCATGCTGTGGCGCCGGGGAACCACACGGTGATGGAGGAGGTGAGGACGGACTCCATGACTGCTGAGTAGAACTGCACCAGCATCTCAGTCGGCACTTTCAGTTTTTTCAGCTGCCGCAGAACAGAACAGAACTAAACAAAACATGATCCGGCTCACGGATCATGACACTATATTGTGCAAATATAACAACACACGTAAATATACTACATTGCAAACATAATGAGATAGGTAATAATAATATGATATACTCAAAGCTAGATGTATTAGATAAATACTACAGTAGATATAATCTGTGTGATTGATTACTATGGCCCCTGATTCTTTGTGGATGGGTCCTGTTTTACACTGTTAGATTTCACTGGTACCTTTCAGACACCCAGCTGTATGCAAAGTGAGCACACACTACTTCCTGTTAAAGATTCCAAATTATTCCTCGAGATGCTCAAAGTGGTTTTCCAGACATGGAGGAAGGAGTCAATAAGTGCAAACATTGTGCTGCATATTAATTGCAACTTGAAATGTCAATCAAATGTGTTTGACCTGTGACATTCATCCTTCAGCATGCGCTTATTTGGTTGAAAGAAAAATGTCAATACAATTTTCTATAATGCTGTATTGCTTTTAATGATATGATTTGTACTGCAAACTTAATTGTACTGGTACAATTACAATAAAGACAATTAATTCAATTATTTATCATTATTATTTATTCATCTGGGGCGGCATGGCGTAGTGCAGGGGTAGGGAACCTATGGCTCTTGAGTCAGATGTGGCTCTTTTGATGACTGCATCTGGCTCTCAGACAATTCTTAGCTGACATTGCTTAACACAATAAATAAATGGGTTGTACTTGTATAGCGCTTTTCTACCATCAAGGTACTCAAAGCGCTTTGACACTACTTCCACATTTATCCATTCACACACACATTCACACACTGATGGAGGGAGCTGCCATGCAAGGCGCCAACCAGCACCCATCAGGAGCAAGGGTGAAGTGTCTTGCTCAGGACACAACAGACATGACGAGGTTGGTTCTAGGTGGGATTTGAACCAGTGAACCAGTAATGAATAATTCTGCTGATAATCACAATGTTAAAAATCACGTTCAAAATATAAAACATTCTCATGCATTTTAATCCATCCACCTGTTCAACAAGTTGCATTATTGGTAAGAAGTATTTTATTTATTATTGGTTAGCTTCAGAATAAAAATGTTATTAAAAATAATAAGAGACTTATTGTACTCTAAACATGTTGGTCTTACTTAAAAATGCATGCATTCAGTTGTATTCAGTGTTAAAAAATATAATATGGCTCTCACGGAAATACATTTGGCTTTCATGGCTCTCTCAGCCAAAACGGTCTCCGACCCCTGATGTAGTGGATAGAGCGGCCGGCCAGAAACCTGAGGGTTGCAGGTTCGCTTCCCGCCTATTGACGTCTAAAAAATTGCTGCCGTTGTGTCCTTGGGGAGGACACTTCACCCTTTGCCCCCGGTGCCGCTCACACTGGTGAGAGAATGATGAATGAATGATTGGTGGTGGTCGGAGAGGATGTAGGGGCGAACTGGCAGCCACGCTTCCGTCAGTCTACCCCAGGGCAGCTGTGGCTACTGATGTAGCTTACCACTTTTCTGTGAGCGCTTTGAGTGTTTAGTAAAGCGCAATATAAATCTAAGTTATATATTTACACCTGTAACAAGTCATTGTTTTCTGCTGACTGTTTTGTCAGTTTATTAAAATCAATATGTATCCAAATGACAACATTCAGCTATCAATCAATCAATCAATGTTTACTTATATGGCCCTAAATCACTAGTGTCTCAAAGGGCTGCACAAACCACAACATAAACCACTACGACATCCTCGGTAGGCCCACATAAGGGCAAGGAAAACTCATGTTCCCCGAAGATGGATTGATTAATTTTGCTTCCAGTTATCTCATTAGTAAAGTGGATCTTTTAGCTGGTGTTTAAAGGGTAGAATCAGTAGTGTCATTAAATGTTTTTTCAATACTTTTAATTTAATTTAATTTATCCATCCATCCATTTCCTACCGCTTCTCCCGTTTGGGGTTGCGGGGGGTCGATGGAGCCTATCTCAGCTGCATTTGGGCGGAAGGCGGCGTACACCCTGGACAAGTCGAAACCTCATCGCAGGCCCAACACAGATAGACAGACAACATTCACACTCACATTCACACACTAGGGCCAATTTAGTGTTGCCAATCAACCTATCCCCAGGTGCATGACTTCGGAGGTGGGAGGAAGCCGGAGTACCCGGAGGGAACCCACGCAATCACGGGGAGAACATGCTCCACACTGAAATATCCCGAGCCCAGGATTGAACCCAGGACTACTCAGGACCTTCGTATCGTGAGGCAGATGCACTAACCCCTCTCTCACCGTGCTGCCCAAATAGAAATATGTTGATTATAATTGACTTGTGATCAACAAATTTAAAACCGAAAAATCATTCCTAAATTTAAGTTAACTTAAAAAAAAATAAAATAAAAAAAAGTAAACTTAACGTAACTTATTATTTTACTTTGAACTTTTGAAAAGTGCCCCAGGAAGACTAGCCTGGTGTTTGTGCGTCGACTAATGGGGATCCTCAAAAAAACAATAAACAATAAACAATAAAAAATAAACAATGCAGTTCTCCATTTTTTTATTTTCACACACAAATGTTTTTGTTTAGTTTTAGGTATTTGTACATTGTTGATATTATTATACCTACAATATACAGTATTTTTATATGTATTTTACTAACTCATTTAAAGATGTTTTGGCAGCAAATAGTAATTTCTGCTTTTGTTTTGCACTTTTGGCTTATTTTACATGTCCCAAAATGAATTATTGAATTGTTTTGTTGATATATTGTTGTCTTGCCGTGTCGTATATTGTTAAATTGTTGACAAATAAGTTAGTTCATAGAAATGTGTTGATTATAATTGACTTGTGATCAACAGATTTAAAACTGCAAAATCATTCCTAATTTTAAGTTAACTTAAAATAAAAAGTTTACTTAACGCAACTTATCATTTTACTTTGAACTTTTGAAATGTGTCCCAGGAAGACTAGCCTGCGTTTGTGCGTCGGCTAATGTGGATCCTCAATAAACAATAAACAATGCAGTTCTCCATTTTTTTATTTTCACACACATATGTTTTTGTGAAGTTTTAGATATTTTCAAATTGTTGATATTATTATACTTATGTATACGGTATTTTTATATATATTTTACTAACTCATTTATAGATGTTTTGCCAACAAATATTAATTTTTGCCTTTGTTTTGCACTTTTGGCTTATTTTACATGTCCCAAAATGTATTATTGAATTGTTTTGTTGATATATTTTTGTCTTGCTCTGTCTTATATTGTTAAATTGTTGACAAATAAGTTAGTTCATAGAAATATGTTGATTATAATTGACTCGTGATCAACAAATTTAGAACTGCAAAATCATTCCTATTTTTAAGTTATTTAAAAAAAAAGTTAACTCAACGTAACTTATTATTTTACTTTGAACTTTTGAAAAGTGCCCAGGGAAGACTAGCCTGGTGTTTGTGCGTCGGCTAATGGGGATCCTCAATAAACAATCAACAATAAACAATGAAGTTCTCTATGTTTTTTATTTTCTTGAGTTCTTGAATTGTTTTGTTGATAAATTGTTGTCTTGCTGTGACTTATATTGTTAAATTGTTGACAAATAAGTTAGTTCATAGAAATATGTTGATTATAATTGACTCATGATCAACAAATTTAAAACCGCAAAATCATTCCTAATTTTAAGTTAACTTAAAAAATGTTTTTAACTTAACATAACTTATTATTTTACTTTAAACTTCTGAAAAGTGCCCCAGAAAGACTAGCCTGGCGTTTGTGCGTCGGCTAATGGGATCATCAATAAACAATGCAGTTCTTCATGTTTTTATCATTTTTTCCCTTGAAATTGTTTTGTTGATATATTGTTGTCTTGCTGTGACTTATCTTGTTAAATTGTTGACAAATAAGTTACCGTAGTTCATAGAAATATGTTGATTATAATTGACTCCATCCATCCATCCATTTTCTACCGCTTGTCCCTTTTCGTGAGCAACAAATTTAAAACCGCAAAATCATTCCTAATTTTAAGTTATTAAAAAAAAAAGTTAACTCGACGTAGCTTATTACTTTACTTTGAACTTTTGAAAAGTGCCCCAGGAAGACCAGCCTGGGTTTTGGGCGTCGGCTATCCTCAAAAAACAATAAACCATAAACAATGCAGTTCTCCATCTTTTTATTTTCACACACATATGTTTTTGTTAAGATTTAGGTATCTTTACATTGTTTATATTATTATACTTATACATACTGTATTTTTATGTATTTTACTAACTCATTTAAAGATGTTTTGGCAGCCAATAGTAATTGTTGCTTTTGTTTTGCACTTTTGGCTTATTTTACATGTCCCAAAATGAATTATTGAATTGTTTTGTTGATATATTGTTGTCTTGCAGTGTCTTATATTGTTAAATTGTTGACAAATAAGTTAGTTCATAGAAATATGATTATAATGGACTCCTGATCAACAAATTTAAAACTGCAAAATCATTCCTAATTTTAAATTAACTTAAAAAAAAAAGAAAAAAGGATCGGTATCGGCAGTATCGCGCTTGTCCAATACCGCGCATGTCTATTTTTCACGTCGTATCACAAAAAGTGGGCGGTGCGGTAGTGACGTCATGACGTTGCTGGCGGGACTTGTTTTTCAACGCTGCGCGGGAGATTCAGCAGAACACTCTTCACTTTCTACAACCATCCGGCAGAGAGAGTTGTAAGTCGCCCATCATATCTTGAAACATAACATATTAACCAGATTAGAATCGGCACGAGTGTAACGTCTTCGACAGGGTTCATTTGTTTACACGTGCGTAGTTTGATGTATGCTAGCAAGCTTTTGTGTCGTGTTATTGCTAGCCAACCTTCTCGGCGACTGCTGCTTACGTCTGAGGCAAAATAACGGTGGAGCTAAGTTGTTTTGTTTCCTAATCACGAATTGATCAAATAGCTAACGATGGTTTTTGTTCCTTAAAATCTCGCCAGTTGTCCAGTTTGTCAACATGCCGTGTGAAAGGAAGCCTATGCGCTACGGACACTCGGAAGGACACACGGAAGTCTGCTTCGATGACACTGGAAAGTATGTCAACATTATCACAATTTTAACAACTTAACTTTGTTTAGTTAACACGTAATTTTTTTAAATGTTTTGTTTATTTTTACTTTATTTATTTATTAATGAATACAACAAAACAATACACCAGTGGTTCTTAACCTGGGTTCGACCGAACTCTAGAACAGTGGTTCTCAACCTTTTTTCAGTGATGTACCCCATGTGAACATTTTTTTAATTCAAGTACCCCCTAATCAGAGCAAAGCATTTTTGTTTGGAAAAAAGAGATAAAGAAGTTGTCATCAGTTTCTGATTTATTAAATTGTATAACAGTGCAAAATATTGCTCATTTGTAGTAGTCTTTCTTGAACTATTTGGAAAAAAGATATACAAATAACTAGTGATTACATTTTAAATAAAGATTTCTTCACATAGAAGTAATCAACTTAAAGTGCCCTCTTTGGGGATTGTAATAGAGATCCATCTGGATTCATGAACTTCATTCTAAACATTTCTTCACAAAAAAAGAAATATTTAACATCAATATTTATGGAACATGTCCACAAAAAATCTGGCTGTCAACACTGACTATTGCATTGTTGCATTTCTTTTCACATTTTATGAACTTACATTCATATTTTGTTGAAGTATTAATCAATAAATATATTTATAAAGGATTTTTTGAATTTTTGCTATTTTTAGAATATTTTAGAAAAATCTCAAGTACCCCCTTGGCATACCTTCAAGTACCCCCAGGGGTACGTGTACCCCCATGTGAGAACCACTGCCCTGGGGGTTCGGCGAGTCGGCCTCAGGGGTTCGACGGAGGTCAAAACACACCCGACTAATCGTGTCAATACAAACTTCTCCCTATCGGCGTATTACGGATACGGCAACAGCTGACTGATTTGCAGCTTTGTAATTTGTTGTGAGTTTATGCACCGTGTTGGTTTTGTTGTTCGAACAAGGTGATGTTCATGCACGGTTCATTTTGTGCACCAGTAAAAAAAACAAGGTAACACTTTAATATGGGGAACATATACTCACCATTAATTAGTTGCTTATTAACGTGCAAATCAGTAACATTTTGGATCTTAACTAGTCATTATTAAGGCCTTATTATAACCCTAACCCTGTCCCTTACCAAATAACTCTAAATTGGTCATGATCTCTCCCGTCCAAAGGCAAAACCTAGTAACTCACTTCTGGCTGATTTTGAGAAAACAAAGGAAAACCAATCTATCTTGATGCTGTCTTACAAAGATCTACATAGTCATCAAATGTATAGATGTTTTCTTGAGCTTTCATTTTCTTGCCGATTGAGCCACGGATTGAATCTGCTCTCATGAACGTGTGCCCTTTCTCCAGATATTTTATCACAATCTCGGGTGGGCCCCATTCTGCGTTTGCACATTGGGCAAGAGCCGTGTACAGCGTCCAGTTTTTATTTTGACCTCCACAGTTATCTGCCCAAAAGAGTATGCAAGGGGAAGAATCAAGAACAATACATTTAAAGAAGGTGCTTGCAACGTCCTGGGCCAATCTTCCAAATATCCCCTCTTGCCATAATATCACATAATCAGGTTGACCGTCGGCCCCCATTCGTGCAAATGTCTCATTAAAGACAATAAGCCGACTGACAAAGAAGCTCCGATTGGTCCCTTGAGATACTAGGTTTTTCTGTTGTATCTACGCGGTTATGTGGTAGTTGCTAGGTCCTGTCATGCGCGTAACAGCTTACTTACGGAACAAATTACAATATCGCATACACTAATGTAAAGCATATCACCTAGGAAGTCCAAAATTATTATCAGCTCAGTTTTGACCAATATTTGGTTACTGAGTTTTGCCTTTGGACGGGAGATCTGTGGTCTGGATTATGTTTGTTATTTTTAGATAATTTTTGGACTCTTTTGGTTCCTGTTTGCGCTCCCTTGTTTTCTTTGGTTACACTCTCCTGAAGGAATGAATAAAGTACTATTTAATCTAATCTAATGCCGACATATGATCATTCTGTCATGACGGAGGGGTCGCAGCTTACTGCGAGGTTTGTTCTCCCGGGATGCAAATGGACTATTCCGGACAAGGCTTGCAGGGGGGAACATATTTATTAACTCGATAAATCTTGGCAGGGCATGAGGCAAACAAACATAAACTATGGCGTGGAACAAACACAAAACTGTGGCATGAAACAAACAAACATAAACTATGGCTTCGAACAAACACGAAACTGTGGCAAGAAATAAACAAGACTTACATGGACACGACATGAATTGAACAACACGAACTGTGGTATCGCATGAAAACAAGCAATGACGCCAGGCCGACTGACTGGCAAAGACAGGCTTAAATGAGGGTCTGGATTAGAAACGGGTGCGCGGTCCGAACACCAGAGGCAGGGATAAAATCATAAGTCGGCATGGTAACCAAACAAAAAAGGGAGCGCAAACAGGAACTAAAAGAGTACAAAAACTAACAAAAACATAACAACAAAAAAATCCAGACCACAGATAATGACAAAATTAAGTCTTTGTTACTTAGAATATGTTCCCTATACTAAAGTGTTACCAAAAACATATAACTTTGTCTCGAATTTGGAAAAAAAAATATATATATTTTTTTCACTAATGAAGGGTTCGGTGAATGCGCATATAAAACTGGTGGGGTTCGATACCTCCAACAAGGTTAAGAACCACTGCAATACACAATACCACAACAATGTAATAAATTACAAAACCAAACCCGACCCAGCAACATTCCGAATAGTAATATTCAGAGCAATTGAGGACACACAAACATGACACGGTACAATCTAAAAGTAGTGAAATAAAAATGAATATTATCAATATTAGTAACAATTTCAAAATAACACTGATTAAAAATCCCTCATTGATATTATCATTAAAAACATTAATTAAAAAAATACATGTATTTTTGATAAATTCACTGACAATACTCGACATTTGCTTATATTTTTGGGATATCAGTATGCAATTACATTTTTTGACATGGCAAATATTTACTTATACTGTTACACAAGGGGTCCGCAGCCCAAAACAATGAAAGAGCCATATTGGACCAAAAATAAAAAAAATAAATTGTCTAGAGCCGCAAAAAATGAAAAGCTTTGTATATGTCTCTTTAGGGTTGGGCGATATGGCGATATTTTTAGCCCATATCGTGATACACAATATATATCTTAATATTTTGCCTTAGCCGTAAATTAAAACTTGATTAAAACTAAAGTTAAAGTACCAATGATTGTCACACACACACTAGATGTGGCGAGATTTGTCCTCTGCAGAGGAGTTAGTGCGTCTGCCTCACAAGACGAAGGTCTTGAGTAGTCAGGGCTCAATCCCGGGCTCGGGATCTTTCTGTGTGGAGTTTGCATGTTCTCCCCGTGACTGCGTGGGTTCCCTCCGGGTACTCCGGCTTCCTCCCACTTCCAAAGACATGCACCTGGGGATAGGTTGATTGGCAACACTAAATTGGCCCTAGTGTGTGAACGTGAATGTTGTCTGTCTATCTGTGTTGGCCTTGTGATGAGGTGGCGACTTGTCCAGGGTGTACCCCGCCTTTTGCTCGATTGTGCCTGAGATATGCATTAGCGCCCCCCACGACCCCAAAGGGAATAAGCGGTAGGAAATGGATGGATGGATGACAATACTCAACCTTCGCTTATTGACATGGTAATTATTTACTTACTGTTACACCGGGGGTCGGCAACCCAAAACAATGAAAGAGCCATATTGGACCAAAAAAAAAAAAAAATCTGTCTGGAGCCGCAAAAAATGAAAAGCTTTGTATATGTCTAATTAGGGCTGGACGATATGGCCTTTTTTTAATATGGCGATATTTTTTAGGCCATATCGTGTATATATCTCAATATTTTGCCCTAGCCTTGAATGAACACTTGACGCATATAATCACAGCAGTATGATGATTCTATGTGTCTACATTAAAACATTTTTCTTCATACTGCATTCATATATGCTACTTTTAAACTTTCATATGGAGAAGGAAATCACAACAACAAAAAAAAATCACAATTTTTTTCATGCGGCATTGATCTGGAAATGTTTGCCTCTGCACTTTGGTGGTGTGGCACCGAACGGAGATGTTGAAATGCGGAGTAAGCACTCTTCATTCTCTAGCAGGTGACTTTTCAAATGATGCTACATATTAGCATTAATGCTACTTTTTGTAGCAACGCTTTAGCCCCACACTTCACAAATTACGGTTGTCTGTTCAACAAAATCCCACTTGAAGCCAAACTACTGATGGACCCCCTGCTGTTTTTCTTGGGAATTAATTATTCCTTCATTTGCTACCAGAGTCGCACTTTCTTTCTCTCGTATTACCACTCGCACAGCTGCGCTAGCATCACAGCTAACGTTACAAATGCTGCTACTTCTCTGCTCCGCGAGGGCGTATACGTATGTGACGTATGACTTGACAGTATGTGACTTATGTAAGAAGGTGCGCTTGTTGTCTGTGACAAGGAGAGACAAGAAAGAACGAGGAGAGCCTGTAGTGTAATGCCCGCAGCTAAAAGCAACTGCATGAGAACCTATACTCGAATATCACGATATAGTCATTTTCTATATCGCACAGAGACAAACCCGCAATACATCGAGTATATCGATATATCGCCCAGCCCTATGGCTTATAATTAAGGCGACACATGATGTACTGTAAGTGTCTATATTAGTTATATTAGCCTACAATCAAAACCAGACCTGGGCAAATTAAAGCCCGGGGGCCACATGCGGCACGTCAAGCTTTTCAATCTGGCCAGCCGGACATTCCCAAATATTTTTTTCTAGATCTTTAAGATGGAAAGTGTAGCCATTATGATGTGCACTCATGTTTTCTAATGGCCGTAAGTTTTCAACTGTACAAAGTATTTCAATGGTTGGAATCTGCACTTTTGGATGATGTACCAGTTACTATGGTCATCTAATTAGTTACTATGGTCATGTAATTAGTTACTATGGTGATCTACGTCACAGCAGCTCAGACGAGCCACCAAGCAGTGTGGGTGGGGAGCGTTTCCACAGACGCAAAATGACATTTTCATAACAAAGTTCTTAAGCTTTGTGATGTATTAGATTGTAGGTGGGTTTACTTTGTACTCTTCGGGTTCATATTTCACTGTTCGTTGCATTTTTGTTGCGTTTCACTTGATTATAAAATATGTCGATCGAAAGGGGTGTGACATTCTTATTTTGTCAATATTCAGTGTTTTATCGTTCATAGAAAAATTAAAAATTCCGTTAGGTTTTTAAAAGCGGTGTGTCATAACGTTTTTAGCATTCAATCAGACATTATTGTGAGGTTTTGTATTAGTGTTCCTAAAAATAGATATACTGGCCCCAGACACATTTGTTTCTCTAAATGTGGCCCTCGAGTCAAAATATTGCCCAGGCCTGATCAAAACGTGTCGCAGGCTGAAGCAAATCTTCGTCGACAGAAAAGTTAAAATGTAATATTTATTCTTCACATTTTTACAACATTAGAAATCATTAGTAAATCAGAGGCTACTCAGGATATGAGATACTCCTGGAAATGACTGGCTTTTAATGGCCAAATGTATAGACGTGTGTGTCCAAGTTAAAGAACACAGCAGGCTGTCTTCTTTTAATAGATTTATTACAATCTTTGGCAAGTTAGGTAATGTTTGATGTGGTCTGAAACAACGTGGCACACAAACAACTATCAGAAATGCAGCCAATATTACATACATAGTCATGAGACATGCAAAACTAAATTATATACAAAGGGGATAGAAGTAAAGGAAATTAAATGAGCTCAATTATACCGACAAATGAGGCATAATGATGCAATATGTACATACAGATCGACTAAATAGCATGTTAGCATGGATTAGCTTGCAGTCATGCACTGACCAAGTATGCCTTATTAACACGCCAACAAATCAATAACATCAGCATAGCGCACCTTTGTGCATTCATGCACGGCATAAAACTTTTGGTGGACAAAATGAGACAGGAGTGGAAGATTTTACATGTAAACAAACAGTTGCGTCGCAGTCCACGCTATGGTGAGTTCAAGAACCGCCAAAATTAGTAGCACAAAACTGATTACCAAATACTTAGGTGATGCATACACATAAATAATAAACAGTGGGCTTTCTAACAATTGGGAAGGTTTGTGTCATTCTTGTCCTCAAACAAGAAACATACTAAAGCAAACAAACGTTTTTCCCTCATCTTTTTCCATTTTCAATCCTTTATTAAAATGTTCCAGGAAGTCACGAGGGCAGCACTACAGATTTGGCTCAAGAGCCGCGGGTTGCTGACCCCCGTGTTACACTAGTGTTCCATGGTTTATGTTGACAGCTACTTTATTTTGGTGACCAACAGGGGTACACATATAAAAATATTCCAAAACCATGAATTGCTGCAAATTAAGAATTAATTCAAAATTTACATAAATGCTGAAGACTTTTAAAAAAAATACAAACAATGTTGCAAATACCCAAAACAACTGCCGAAGTGAAATGCTGCAAGTGTACAGAAGAACAGAATTCAGTCAGGGGCGCCAGACCTGATGGATCGCCTTCAAAGACTTAGGACGTAATATTTTACAGTATTACAGAGCAACCAATATTTATGGCCAAGTGTTTAACAGAGACGCAAATAAAATACCCTGTCATTCCCTCAACTTTTTTCTCAGGATCCCACTCATGTCTTTAAAAACTTTTATAGACCCTGCACCTCAAATAATGTTATCAAGAATAGTAAAACAACTAAATAAACAATCACTTATGTATGTATTACTGAAACTTGTATAAATATGCGGTTTGGAATCTGCACTTCTTAAGACTACAATATGCTATTCGTATATATTTAGATGTAACACACATATAATATACTGTACATATATTTGACATCCATCATACACAAATAAAGTACCAATGATCAAAGTTAAATCATTGTTACTTTATTGGTTAAAGCAGTGGTTCTCAACCTTTTTTCAGTGATGTACCCCCTGTGAACAGTTTTTTTAATTCAAGTACCCCCTAATCAGAGCAAAGTATTTTTGGTTGAATAAAACAGATAAAGAAGTTAAATATAGCACTATGTCAGCAGTTTCTGATTCATCAAATTGTATAACTATTTGGAAAAAAAGATATAAAAATAACAAACAACTTGTTGAAAAACAAACAAGTTCAATTATAAATAAAGATTCCTACACATAGAAGTAATCAACTTAAAGTGCCCTCTATGGGGATTGTAATAGAGATCCCTCTGGATTCACGAACTTCATTCTAAACATTTCTTCTCAAAAAATAAATCTTTAACAACAATATTTGTGGAACATGTCCATAAAAAATCTGTCTGTCAACACTGAATATTGCATTATTGTATTTATTTCACAGTTTATGAACTTATATTCCTACTTTGTTGAAGTTTTATTCAATGAATATATTTATAAAGGATTTTTGAACTGTTGCTATTTATAGAATATTTTTTAAAATCTCACGTACCCTTTGGCCTACCTTCAAGTACCCCCAGGGGTATGCGTAAACCCATTTGAGAACCACTGGGTTAAAGTACCAATGATTGTGACACACACACTAGTTGTGGTGAAATTTGTCCTCTGCATTTGACCCATCCCCTTGTTCACCCTCTGGGATGTGAGGAGAGCAGTGAGCAGCAGTGGTGGCCGCGCCCGGGAATCATTTTGGTGATATAACCCCCAATTCCAACCCTTGATGCTGAGTGCCAAGCAAGGAGGAAATGGATCCCATTTTTATAGTCTTTGTTATGACTAATGCTAAGGCTCAATAAAAATAGTTAGCACTAGCTTGTAAGTGGCCCCCGTTCTGCAGTTTTGACCCCCTCATCTAGCACTACAATCGCCTCTACGCTTTTTTTTTTTTAACGCAAAATAACATTACAAGTAAAGATTTGTTTTCCAGTTTTTACCTTTTTATAAGTTGAACAGGACTTTCACTTGTATCCTAAATTGTAAGCCAGGTTTTTATTTTTTATTTTACTATAAAATAACATTGATTTTATTATTTAAATCAGGGGTCTCAAACTCGATTTACTTGCTGGCCCCTGGATGTAGAGCAGTGGTTCTTAACCTGGGTTCAATCGAACCCTAGGGGTTCGGTGAGTCGGGCTCAGGGGTTCGTCGGAGGTCAAGACACACCCAACTCATCGTGTAAATGTCAGGTTCAAACACTGATGACATCTATTAATCAGACAAGGAAGCAAGGAACCATGCAGAGACAGAGTTCAATTTAGCTCATGAGGAGAACGCATGGAGCTGCACACTTAGTCACAGTCTCGCCCTACGATCTAAAGTTCAGCTCCTGCGTCCCTCTATTTTTTCAGGAGTTCCATAGTCAACATCACTGAGGCCGCTGAAAGGCGTGGTCACATATATTATGCAAAGCAGGTCCAGTACGCACAATATGTGACGGAATGTGCTGGGGGCCTTGTGATTTCCTGGTTTCGGCTTCGTCTGCGTGCTGTCATCTTATCTTAGTTGAGGTCCTTGAAGTCCTTGGCTATTAGCAGGCTAAAACAAATACAACATCTGCAGTGGAGGCCACCCCCCAGACAATAAGTTTTGTCCTTGCACAGATATAAAAAATGCAGCTTGAGCACAATAGCTAATGACTATGGCAACAGACTTCAAGCATACTAAAGTTGTGTGATAATATATGTACATAATTATTCTAACAGTAAATTAAAACTTCTCCTGGTGGGGTTCGGTACCTCCAACAAGGTTAAGAACCACTGATGTAGAGTCTTGGTGAGGCAGAGCTGCACAAAAGATTCAATTCAGAATCACGTTTTATGACGACTACATTTTTTTTTTTTTTTAATTACTTTTACCTTACAGCAAGTTGCTCTTTGTGTGTTTGTTGTGCTGTCATTCATGTGTCTTCACTGTTAGTGTTTTCATAGTGGGATTCAAGATTGCCGTAATATTTAACTATTAGCCACCCAGGGTGTGTGGGCCGCAATTATACTAAACTATGAAGTTAGTTGAGGGCCACAAAATATGGGCCTGCGGTCCGCAAATGGCCTCAAGGAGTGTGTTTAAGACCCCTGATTTAAATGCATTTTTATATTGCGCTTTACATTCAATGTAAAGCGCTTTACATGTAGTTTAAGTAATTTATGGTATACATTATTTGTTAAAGGGGAACATTATCACCAGACCTATGTAAGCGTCAATATATACCTTGATGTTGCAGAAAAAAGACCATATGTTTTTTTTTTTAACCGATTTCCGAATTCTAAAAGGGTGAATTTGGCAATTGAAACGCCTTTCAATTGTTCACCTGTCGGAGCAAAGACCTTTCACCCGTGACATCACAACAGGAAGCAATCCGCCATTTTCTCAAACACATTACACACACCAAGTCAAATCAGCTCTGTTATTTTCCGTTTTTTCGACTGTTTTCCGTACCTTAGAGACATCATGCCTCGTCGGTGTGTTGTAGGAGGGTGTAACAACACAAACAGACGCATTCAAGTTGACTTACATGGAGTGTGCTAATCAGACATATCAATGGTCACGGCATGCTAATCGAAGCTAACATGCTATTTAGGCTAGCTGTATGTACATATTGCACCATTATGCCTCATTTGTAGCTATATTTGCATCCAGCCTTTCCCTCCACCCACATTTAATGCCAAACAAACACATACCAATCGACGGCTTCAAGATCGCCGAAATCGTCCTCGTTGCCACTGTCTGTCGTGATATGGCTCAGTAGCTTCAGTTTCTTCTTCAATTTCGTTTTCGCTATCTGCCTCCACACTCCAACCATCCGTTTCAATACATGCGTAGTCAGTTGAATCGTTTAAGTCGCTGAAATCGGAGTCTGAATCCGAGCTAATGTCGCTATACCATTCTGTTCTATCCGCCATGTTTGTTTGTATTGGCGTCACGCAGTGACGTCACAGGAAAATGGACGGGTGGATATACCGATGGTGAAAATCAGGCACTTTGAAGCCGTTTTTCGGGATATTGCTTGATGGGTAAAATTAAAAAAAAAAAACTTTGAAAAATAAAATAAGCCACTGGGAACTGATTTTTATTGGTTTCAACCCTTCTGAAATTGTGATAATGTTCCCCTTTAATCTGTTTCTCTTCAGGCTGATTGTGACCTGTGGAAATGATGGCGATGTTCGGATTTGGGAGAGTCTGGATGATGATGACCCCAGGTTCATCACAGTCGGCGAAAAAGCTTATTCTCTGGCACTCAAGGTTGGTAATCTGAACCCCTTCCGGTAGATTCAGGTTTCATAGGAATTGTTTTTGTAGTTCATTAAACAAATAGGTCAACTGACGTGTGTTGGTTTCATTTAGAACGGCAAACTTGTGACTGCAAGCTCCAACAACACAGTGCAGATACACACGTTTCCTGATGGTGACCCAGACGGCATCCTTACCCGCTTCACTACCAATGCCACACACGTCACCTTCAACTCTAGTGGCTCCAAAGTTGCTGCTGGCTCCAGGTACCGTGTTATGACTCACTACGATCGTTTTTACATGTTAGTCTCTTTTGTGAGTCGCTTTCTTCAATATCCTCTTTACATTGATTGACCATTTGTACTGGCAAAACTTAGGATAAATTATTCTGTGTTGCGTTCACTTTTACTTTACCCTGTTGTTGAAAAGAACCATCCGTCAGTTTTCTACAGCACTTATTTTTCATCAAGGTTATGAGTGAGCTAGAGTCAGTGTTGTTTTTGGCAGCCATCTTATTTTTAGTCTGACTTTTTGGACAAACAAGCTGGCGAGTTGTACTCAATTTTTTTTCATTTCTTGTTATAGTTTTGGTGTGCAAAAACACAGAAGTTTTTGAACTAAAAATACTAAAATAACTAAAAAAAACAAATGCCTTTTTAATAGAAATTACCATATTTTTTGGACTATAAGTCGCAGTTTTTTTCATAGTGCGACATATACTCCGAAGCGACTTATGTGTTAAATTAATAACACATTACCGTAAAATATCAAATAATATTATTTAACTCATTCACGTAAGACAAATACAATTTCAGCAATCGTCACACACACGTCAACCAATAAGAATTTGGCGGGGGAGGGTAATGGCAGAAGTGCATTGTGGGTCATAGGATGCTAACTGCTATATGCTATATGGTACTGCCGCAGCTATTGAAATGGATAATTTCATTGTAGGCGGTAACTTATAAAAACTGAGAAGGCTGAACAAAAATGGCACCGAAAAGGAAATCATGTACTGCAGATTAAACAATATCAAATAATAGTATTTATCTCATTCGTGGAAGAGACGAAGAAAATTTCAGCAAGCGTCACACACGTCAACCAATAAGAATTTGGCGGGGGAGGGTCATGGCAGAAGTGCATTGTGGGTCATGGAATGCTCACTGCTATATGCTACTGCCGTAGTTATTAAAATGGATCATTTCAACGTTGGCGGTAACTTATAAAAACTGAGAAGGGCTGAACAAAAATGGCACCGAAAAGGAAATCATGTACTGCAGATTACAAGCTGGACGTAGTGAAATATGCAGCAGAAAACGACAAAAGGAAGATGCGCATACCTTTGGAGTTGGCAGAGTTGTTTAGAAGCGACATCGAGGAAAAATATTTCACGGGATTTATCGATTAGGAGTGACAGATTGTTTGGTAAACGTATAGCATGTTCTATATGTTATAGTTATTTAAATGACTCTTACCATAATATGTTACGTTAACATACCAGACATGTTCTCCGTTGGTTATTTATGCGTCATATGACGTACACTTATTCAGCCTGTTGTTCACTATTCTTTATTTATTTTAAATTGCCTTTCAAATTTCTATTCTTGTAAAGTGAAGTGAATTATATTTATATAGTGCTTTTTTCCTCAAGTGACTCAAAGCGCTTTACATAGTGAAACTCAATATCTAAGTTACAATTAAACCAGTGTGGGTGGCACTGGGAGCAGGTGGGTAAAGTGTCTTTCCCAACGACACAACAGCATTGACTAGGATGGCGGAAGCGGGGATTGAACCTGCAACCCTGAAGTTGCTGGCATGGCCGCTCCACCAACCCTACATGACTTATCAAAACAACACTAAATTAAAGTGCACTTTTTGTACAGAATGCAACTACAATAGTTTATAACAAATAAAGTGCACTTTTGTGCATAATGTCACATAAGATATTTCAGTAACTGTCAAATAAAAATGAGCTGCATAATAGGAAATCAAATGTCCTTTGCTATGTGATAGGTTACTACGGACATTAATAAATTCTGTTGACAATTTTTTTCATACGATCTGGGAATGTTTGCTTCGGCATTTTGTGGGTATAGCACCGAACGGAGATGTTGACATGCAGTTTCAAGCAGGGGACTTCTCAAATGATGCTACAAATTAGCAGTAGGTCCTACTTTTTGTAACAACGCTTTTGCCGCATACTTGTTCGACATATTCCCCTTTGAAGCCAAATCACCGCCAGACGATGGACCCTGTGCTGTTTTTCTTTGAAATTAATTATTCCTTCATTTGTTAACATACATTAACACTATTTTTATGCTTTGACATAAAATATTATTAAATGTTAATGAGCACATACTCTGTGGTGGTAAAAGATAAAAAAACAGAATTTTAATAATTGTTTATGAGAAACAGTTTTTTTCCTTTCTTATATTGCTCTTATTTAAATTTATTGTTACTATTTTTTTTAACTTGTTGATTCATTACTAATTCATATCCATTTGTTCTCTTAAATTATATTTAAAGTTGAGTTTGGGTGGTACAATAGGTACCGGTAGTCATGTTTTTAAATGAGTGAAGAATTGTGTTATTATTTAGATTTCAATACAAATCTAAATAGTCATGATTATTATTTTTGCCATAACCGTAAAGCCCTACTCTCCAGTCAAAAAGACATGCACAAAAGGGGATAGACCAAGCCATAGGCGTTGCATAATTGTATGATTCTGACTTTAAAGGTGAAGGCTTTTGGTCAGAGTTCATATGGAACACCAGTAAAAGACTAGCCAAATGCGATACCGAAGATCAGTGGCACCCTCAAGGTTAGAAGGAGTGAGTGAGCACCTGCAGAAAAATGGAGAAAGAACAGCAGAACCGGTGCTAAAAAATGAGAGGATAAGATATACTTTTATTTATCCCACAATGGCAATATTTTGTTCCTTTTTTACATACAGTAACCCCAGTAAAACTTGATGAAAAGCTAAAAATATTTAAATACTGTGAATAATCCAGATATTGCACACTAAATGATTGCATTATATATTGATGCATAAAAAAACAAAACCAATATACAGGGTAAGTTGCTTGAATTCTAATTTGAAACCTCTTCTATTGATGTTTTCCTCAAGATACCTGATGAAACGCTTAAAGAGCACGATGATCTGCAGCTGCACCACCCGTGGCCAGAGCCCAGTCATTATTAGCCTCTTCCTCCTCGGCTTTGAGATCGAAACAATACGGTTGAAGTCTGCAATTGGCTCAAATCTTTTACTTATAATTTGAAACAAAGCCTTCTTGCACAGAAGCAATGTTTGTCCAAACTGGGGTAAAATTCATAAACGTTACATTTCCATATTCTTTTATTTTATTTTTGTGCTTATATTGTTAATTAGTTTGGAAGTAATCATTGAACAGGGCGACAAAAACATGCATTCAAAATAATAGTTGTATATGCCTTTTTCCACACTGTCTATGCGGGGAGATAGGATCTGGTTCTGTAAATGTTGTCACACCAAAAGGCGGCAGCACATCCAGTCTGGCGATAGAAAGGGAACGTTCCAAGTAGGGCTGGGCGATATGTCCTTTTATTGATATCTCGATATTTTTAGGGCATGTCACGATACACGATATATATCTTTATATTTTGCCTTAGCCATGAATGAACACTTAATGCACATAATCACAGCAGTATGATGATTCTACAAACCCCGTTTTTCATATGAGTTGGGAAATTGTGTTAGATGTAAATATAAACGGAATACAATGATTTGAAAATCATTTTCAACCCATTTTTTGTTGAATATGCTACAAAGACAACATATTTGATGGTCAGACTGATAAACATTTTTTTTTGCAAATAATCATTAACTTTAGAATTTGATGTCAGCAACACGTGACAAAGAAGTCGGGAAAGGTGGCAATAAATACTGATAAAGTTGATGTTCGCCCAGACAAATATATTATGGGCGATACATGGATGATACAGCAGAGGATTGGGAGAATGTCATGTGGTCAGATGAAACCAAATTGGAACTTTTTGGTATAAACTCAACTCGTCGTGTTTGGAGGAAGAAGAATACTGAGTTGCATCCCAAGAACACCACACCTACTGTGAAGCATGGGGGTGGAAACATCATGCTGTGGGGCTGTTTTTCCTGCTAAGGGGACAGGACGATTGATCCCTGTTAAAGAAAGAATGAATGGGGCCATGTATCGTGAGATTTCGAGCCAAAACCTACTTTCATCAGTGAGAGCTTTGAATAGTTGACCAAATTCTTATTTTCCACCATAATTTACAAATAAATTATTTAAAATTCCTACAATGTGAATTCCTGGATTTTTTTTCACATTCTGTCTCTCACAGTTGAAATGTACCTATGATGAAAATTACAGACCTCTGTCATCATTTTAAGTGGGAGAACTTGCACAAAGGGTGGCTGACTGAATTATTTTTGCCCCACTGTATGTCAATGTGAGTCAGCCAATCTGAGGGATGTCGACTTAAAGTTTTTTCACAATGATGCTTCAAAGTAAAAGATGAACTATTCATTTTACGCAGAGCATGTGACATCAATCATCAATTTCATATTTAAGTGTTCTTTAAAAACCAGCTGGTCAGTCGTATTCATCTGGTTCCTCCACACTTCCCCCCGAGAGATGTGGTAGAAAAAACAAGGGTTCGAGACGGGCAAATGTCACTTTCACTTTGTCAATGCATTCATGTTTCCTCTGCTTCCACTTTTCCTTTGGCAGTTAGTGAGGTATTCTTGCGTGTCATGTTGTTTGGATTCACTGTGACTCACCAGATGTCGGAGTTTGTTCTTCCGGTACAGAATGATCGACACACATTGATGTTCCTCAGTCCTATTTGCGTCACACGTACACAGCAGCTCATTGATGGATTCGTGGTTATGGTTAGCTGTGATTGGAGATGATTGTTGAATTGATTGTGTGAGCACAGCACATGGGGCATTATTTATTTTGGCATTTTCACTTTTGCATCATTTGTGTTATCGATTTGAAAGATTCAGTCATCCAAAGGTCTGATGAGGAATAGGTATATGTTGGACACAGGAGGAATTAGATTTTTTAAGGCTGACTTTCTCCTTCATTTGTTATTGTTGACCAGCTTGCTAGAATGCGTCCAGTGTGCACATACTGATTGTTCATTTCTCTCCCTGCTTCAGTGATTTCCTGGTTAAGGTGGTGGAAGTGTCAGACAGCAGCCAACAGAAAACCCTCCGGGGCCATGAAGCCCCTGTGCTAAGTGTAGCCTTTGACCCCAGTGATGACTTTCTGGTGAGTAAAGTTGGATAAATCTGATTTATAGAAAAAAAGAAATGCAGATGCTTACACTGTGAATACAAGTAAAACAGACCATGGTCCATTCTACTGAACGAGTGCAGTTTACTAGTTGGAAAGCTCTCAAAATAATTCAATTTCTCTGCTTAACTACCGTATTTTCCAGACTATAAGCCGCTACTTTTCCCATGCTTTGAATCCTGCGGCTTTTACATAGGCAGGGAATTCCTGCAGCGCTTTCTTGTTAAGGTGGCGCCTTTACAACAAAGAGCCACTGCCTAATCTAATGTCTTAACAAGCTGCTCAGCTTAGTTCTGCCTCTGCTTCTGTCAGTACGTCTCTTCAGCATCCAGCATTGTCCCACCCACTGAACCATCTGATTAATTTCACGCAGAGCGGTAACAGCCGATCAGCTGTGCGTATTCAGAGCGCGTGTAACAGCCAATCGGCAGTGCTCCTGCGGTGTGGTGAGCAGAAAGGGGTTGAGCTAGACCAGGGGTGGGCAAACTTTTTGCCAGGAGGGCCACATTGGGTTCTAAGATTTGACAGGGGGGCCGGGCCAGGAACAGATGGATGGAGTGTTTGTGTGAAACAATATAAATTACATGCAAAAGCCATTACATGAGAGGATTTGGCCTACTAACATGTAATATATCATGAGTAAGCAGCAAGGCTCATTGTACAATTTTGTTTTTTCAAATGCATTAATTTCATTTGATTAAAAATAAACACAGTAGGGAAATTCACAGATTACATATGATTTACTTGAATTATTTACATTTTATTATCACAGAATAACAACAGAGAAACTCACATTTTCAGTGGGAACAGTGTTGTTGATCTCCCTTTTTGGCCAATGCATCAAAGTCTGGAGTGAGTTTGGTTGTGGCAATTCTCAGGACAGCTCCGATATGCTGGTCAGATAACCTGGATCTGTGAAAGGATTTGTTGATGTTCATGACGCTGAATGTCTGCTCACAGACGTAGGTCGAGCCAAACAAAGTTAGCATCTTCTGTACCAAAATGGCGGCTGATATTTTACTCTTTGTAAACCGCAACAGTTTCTTGGCATATCAGACACACAGCCTTTGATCAGACTTAGATAAAAAAATATTTCGTTGTGCACTCTGCATTAACTCTGCACTCACTGTGAAGGGATTTGTTGATGTTCATGACGCTGAATGTCTGCTCACAGACGTAGGTCGAGCCAAACAAAGTTAGCATCTTCTGTAGCAAAGTGGCGGGTGATATTGTACTCTTTGTAAACCGCGACAATTTCTTGGCATATCAGACACACATCCTTTGATCAGACTTAGATAAAAAAATATTTCGTTGTCCACTCTGCATTAAATACTCGGCACTCACTGTCCACTTTTCTTTGCTTTGATAAGGTAATTTTTACAGAGGGGCTCACAGGCAACGTTCCCTCTGAGGTGCGCGCCTGCACTGCTCACGCATCCTCTGCTCAAATTAATGCCGCGCAGAAAATCAAAAATCCCATCTGAACTTTAAACAAAATAAACACATTACAATTTATTCTGTATGATTTTGCAATGCAACTCTATGAGTGACAAGTGACAACAAGAGTGGCCCCGATGAATAAAACAATCCTTGTCAACACAGTTCAATTATCATCTGTCGAGACACTTTACGGACAGGAATTCCATCAATCACTTTATTGAGCAAAACTGTTTGTAACCAGACCAAAAACGTGAGTAAAAAAACTTTTATCTATAAAAAATGGTAATTTTCTGCCATACAAACCAGGCTTAAACCAACTTTGTCATCCATCGTTTAAACAGAAGCCGCTCGCTCTCTCACCTGCACCAACACAAGCACTCATGGCACTTACCCAGTGTTGTGTTTATCAATCAATCAATCAATCAATGTTTATTTATATAGCCCCAAATCACAAATGTCTCAAAGGACTGCACAAATCATTACGACTACAACATCCTCGGAAGAACCCACAAAAGGGCAAGGAAAACTCACACCCAGTGGGCAGGGAGAATTCACATCCAGTGGGACGCCAGTGACAATGCTGACTATGAGAAACCTTGGAGAGGACCTCAGATGTGGGCAACCCCCCCCCCCCCCCTCTAGGGGGCCGAAAGCAATGGATGTCGAGCGGGTCTAACATGATACTGTGAAAGTTCAATCCATAGTGGCTCCAACACAGTCGCGAGAGTTCAGTTCAAGCGGATCCAAGACAGCAGCGAGAGTCTCGTCCACAGGAAACCATCTCAAGCGGAGGCGGATCAGCAGCGTAGAGATCTCCCCAACCGATACAGGCGAGCGGTCCATCCTGGGTCTCGACTCTGGACAGCCAGTACTTCATCCATGGTCATCGGACCGGACCCCCTCCACAAGGGAGGGGGGGACATAGGAGAAAGAAAAGAAGTGGCAGATCAACTGGTCTAAAAAGGAGGTCTATTTAAAGGCTAGAGTATACAGATGAGTTTTAAGGTGAGACTTAAATGCTTCTACTGAGGTAGCATCTCGAACTGTTACCGGGAGGGCATTCCAGAGTACTGGAGCCCGAACGGAAAACGCTCTATAGCCCGCAGACTTTTTTTGGGCTCTAGGAATCACTAATAAGCCGGAGTCTTTTGAACGCAGATTTCTTGCCGGGACATATGGTACAATACAATCTGCAAGATAGGCTGGAGCTAGACCGTGTAGTATTTTATACGTAAGTAGTAAAACCTTAAAGTCACATCTTAAGTGCACAGGAAGCCAGTGCAGTTGAGCCAGTACAGGCGTAATATGATCAAACTTTCTTGTTCTTGTCAAAAGTCTAGCAGCCGCATTTTGTACCAACTGTAATCTTTTAATGCTAGACATGGGGAGACCCGAAAATAATACGTTACAGTAATCGAGACGAGACGTAACAAACGCATGGATAATGATCTCGGCGTCTTTAGTGGACAAAATGGAGCAAATTTTAGCGATATTACGGAGATGAAAGAAGGCCGTTTTAGTAACGCTTTTAATGTGTGACTCAAAGGAGAGAGTTGGGTCGAAAATAATGCCCAGATTTTTTACCGAGTCACCTTGTTTTATTATTTGGTTGTCAAATGTTAAAGTTGTATTATTAAATAGAGGTCGGTGTCTGGCATGACCGATAATCAGCATTTCCGTTTTTTGGCGTTAAGTTGCAAAAAGTTAGCGGACATCCATTGTTTAATTTCATTAAGACACGCTTCCAACTGACTACAGTCCGGCGTGTTGGTCAGCTTTAGGGGCATGTAGAGTTGGGTGTCATCAGCATAGCAGTGAAAGCTAATACCGTATTTGCGTATGATGTCACCCAGCGGCAGCATGTTAATGCTGAAGAGTACAGAGCCAAGGACCGAACCCTGGGGAACTCCACACGTTATCTTAACATAGTCCGAGGTCACACTGTTATGGGAGACGCACTGCATCCTATCAGTAAGATAAGAGTTAAACCAAGACAGGGCTGAGTATGACATACCAATTCGTGTTTTGATACGCTCTAATAAAATATTACGATCGACAATATCGAAAGCAGCGCTAAGATCGAGGAGCAGCAACATAGATGACGCATCAGAGTCCATCGTTAGCAATAGATCATTAGTCAATTTTGCGAGGGCTGTCTCAGTCGAGTGATTTGCCCTGAAACTGGATTGAAAGGTTTCACATAGATTGTTAAACGCTAAGTGTTCATTTAGCTGCTCTGCAACAATTTTTTCGAGGATTTTCGAAATAAAGGGAAGGTGAGACACCGGTCGGTAGTTTACCATGAGGTCAGGATCGAGGTTAGGTCTTTTAAGGAGAGGATGAATAACCGCTTTTTTGAATGCTAGGGGAACAGTGCCCGAGGAAAGTGATAAGTTTATAATATTTAGCACTGATGGACCTAATAATACAAAAAGCTCCTTGATAAGTTTCCCAGGAAGTGGGTCAAGTAAACATGTTGTTTGTTTTATTCCATTTACACGTTGTAACAATTCTTCTAATGTTATTTCATCAAAACGAGAGAAACTATTTTGGATATTTGCAGTATCCGCCGTATATACAGTCGTATCTGTGTTACTATAACCCAGTTGTAGCTGGGACGCATTGTCTTTAATCTCCTTTCTAATAAGTTAAATTTTCTTATTAAAGAACTTCATAAAGTCATCTGCCGAATGGGTGGAGCTACTGGAAGGAGTCCCTTGTTGGGTTAGCGATGCTACTGTACTAAACAAAAAATTTTGGATCGTTTTTATTAATGCAGATGAGATTTGAGTAATAATTAGTTTTAGCTAAGGTAAGCATGCGTTTATAAGTTATTAAACCATCACTCCATGCTTGATGGTGCACCTCAAGTTTAGTCGTGCGCCATTTGCGTTCCAGCTTTCTACATAATAATTTCTGAGCTCTAGTTTCTTCAGTAAACCATGGCGTATGCCTTTTCGGAGCCTTTTTTAACTTCAGCGGTGCTATACTATCAATGGTTTCGCGCAGGGCGTTGTTAAAGTTGTTAGTGAGGTTATCAATAGAGCCCACATACTTTGGGAACGGTGCCATTACCGAGGGCAGTAGGTCAGCAAGAGTCGTCGTTGTGGCAGCATTAATGTTGCGGCTGCTAGAGCAGTTATTATTATTATTATTAGCTTGCCGAACATGAGTCTGAACTTCGAATTTTATAAGGTAATGATCGGACATTACTTTAGTATACGGGAGTATCATAACTTTGAAAACGGTGATACCTCTGACAAGCACTAGGTCTATCGTATTACCGCTGCGATGCGTCGGTTCATTTATTATTTGTGTAAGACCACAGCTATCAATTATAGTCTGGAGCGCAACGCGCGGGGGGTCCAATGGGGTATTCATATGGATATTAAAGTCCCCATTATAATTATATTATCGGCGTGCGTCACTAGATCAGTAACAAACTCTGAGAATTCACTAATAAAGTCCGAATAGGGCCCTGGGGGGCAGTTGATAACGGCCAGGCACAGAGGCAGCGGTGTGGCAGACTTCATAGAAAGCACCTCAACCGATTTATATTTATTATTTAAGTCAGGACTAAAGTTAAAGTTTTCGTTGTATATTAGTGCGACCCCCCCCTCCCCTTTTAAGGGGACGGGCAATATGCGCATTCGTATAGTTAGGAGGGGATACCTCATTTATCGCAAAAAAGTCGTCTGGTTTAAGCCAGGTTTCGCTAAGACCGATGACGTTAAGGTTGTTGTCTCTAATGACCTCATTAACTAATAACGTTTTGGGAGACAAAGATCTGATGTTTAGAAAGCCCATATTATAGGTAGTGGGCTGTTTTAAGGAGTAGTTGATACAATTATCCGTAGTAGCAATATTAATAATGTTGCGTTTATTATGCGCAGTGTACTTAAAATAATTACGACCATATCTAGGAATTGATATGACGGGAATTTTCAGATTGTCTACTTCGCGCTGCGATAAACTGAACGCATCATAATTTGCCACCTCAGTAGAACGCATGTCTAACTCTGACGTAGTCATAGTCATAGCAGAAAAAACATTTTGTGAGTTGTGTATTATTTATGGCCACACAAAAAGTCTGACAACCCCAACGCCACACAATGTGTAAATGCTAGGTTGTAACACTCTTGACTCCTCAATCAGGTGTGTGCTAATTTATTGCCATTTATTAAGAATGTTAATCTAAGGATATTATTCATGAAAAAGTGTCACTAGATTTCATAAATGCTAATAAAAAGATGTATTTTACAGACAGAAAGTTACAGGAACTAAATGTAATCTCTGAAAGGGGTAATATTTCTTTTAAAGGCAGGACCCGCAGCCAGACATACAATACTAGCACATAGTTCATGAAAAACATGTTTTTTTGTTATTGTCATTGTAAGAGGGCAAGATCACTTATATCAGAAAATTATTTTAATAAAACATAATTGTTATGATGTTAGGTTTGGGACAGGTGTGACGCTGGTGTGGCCAGTGTGCACATCTGATGTTGCTCACATGTGCTCCACTGAATGCTCAGGGAGTTTGTGCGTTTGCTCACACACATGAAAAATTAGACGGAACATTGCTCGCAGGACGAAGCTAAAGAGAAGAAGGGAGTAATATCCCACAGGCCAAAAAGGTCAATGAGCATCATGTAGTGGGGAAACGCGGTATTAGAGGGATATGGTGAAACGAACGAGGTTTACTGACGATAATAATATGAAATGTAAATTAATAATATAATTTAATGGGTGGCTCCTCCTTAATGATAGTCAAGCGCTGAAAACGCATATGGGAGGCAGAAGCCTTAACATTGATAAAAGTTTTTTGTAAAAAAAAAAAAAAAGTTTTGTTTTCCAATAATTTGGACAAGTTCTGCAGGCCGGATTAAAACGTTCAAAGGCCCGTATACGGCCTGCAAGCCGTAGTTTGCCCATGTCTGAGCTAGACTGACCATACTGCAAAAAGTCAGTGTTTAAAAACAAGAAACAAATATATAAAAATTAGGGGTATTTTATTTGTACTAAGCAAAATTATTGGCCAATAGAACAAGAAAATGTGGCTTGTCAAGACTTTCCAAAACAAGTAAAATCAACTAACCTCAATGAACCCAAAAATACCTTAAAATAACTATATTCTCACTAATAACAACTCTTCTATTATATGAGTACGTATGTTCTATTGTTTCATTGAAAATAAATGATAAATAAATAAATGGGTCGTACTTGTATAGCGCTTATCTACCTTCAAGGTACTCAAAGCGCTTTGACACTACTTCCACATTTACCCATTCACACACACATTCACACACTGATGGAGGGAGCTGCCATGCAAGGGACTAACCAGCACCCACCAGGAGCAAGGGTGAAGTGTCTTGTTCAGGGCACAACAGACGTGACGAGGTTGGTACTTGGTGGGGATTGAACCAGGGACACGCCGTCCCCAAATGAAACCGGAAAGTCCATTTGGCTGTCGTTTCTTTTGATATGAGACACAGTTGTGTCAAAATCAAGATTTTTAGTAAAAGAATATTACTTTTTAAAAAATAGTTTTATACTTGATGAAGCAGCATTGCAACAGTTGATATTCTAGTTTCAAGCATGTTTTACTCAACATAGGTCATAAAATCTCCGCTACAAGCTGTAATATCTTCCTGAAATCATTTAAATGGTAAATGGGTTGTACTTTTATAGCGCTTTTCTACCCCTTTTTAAGGAGCCCAAAGCGCTTTGACAATATTTCCACATTCGCCAATTCACACACACATTCACACACTGACGGCGGGAGCTGCCATGCAAGGCGCTCACCAGGACCCATCAGGAGCAAGGGTGAAGTGTCTTGCCCAAGGACACAACGGATGTGACTAAGATGGTAGAAGGTAGGGATTGAACCTCTAACCCTCAGATTGCTGGCACAGCCACTCTACCAACTTCGCCACGCCGTCCCCCTTAGGGACCAAAACCCTTAAAACAAGTAAAACAATCTAACATAAAATCTGCTAAGTGAGAAGAATGATCTTATCAGACAGAAAATAAGCAAATATCTCCCTTATTTGAGATATTTCATCTTACTTGGCTTTCAGTTTTTGCAGTGAATACGTCCTGTTTTTCGCCTCTTTTGCGGGGCTGTCCGGGAGGGGTTTCATAAATGCCTCAAATGTCTGGCATTTTTAAGTTAGGGTTGCGTGTATTTTCAGTCTTCGTTCAGGGTTAAGAACGGGTTAAAAACAAAACAAATTGGGGAAGCGAGCGCACGCAGCAACATTCATGAGGGAGGGGCAGCAAGCGAGAGAGTCGAGAGTCAGACAGGACACGAGAGAGATGCCAAAACCTAAATGCAACTTCACGGATGATTTGCGGAAAAGGTATCCGTGTTTTCGTCCAGGCCCTGACACATGGGAAGCAGAATGCACTATGTGCAAAGCAGGAACGTATATATCCGTGGAAAATAAAGATCTACAAGCCCATATCGACACTACAAAGCACAAAACAACTGTGCAGGGCGAGAACTTGTGTGCTGTTTTTTGTTTAAATTTAATTAACCTGTTTTGCGGCAGGGCTTCACGGTGGTAGAGGGGTTAGTGCGTCTGCCTCACGATACGAAGGTCCTGAGTAGTCCTGGGTTCAATCCCCGGCTTGGGATCTTTCTGTGTGGAGCATGTTCTCCCCGTGACTGCGTGGGTTCCCTCCGGGTACTCCGGCTTCCTCCCACCTCCAAAGACATGCACCTGGGGATAGGTTGATTGGCAACACTAAATTGGCCCTAGTGTGTGAATGTGAGTGTGAATGTTGTCTGTCTATCTGTGTTGGCCCTCTGATGAGGTGGCGACTTGTCTAGGGTGTACCCCGCCTTCCGCCTGATTGTAGCTGAGATAGGCGCCTGCGCCCCCCGCGACCCCAAAAGGGAATAAGTGGGAGAAAATGGATGGATGGATGTTTTGCGGCATTTATGTTTTCATTATATACAAGAGGTTATTTTAAATTCTTCTACCCCTTGCACTTTTTCCAAATGTTACAGAGTATAAGTGTGACTTATTTTGTAATACTGTCAACCAGTGTTGGCGTTAACACACTTTTTTTGTCTCTTTAAGCATTGAAATCAGAAAGGACCCCGATTTTATTATTTTCTTTTTTTGCCTACCGCCCGGTTTGCTTGTTTTTTTTATTGTCTCGATTATCGCTTTCTGCCAGTGTTTTGTTTTGTTTGTATTTGCCGCGTCAAATTTCCATCCCCGTTTATTGCGTTTTTATTAGAAGTCAACAAAATGAATATTCTCTAAACAACTCAACATATTTAACCTTTAACCCATAGCCTCCGAGATTGTTAACTAACAATTGGGTTACAGCTGTAATCGGGGCTAAGGTGGTCCACGTTGGTCTGACTACGGTCCGTATAAAAAATCCAAAAAACTGACATAATGTCAAAGAGACTTTTCCTGTTTTATCAACAATTTCTTCGTTCGTTGCAGGACTCATTTTTAGTATCTCTTCTCATTTAAGAATCAACGACAAGACAACAAGATGGCACTAACCAAACTTGATAGTTGATCGTGTTGCCTGATTAGCTGTTAACATGTCACTCCCACTGATCACTGAACTCTTCCTGCGTTGCTCAGTTACCACAGCGCCAGTGCCTTTGTTCATGGAACTAACCTAGCACCGTAATTACCGGTTTCTTCTGATATTGAAGAAAAAAAAAACATGGAGCATTTTATCAATGACATTTTGTATTATATTGAGTACATGTCTATCCCGATACATATGGTTTTATCGTCAAGCCCTATCCTTATATTACTTCTGTTGTGATCTGGCTCTATGACCGAAATATAATTAAAGTCAAATTAACTTGACCTTCTTGGGAGAGGCGCCCTGTCCCCCCTCATATAGTGATAGAGATCAGAAGCAATCCAGAACAATGTTCTGTTTTTATGCATACAGTATGCAAGGAAAATATAAAAATGACTAAACAATTACACAAGTCAGGCCTTGTTAAACACTTATTTTTGTTCAATGTTGCATAGACCAGTGGTTCTCAAATGGGGGTACTTGAAGGTATGCAAAGGGGTAAGTGAGATTTTTTTTAAATATCCTAACAATAGCAACAATTCAAAAATCCTTTATAAACATATTTATTACATAATACTTCAACAAAATATGAATGTAAGTTCATAAACTGTGAAAAGAAAAATGAAACCATGCAATATTCAGTGTTGACAGCTAGATTTTTTGTGGACATGTTCCATAAATATTGATGTTAAAGATTTCTTTTTTTGTGAAGAAATGTTTAGAATTAAGTTGATGAATCCAGATGGATCTCTATTACAATCCCCAAAGAGGGCACTTTAAGTTGATGATTACTTCTATGTGGAGAAATCTTTATTTATAATTGAATCACTTGTTCATTTTTTAACACATTTTTAATTATTTTTATATAATTTTTTCCAAATAGTTCAAATGAGCAATATTTTGCACTGTTTTGCAATTTAATAAATCAGAAACTGATGACATAGTGCTGTATTTGACATCTTTATCTCTTTTTTTCAACCAAAATGCTTTGCTCTAATTAGGGGGTACTTGAATTAAAACATTTTTCACAAGGGGTACATCACTGAAAAAAAGGTTGGGAAACACTGGCATAGACCATTGATCATGGATCCACATCAAATGCTTCTTTTGACAGGCTTCTGCCAGCTGTGACGGCTCCGTCGTGGTGTGGAATATTGAAGAGCAGGTATGTTAACACCAGTAGCGTAATGCCATTGCACGATGCTTACCTCTTGCTTTGATTCAGACTCAAGTGGTCAGCTGGCCTCTGCTGCAGAAGACGAATGACATCAGTAATGCAAAATCATTGTGTCGCCTAGCCTGGCAGCCTCGCACAGCAAAGGTCAGACACCAAATTTGATCTTTGTTTGTTCCCGATAGGACTGGGATCTATTTGTGGCAGTGCGTAGTGAGGGAGGTGTTCAGAGTTACCCATGACGCACGTGCGTGTAATTTTAGTGACACTGCGACGATACCAGACCAACATTTGCATAAGAAAATAAGGGAAATTATTGTGGACTCTGAAGAGTATACATGGGCATTACTTAAGTTCAGTGCTTCTCAATTGTTCTGTTATGCCACCGAAGTAGAAGAAAATATTTCAGGCCCTCATTGCGACAAAGAATAACATCATTTGTTTATAACGTATACTTAGACCTCTGCATAAAATTGTATCCTTGGTAACATTAAAGAAAACCCACTAGTCTTTCCTCTTTTCCGACCAAGCGCTACGTAGGGTTCGTCATATTCTAGTAGGGCAAAAAAGCATGTTCCCTAAGGTCATACGAGCCCCCTTCCCCACTATTTGAGAAGGACTGCTTTAGTTTTATATCTGAAATAAACAAGTGCAGTGTCCCCTCGATTTATTAGAGACAGGCAACGAATGCTCATGGAAGATACATTTCCACAACGTAGGGGTGCGATTTATTTTATGATTTATATGAATATTATATGCATTTCAAGTGTTTATTACCCCTGCACATACACTTGTAAACACTTAATCTGCTCTTAAAACACTTCATACACTCTAAATCTACAGTATGTATTTTTTTAATGAATTTCAATGTACTGTAAGGTACCTAAAAATCTGCAATACACTCAGACTGCAGTAGGTGAACAGCAAAGTAGCGAGAGAACACTAATAAATCTTATTTTTCTGTCATTTAATAAGATAAACTCAATATCTGCATCCTGCATGCGTATTAATCAAATATGAATACAAGCAATGGCAGCAAATGGATTTGCATACAATAAGTGTCAATTAAACTGTCGTCCGCTTGTGCAGGTTAACCATCATAGCTAATTTTTGTAGGAGTCAAATGCTATTTACTAAATAAACACCACTGTCATCCCAACATTGCGCATGTTTAGGAGAAGCTGTGAGTTTTTTAAATAGATCCCTTACAATGTTCAAAACCCGCATAGACAATGACTTCTGCTCAGCAGCAAACAAAATGAAAGCTAAATGACACTTTTAATGTAAAATGTTTGAACATTTAAAAAAAAATGCATAAAAAAGGGGGATTTTTAACTGGTAGCTCCAAATACATGTATAGGAAGCACTGACATTATCTAATTGATTAATGTACTTGTTCATTGCTAAGAAATTGTATCTGCTTAGTTTTTAGCTGTTCCCGTGGATACCAAGGTTCACCTCTACAAGAGAGGGTCCTGGGATCATGTGAGCACCCTGTCTGATGATCTGCTGACTCAGGTGAGTTTCTAGAACTCAGAATTAACTGTTTATGAGCAAGTCATCCTTCATAAAGGAATTTATTTGTATCTTATCAATGCCCGGTCTTTACAGTGTCCACTGTTTTTGTTTGCAGCCTATTAATGTGCTGGCATGGTCTTCGTGTGGACAGTTTCTGGCAGCAGCCAGCGTGGGCGGGGTCATAACGGTATGGGACGCGAACAGCAAACTATGTGTGGAGAGGTATGTAATGCATCTATTTTTTAATTCAGAGCCACTGCATCAAATCCGTTACATCCAAGAAATAAAATGAGCCCCATGCATTGATTTCACTGCTTATTTAATACATAAAAACTATTACCGTATTCTTCAGACTATAAGTCGCGGTTTTTCATAGTTTGGCCGGGGGTGCGACTTATACTCAAGAGCGACTTATGTGTGAATTTATTAAAACATTACAGTAAAATATCAAATAATATTATTTAGTTCATTCATGTAAGAGACTAAACGTGTAAGATTTCATGGGATTTAGCAATTAGGAGTGACGGATTGTCTGGTAAACATATAGCATGTTCTATATGTTATAGTTAATTGAATGACTCTTACCATAATATGTTACGTTAACATACCAGGCACCTTCTCAGTTGGTTATTTATGCGTCATATAACGTACACTTATTCAGCCTGTTGTTCACTATTCTTTATTTATTTTAAATTGCCTTTCAAATATCTATTCTTGGTGTTGGATTTTATCAAATAAATTTCCCCCAAAAATTCGACTTGTACTCCAGTGCGACTTAGATGTTTTTTTCCTTCTTTATTATGCATTTTCGGCAGGTCTCACCTTTTCTCCGAAAAATACGGTAATTTAAACTACCTTAAACACTGTAAAAATAGCATTGATTCCCTCCACCTACTTCCTACTGTACTATGAAATATAATCCTTCAGAGTTAACATGTTTTTACTCGTTTGTGTTACTGTACATCCAAAATACTGTACAACTGAATTGTATTTTTTTTTATCTAAAAAATATATATAAAATAAATTATGTCCCTGGGCAGCACGGTGGTGGAGGAGTTAGTGCATCTGCCGCACAATACGAAGGTCCTGAGTAGTCCTGGCTTCAATCCCGGGCTCGGGATCTTTGTGTGTGGGGTTTGCATGTTCTCCCCGTGAATGCGTGGGTTCCCTCCGGGTACTCCGGCTTCCTCCCACTTCCAAAGACATGCACCTGGGGATAGGCCCCTCCCACCTCCAAAGACATGCACCTGGGGATAGGTTGATTGGCAACACTAAATGGGCCCTAGTGTGTGAACGTGAGTGTGAATGTTGTCTGTCTATCTGTGTTGGCTCTGCGATGAGGTTTCGACTTGTCCAGGGTGTACGCCGCCTTCCGCCCGAATGCAGCTGAGATAGGCTCCAGCGACCCCAAAAAGGACAAGCGGTAGAAAATGGACGGGTGGAATTATGTCCCTGCTTTTTAACTCAGTCTTGTTACCCTATTACACATTACCCACTTTTAAAAATAAATGTTCTTGTTGAAAGACCATAATTTATATTGTTAACATGCCATGGGCATACGTGCCATGTCGTAATGTATTGTAGGGTGTCAAACTCCGTAGGGCTTTAAGGACAAAAACCAAATCATTTAAATCAAAGACAATCGTTGGAAATATTTTTAAGTATTTAATTGACATAGTTATAGAGCCATCCATCCCTCTATCCATTTTTGACCGCTTGTCTCATTCTGGGTCGCGGAGGTGCTGGAGCCTATCTCAGCTGCATTTGGGCGGAAGGCGCTTACACCCTGGACAAGTCGCTACCTCATCACAGGGCCAACTCAGATAGACAACATTCACACTCACATTCACACACTAGGGCCCATTTAGTGTTGCCAATCAACCTATCCCCAGGTGCATGTCTTTGGAGGCGGGAGGAAGCACTCTGGCTTATTGTCAGACTATAGTTGCGTTAAGAAATGTAATCATTTTCAAATTTTAAATATCAGTATGGCCAATAATGCCCCTGTAACTACTTGGTATTTGATAAATACCCAAATTGGTGATATTGCCCAAACCTAATGTAAAGTTTCCAAACAACAGAAGAATAAGTGCTTAATACATTATAACAGAAGTGTTTATAGAACCATGTTACAACGGAAAGTAAACATGAAATTAGCAAGTACATTAATATTAGTTCTAAGAAAAAATACAACTGGTAATTAATTTTGAAGCCTTTGTAACCTATTTTGAAATGGTTCCTTTATCATTTACATACCAAATATTGTGATATGTTGTTATAGCAAGAGGCTGCAACATACAGTATATTGCCCATCCCTAGTTTTCGGACGAACTTTTCATAAACTATATCCTTCCAGTTGCAGTGTGAGTAAAGAATCACAAAGGCGGACAGTAGATATAAACAACAAGAGACATCTAAGAGTTGTTTTGTTAAGGTTGCATCATTTGCTCCACAGGCACAAACATGAGAAAGGCTTTACAGTGTGTGGTTTAGCCTGGCACCCAGCTGGCAGTCAGATTGCTTACACTGACACTGAGGGCTGCTTGGGACTTCTTGATGGTTTCAGCACATCTGCTCCCATCACCTCCAAGGTAATGAATGCCCTGTTGTGTTTAAATTTCAACTTTAGGTTATTACTGCATGCTGTGTTTGAATGCCAAGTCAATGGAATGGTCTCTTATCACAATTGAGCCCTAGAAAATGTTAGGTTACAATAGTGAAGTGAATTATATTTATATAGCAATAAATGCCATTAAGTGCTGCAAAGTAACATGACTCATGATTTACAAACACCATTTCCATATGAGTTGGGAATTTGTGTTAGATGTAAATATAAACGTTATACAGTGATTTGCAAATCATTTTCAACCCATATTCAGTGGAATATGCTAAAAAGACAACATATTTGATGTTCAAACTGATAAAAAATTTTTTTTTTGCAAATAATCATTAACTTTAGAATTTGATGCCAGTAACACGTGACAAAGAAGTTGGGAAAGGTGGAAATAAATACTGATAAAGTTGAGGAATGCTCATCAAACACTTATATGGAACATCCCAGTTGAGGAATGCTCATCAAACACTTATATGGAACATCCCAGAGGTGTGCAGGCTAATTGGGAACAGGTGGGTTCCATTATTGGGTATAAAAGCAGCTTCCATGAAATGCTAAGTAATTCACAAACAAAGATGGGGTGAGGGTCACCACTTTGTTAGCAAATTGTCAAACAGTTTTAGAACATAATTTCTCAACGAGCTATTGCAAAGAATTTAGGGATTTTACCATCTATGGTCCGTCAAATCATCAAAAGGTTCAGAGAATCTGGAGAAATCACTGCACGTAAGTGATGATATTACGGACTTTTGATCCCTCAGGCGGTACTGCATTAAAAACCGACATCAGTGTTTAAAGGATATCACCACATGGATTGTTATAGGCGCAAAGTTCAAAAGCCAGCATCTGTGATGGTATGGGGTTGTATTAGTGCCTAAGGCATGGGTAACTTACACATCTGTGAAGGCACCATTAATGCTGAAAGGTACATACAGGTTTTGGAGCAACATATGTTGTCATCCAAGCAACGTTATCATGGACGCCCCTGCTTATTTCAGCAAGACAAGTGTTACAACAGCGTGGCTTCGTAAAAAAAGAGTGCGGGTACTTTCCTGGCCCACCTGCAGTCCAGACCTGTCTCCCTTCAAAAATGTGTGCCGCATTATGAAGCATAAAATACGACAGCGGAGACCCCGGATTGTTGAACGACTGAAGCTCTACATAAAACAAGAATGGAAAATAATTCCACTTTCAAAGCTTCAACAATTAGTTTCCTCAGTTCCCAAACGTTTATTGAGTGTTGTTAAAAGAAAATGTGATGTAACACAGTGGTGAACATGCCCTTTCCCAACTACTTTGGCACGTGTTGCAGCCATGAAATTCTAATTATTTGCAAAAAAAAAATAAAGTTTATGAGTTTGAACATCAAAAATCTTGTCTTTGTAGTGCATTCAATTGAATAATGGTTGAAAAGGATTTGCAAATCATTGTATTCCGTTTATATTTACATCTAACACAATTTCCCAACTCATATGGAAACGGGGTTTGTACCTAAATTTTTCGTTATGACTTTTACAGTGGAAAAGGGCCCTCGGGCAGTATTGTTTTCGTCTCGATCTCAGCTTCCATGCAAAATGTTTTGGCTTTTCATCCGTTCTTAAGCACTCTACCTGGGCTAGTCGGGGTGCATTGAAATGCACAAATGTCCCCTGAGTTGTAGACATAGTTTAAAGACATCCTTCTTAAACTGGTATTCTTGTGCTTCATGGTGACATCTGTCTCTGGTCTGTCATTAGGCCACTGCAGAAAAAAGCGAGCGAGGCTATGACAACCTATTTGATGATGATGATGACGACGCCCAGCTCATAGATGAAGGATGGAGTGACACCAAGTCCCCCTCTAAGAAAGCAATCAATGGGGTCAAGAACGACGACGACGATGACGACGATGATTTCTTAATGCCAGCAACAGGGCGTGTGAGGAACAGAGCAATCCTGGATGATGAAAATTCACTCGGTGAGTGTTTTATTGCATCAAAAGCAATGCAATTGGATATGATTGTTTAATTTAGAGAGCTAAATAAAAAAACTGTTTACTAGGGGTGTAACGGTACGTGTATTTGTATTGAACCGTTTCGGTACGGGGGTTTCGGTCCGATTCGGAGGTGTATCGAACGAGTTTGTAACCTAAAGTCTTAACAAGCTGCTCAGCTTTCTGCCTCTGTCTGAGCACCCAGCATTGTCCCTTCCACACAACCATCTGATTAGTTACATACAAAGCCAGTCAGCAGTGCGTATTCAGAGCGATGTGACAGCCAATCAGCAGTGCGTATTCAGAGCTCTTGTATTCAATGCTTCAGTGTCGAGCAGATATGTGTTTAGCAACGGACAGCGTACTCTGCCCGAATTATAAAAAACACCTCTCAGTCACAACTACTGCTAGCATCACTATGAGCCCGTTGACCTTCTAGAAACTTAAACTGCAGCTCAGCTCGCTCGCAGTACTGGTTTGGGGTGAAGGCTAATTAGCTTTTAGCGTAAGGTTAGCTCATTTTGCTGTGTGTGCGCGTGTGTGCGTGTGCGTGTGTTAGGGGCAGCAAAGCCCTGTCTGTCTGTTATTTCACATGAACTCCATAGATTTCAGGGATTAATAGTCTCCTATTGCTATTGTACTATTTTTCAGCTATAGTTATATTAATCATTAGTAATGTAGCAGCTTAGTTTTGAATGGCAGGGTCCCTGCTATCACATGTTGACAAAAATTTAACATTTACATAATAAAAGTCAACTACAGGCTTCCCAAATGCTGTACTAAATTAAGCATGATGAGTTGACTTGAAACTGTTTAATGTTGCACTTTTTATATGTCGAAGAAAGGTTTTGTCATGTTATTTATTTAAAGCAACAACTTGAAGGAGTTTAATGTGGATTAACGTGGGTAGAATTATTATAGTGTTCCAAATGTTAAAAGGATAAAGCCGTTGTTTACAAATTTGGTAAATAAATGACCAAAAAATTAATATTTTGTTGTTTTCTTACTGTGCCGAAAATGAACCGAACCGTGACCTCTAAACCGAGGTAAGTACTGAACCGAAATTTTTGTGTACCGTTACACCCCTACTTTTTACTATGTAAAATGTTTTTTATTTCTCTGTTCATTTTAAATACTGTTTAACGTGGATGAAACTGTATATGGAAAAAAATGTTGGTTCATCTGAAACATTTTTTTTTTCTTGATCTTACTAATAAAATTGATGCCTATACTGTAATTTCCGGGCTTATAGTGCACTTAATTCTACGCTTCCAACTCCTAAATTTTGGAATTTTTCATATCGTGCATTTTAATTTCTTTAAGCCACATGTATACTCATTGAAACATGAAATATTTGCACAGGTGCTTGCGTTCTTTCACAAATATAACAAAAGAGAAATTTCTTTGAGTGCGGTCTTTAACATTCTCCTCCTGCTTTTACCGCTAAAGTGGTCTTCTTCGGGCTTGGCGGTCCGGCCTTTAGTTAGTTACAGTAATGATTGATGAAATCTGTTTCCTGCAGCAGCTTTTTCCTCTTTCAGTGACAAGTGTCGATATTATTCGACTTTGGAGCTCTGCGGTGTGCAATTTGTTTTGTGGTTTCTTGTACATGTTGAGGTTAAGTTCATAAAGTACTAAATGGCTGACTGAATGATTGTGTAAGCGCATTTGTTTTAATGTGAAAAATTTCATGACCCCTCAATTTCAATGGTCTGATGTGACAAGGCAAAATTCATCGGCAACTTAAAGCTTCTGAAACCAGAAAAATCCACAATTTATAAGTTGCATGTATTTTGGACGTTTCTGCGTGTTTGCCCTGTCGGCCAATGGAAGAAATGGTGGTTAAAACTAATGCTGCAATGATTAACCGATTAATTCAATTAGAACAAAACTTTGATTTATATTCTGCTTCTTCGTTTAATGAGTGTAATTATTAAAAATTTATGAAAGCTGGACCACATGGAGTGCCTGGAATTTTAATACTGAAATTTCTGGTTTATAAACCGCTAATTTTTTCAATGCTATAAACAATGTTGGGGCTGATTGATGGATTTTCCCACTGTGGCAGAGCACATCCGTCTCTGAAGAGCGGCAGCACATCCACACTTGACTTTCATTCCCTAACACATCTTCCCTCCCGTCAAGGCCATTATATTAAGAACATCAGTAACGCTGTTTCCATTCTCTTCCTACTGTTAACTAAAATCACCAAAAATGATTCCCGGGCGCGGCCACCGCTGCCGCTCACTGCTCCCCTCGCCTCCCAGGGGGTGATCATAGGTGATGGGTCAAATGCAGAGAATAGTTTCGCCACCTAGTGTGTGTGACAATCATTGGTACTTTAACTTTAAAACTTAAATGTGGACACAACTTCCATGACATGTGTTCCCTCCGCCGGCCAAACAGTGTCATCACCTTGGTTAAATATGTATTTTGCACGCATTTCAAGGAAATGCACATGACGGACTTCAAAGCTGAAGATTGACCAGGCATTTGAAAAAGGAAAAACAAGCTACACGGAATGGAAATCCAGCATCCCTAACACGTCACAAAATTGCAGAACGCAGGCAAAGGAGGAGAATAAGTACAAAGATAGTGCTCCCGGTAATCCACCTTACGGCGGTAGCATAACCTGTGTAAATATTTCATAATTTTTATAAATGCAGACATGTTAAAATTGTATTTTCAATGTATATGATGTGCATTTATTAGAAAAAAACAATTCATTATTAATTATTTTAATTAATTAAAATCAATTAATTACGGTTTTGGTAAGCAGAAAAAAGTGAAAATATTTTTCCTAAAATACACATTGAGGCTACAAAAAAGTTTTATTCAATTAATCGTTCAAATTAATGAAAATAATATTATTACTAAAATAGTCGATAGTTGCACCATAGATGAAACGTGCCTACACGGAGACAAAGTTCGTACACCAAATCTTATTTTTATTCGGTTTGTAAATTGAAAAGTTTGTACGAGAATGGATTTGTAAAGCAAAGGTTCCACTGTATTTTAGAAGAAGATGTAATTAACCAATTGAAGACATCAAAACTTGTTTTAGAATAAATAAAGCAGGGTAAAGTTAAGCTTTGACAATGATCTTCCCAAAGACCTAAACTTAACATACTGAACAATTGTGGACTACTGGTCTGTACCAGGAAACCAACCTTTTTTTAAATAAAATGTATACTATACTTAGGGGTGTCGAACAGCCCAAACTATACTATACTCTATCAGCCACATATTTGACGACATACAATGTAAATGAGGGGTCCCCAAACTTTTTGACCCGGGGGCCTCGCACCTGCCGAAAATGCATAATAAAGAAGGAAAAAAACATATAATTCGCACTGGAGTATAAGTTGCATTTTTGGGGGAAATTTATTTGATAAAACCCAACACCAAGAACAGACATTTGAAAGGCAATTTAAAATAAATAAAGAGTAGTGAACAGCAGGCTGAATAAGTGTACGTTATATGATGCATAAATAACCAACTGAGAAGTTGCCTGGTATGTTAAGGTAACATATTATGGTAAGAGTCATTCAAATAACTATAACATATAGAACATGTTATACGTTTACCAAACATTTTGTCACTCCTAATTGCTGAATCTGATGAAATCCTATACGTCTAGTCTCTTACGTGAATGAGCTAAATAATATTATTTGATATTTTACGTTAATGTGATAATAATTTAACACATAAGTCGCTCCTGAGTATAAGTCGCACAACCAGCCAAACTATGAAAGAAACTGCGACTTATAGTCTGAAAAATACGATATATGATATCGCGTCATCGATTTGAAAATGCATTTTTAGACAATGTGATTTGCCTGAGCGGCTATGAGACTGAGAGTAACAAGCAACAAGCGGTAGAAAATGGATTAGAAAGGACAGATTTATAAAAAGATTTAAAAAAAAAATTTTTTTTAACTTGGGACTTCCCGCAGGCCAGATCTCGAACACTGGCGAATCTGGCCCGCGGGCCGTAGTTTGGGGACCACTGATATAAATTAAATACATTTGGCAGGTGATAGAGCTTTTAATATCATCCTTACATTGTGATAATGCATGTTGAGGACACATTCTGTATCCGGCAAATTTGCCAACAACAAGCAAAAGACCGAGTCTTCACGAACATTTGCATTGTCGCATGCGGCTAACGTCTCTTCACAGTGCAAAGCCACTTCTAAGCAGCAATCCTTGCCTCATGGTAGCAAATAAACTACGTTTCTTACAATTACAGAAGTATTATTACTGGAAGACGAGAAATAGCTAAACATTCTCTGCTCTCTCAATGACATTAAAGTATGGCTGTCACCAGATTTTCTTCATTTAAATGAGAGCAAAACGGAATACATTGCACCCACTTTTAGCACCCCAACTCTCGCTAATGCTGTGAAAAATGTGACCTTAAATTTGAAAAAGACTAACTGTGTGGTTATAGCAGGTTTTTTTCCAGTTTTTGACAAAGGTGAAGCTTTTTCTGCATAGGGCAGACCTTGAAAAAGCTATTCATACTTTCATCCGCTTAAGACTGGACTACTGTAATGTCTGCTTCAGTGGACTAAATCAGTCACTCCTCCACAAGCTCCAGTTAGTACAAAATTCCACTGCTTGCCTCCTCACTAATGCTCAAAAACATGCCCATAATACCCTGGTTCTCTTTGCTCTCCATTGGCTCCCGGTATGTTTTAGAATGAATTTTAAAATCCTTCTTTTTGCTTTTAAGGCCATCAATGTTGTGTCCCCAGCATTTTTGGCTGATATTTTGGCTGTTGGCCACCCACCAAGAAAATTGCGCTCATATTAGCACCCATTTTTAAAAGTACTAAGGAATAATATAAATAAAAAATGGGAGGCGTCGTTCCTTTGCCGCATCCGCACCAAGATTATGGAACTCACTTTCACCTGTGTTGCGAACCATCACGGCGCTAGAAGCTTTTATATCTCAACTAAAACATATTTGTTTAAACAATTGCCATAAGTGTTTTTAGATATGAATGTTTTTTAACTTTTTTAGTATGCGTGGTTTTACTTGCTTTTAGCTTATTTGTCCTGTGCACCATTGTGATGTTGTAAATTGCTATACAAATAAACCTTGATTGATGGATTCTACACTACACACCGTAGGAGGATATGCTAACAGTAAGATAGAGCTCTTGAATGAAAACAAAAGTGGACAGATCGATACAAATATCAACAGTAACAGTACCAAGTATAGTATCAGTACATGGTCGATTAAACAAAAGTTAGAGCGATATTTTTTAATATCCTAAAAATATTTTGTTGTTTTTTTGTTATTTGTTACAAATTCTAACTCCACGGACACAGGAGGGCTTTCAGGGCAAAAACCAAATGATTAAAGTTAAAACCAATAGTTGGAAATTATTTTAATATTTAATTGATATTGTTGCACCACCATCCTGTCTTTCTGTTTGATTATAATTGTGATTGAAAAAAAAAAAAGATCATTCAAGGATTTTGACAATTTTGAAGTATCAGCATTGGTATGACCAATATTGCCAGTGTAATTACCTGGTATTGGATCAGTCCCCAAATTTGTAGTATCAACCAAAACTAATGTAAAGTATGAAAACAACAGATGAATAATTGCTTATTACTTTTGAACATAATTGTATATAGAACCTTGTTACGACAAAAGATAACCAGATTTTAACAGTAAACTAACAAGTAGAGTAAGAATAGATTTGATAAAATAATACAAAATTAATTGATTTGTTACCGCATACATCAGCAGCTAAATTAGGAGCCTTTGTTACTTGTTTTGAAATAATTATATTACATTTGCATACCAAGTATTTTTGTGCGTGTGCGTGCGCGTGCGTGCGCGTGCGTGCGTGTGAATATATATATATATATATCACATATGTGTATGTGTGAATATACATACATACATATATATATATATATATACATACATACGTATATATACACACACATACAGTTGATAGATATATATATATATGTGTGTGCATGTATATATATCAACTGTATCTATATATGTGTGTGTATATATAGATATGTACATTTTAATTTACCTGAAGGAATCAATAAAGTACTATCCATCTATACACACATATATGTGTGTGTATATATATATGTGCAGACATATGTGTATATATATGTGTGTGTGTGTATTTATATATATATATATACATATAAATATATATATATATCAACTGTATGTGTCTGTATATATGTATTAATGTATATGTATTTGTGTATATATATATATATATATATATATATATATATATATATATATATATATATATATTAATTTTGTATTTATGTATATACACATACATATACATATATAATAATGTGTGTGTGTGTGTGTGTGTGTATATATATATATATATATATATATATATATATATATATTTATATATATATATTAATGTATCACAGGATATAGCTTTTAGGCCGTATAGCCAATCTCTAATACCCACCCAGAATTATGCCAGAATTTTCTTGATAGCGACTAAAAATGTGTGTTCACGGTAAAACTTCCTCACGGAAATAATGATTGTGTATAATTTTCACCCTGTGTTCAAACTTGGGCACTCAATTTTTTAAAAATAATTGCACCCTACAAAAGATTGGTTCAAATAAATCAGGAACTGCCCAAAAGCGTATGTAAACCCCTGACTGGATCTGTGAATTAACAGATACCGGCTCGCTGAAGCTGGGTCAAGATGAATATGGATTCGACGGTGGAGCTGACCGTGCCGTGATGCCTTCAGCTGCAATGCGGCCTGTCTATGATGGGCCCCAACCGACGCTCCCCCAGAAGGCCTTTCAAGCAGGATCCACTCCAGTGCATCTTACTCACCGCTTCATGGTACTCAACACAAACCAGTCATCTCACCGTCCACATGAATGATGATGGTTAGTTAATAATAAACCAAGACCAATATACATTTACTCTTTACTGTCCTTCAGATGTGGAACTCCGTAGGAATAGTGCGAGGTTACAACGACGAACAGGACAATGCCATCGACGTGGAGTTTCATGACACAGCCGTACACCATGCCATGCACCTCACCAACACGTTGGGACACACCATGGCGGATATTTCCCAAGAAGCCGTGCTACTGGCCTGCCCCAGCACGAATGAGCTTGCAAGGTATGTCCACTGATGCCTGGAGTCAGATAAAGTTGATAGGAAAAGCCTCACTTTTTTTTCTTCAGCATTTGTCTTTCTGCCAAGTTGTTGTACCTGTTAAAAACATCCAAGTGGACAACAGAGGTTGTGGGATTTCTCAAACCGGGGTCTGCGAGTCATAGGTCAGGGGTTTGCAACATTCTGTTAAAAAGGCCATAACTATGAATAGGAATCACTATAAATTAAAACATTTTGGCTAATCTTACCTTAGGGTTAGTGAATTCAAATGACTGCCACACATGGTAAATTCGCTCTGGCATACATGAAGTATGCCATGCCTGCTGCTTATCTGCTGATCAAATGTGCATCCGAAGGGATGCAAAGACCAAACCGACTCAGCTTATTAAATATGACAACAGATACAGTGATACCTCAACTTACGAGCACTTTCTACGACTGAGCTTGAAACTCAAAACACTCATCTTAAAGCCGTGCCGAAAATTGAAATTAATTGAAATCAATTTAATCCGCCCTCCCAAAACAACCCACAATTGTAATATGTCTAAAAGTGGAAAAACTAACTTTTTGACAATAAATCCACAATTACAATTGCATGTGCTACAAATAACTACAGTAGTTTTATAAAATAATGTTAGAATATTGTTCAGCATAGGCTCCACAGCACCCCCCGCAACCCCGAAAGGGACAAGTGGTAGTAAATGGATGGATGGATTTACCTTGGCAAAAGCGTTGTCTTGTTCAAGCTGCTTCTCAACCGTTCAGTCTATTGACTCAGGATTAGTCGGAACAAAGTAAAATGTATTAAACACTGCATCTGCTGTTTCGCATATTTTTTTTAGTTAAATATCTGCCCTTTGGTTGCAGCTTGTGTGATACGGAGTAGGCAACTAACAAGTAGCAGATATTTTAAATGTTTTTTTCCATGGTTGGAGGGCAGGAATGTGTCAATCTGAGCGGCGCTTAAACACTGTCAACTGTCTCATCAAAACTGTAGTTTTTTTCTATGTATAAACATATTAGCCACAACAATGTGCAACAATATATTAACTCTTTATTGCCAGAATGTAGGGCTGGGCGATATATCTATATATGCGATATATCACGGGTTTGTCTCTGTGCGACATAGAAAATGACTATATCGGGATATTTGAGTATACGTTCTCACGCAGTTGCTTTTAGCTGCTGGCATTACACTACAGACTCTTCCCACTCCTTCTTGTGTCCCCTTCTCACGGACAGCAAGCGCACCTTCTTACATACGTCACATACTATCACGTCATACGTCACTTACGTATACGCCTTCCTGGAGCAGAGAGGTAGCAGACTGGGTAACGTTAGCTGTAATGCTAGCGAAGCCGTGCGAGTGGTAATACGAGAGAAAGAAGGTGCAAACCTGGTGACAAAACAGCAGAGAGTCCATCGTCTAGTGGTGGTTTGGCTTCAAGCGGGAATATGTCAGATAGACAACTTTAATTTGTCAAGTGTGGGGCACAAGTGTTGCTATAAAAAGTAGCATTACTGCTAATATGTATCATCATTTGAAAAGTCACATGCTAGAGAATGAAGAGTGCATACTCCGCATGTCAACATCTCCATTCGGTGCCACACGCCCACACCATCAAAATGCCGAGGCAAACATTTCCAAATCAACACCGTATGAAAAAAACTGTCAACAGCTAACCGAGATTAATGTCCGCAGTAAACTACCACATTGCGAAGGACGAACACTATTTGATTTCCTGTTATGCAGCACATTTTTATTTGACAGTTAATGAAATGTCTTGTTTGACATCACCAAAGTGCACTTTATTTGTTTTAAACTATTGTAGTGGCATTCTGTACAAAAAGTTCACTTTAGTTTAATGTTTTGATTTATCATCTTTGTGACATCATGCACAAAAGTGCACTAATAGCTTGTTTTAAAAATGTCTCAGACAATCTTGTACTTTCAGTTTTGGAAATGACATGAATGTTGTTTAATAAATACAGTTTTGGTCGATTGACTTAGTTGTGATTTCCTTCTCTGCATGAAAGTTTAAAATGAGCATATATTAATGCAGTATGAAGAAGAATGTTTTAATGTAGACACATCATCATACTGCTGTGATTATATGCATCAAGTGTTCATTCAAGGCTCAGGCAAAATATCGAGATATATATCGTGTGTCGCGATATGGCCTAAAAATATTGACATATTTAAAAAAGGCCATATCGCCCAGCCCTACCTGAATGTTTTGTTTCTTGTGTAAATGAAGCATGAACAGCAACGAGTAAGACTACATCAACGCTTTATTGTTTAAAGGGCAGAAGCCTGTTACAAATATTACTTCAACTGACGGGGAAAATGCTCGTAACTCAAGGTATGCTCCAAACTTGAAGCATAACAAGGAGCTGAGAGACAGCTCATATTTCAAATTACTTGTAAATTCATGGCATTTGCATTAATTCAAAACAATAATGGAAGGACAAAATGTGTCATGTGTCTTCAGGTGCTTGCAAATAAATCCATTAAGCCAAGGCCTAATTAAAATTGTTACCGTGTTGACTTGTCTGTCAACATCATCTCTTTGCCTTCGCAGTAAATTGCAGTGCCTTCACTTCTCATCATGGGACACCAACAAGGAGTGGATGGTTGACCTACCCGAGGGTGAGGACGCAAAGGCGCTTTGTCTGGGTCAAGGCTGGGCGGCGGTGGCCACCAGCGCACTCATGGTCAGATTCTTTTCCATCGGTGGAATTCAGAGGGAAATCTTCAGCCTGTCGGGGCCTGTTGTCTGTATGACGGGACATGGAGAGCAGTTACTCATTGTCTACCACAGAGGTACTGTACAAATGCACATAAATAATTTCATACATAGCTGGATTTTAATTTTAAAGTAGAACAAGTGTTCCTGTGGGGATATGTCCAAGCTAAAAACATGAATATGTTTGTTTTGAACATTTACAACATATAAAAGCAATAAATGAACCAGACTGGTATATGGATCATTCCACCAAATCATCCATCCATCCATTTCTACCGCTTGTCCCCTACGGCAGTGGTTCTCAACCTTTTTTTAGTGATGTACCCCCTGTGAACATTGTTTTGATTCAAATACCCCCTAATCAGAGCAAAGCATTTTTGGTTGAAAAAAAGAGATAAAGAAGTAAAATACAGCACTATGTCATCAGTTTCTGATTTATTAAATTGTATAACTGTGCAAAATATTGCTCATTTGTAGTGGTCTTTCTTGAACTATTTGGGAAAAAAAAGATATGAAAATAACTAAAAACTTGTTGAAAGATAAACAAGTGATTCAATTATAAATAAAGATACAAATCCTCATTTTTATCCTGGCTTTGTCATGAATAGGTTCAGAATCGTAACGACGCCATTTTTATTTACTTAGGTCTGAAATGTTTAGTAACTTTACCAGTGGCAGGAGTCAGACAAAGGTGGCAGTGCGTAATTGGCAACCTGGATGTGACACATGCAGACTTTTTAATTGGTCAAACGGTGGAGGGCAGGGCATCGAAATGAAAACTAACAATATTTCAGAGCTGTAAATCAAATTTTTAAATGAGCATATAACAGCGCAACTACTGTTACCAGTTATAGAGTTATTTAAAAAGAACATGATTTATTCATGCCTTTTGACATATCGAGGCCATTTAATGATGACTTGACATGAAATTATTACATGTGGCACCTTGAATAAAAATAAAGGTCTTGTGTATTTATATCATTTTTTTCTCAGGATGTAACTGCCCTCGCAGACACTATCACATTGCACAGGCTAGTGAAGTATTGGTGTGAAATGTTTTTTTCTGTATCCTGTTTCACCTGAACAGGTACAGGTTTTGATGGAAAGCAGCTGCTTGGCGTGCAGTTGCTTCAGTTTGGTCAAAAGCGGAGGCACATTATCAACGGCGAACCTCTCCCACTCTCCCTAAAATCTTTCCTTTGCTGGCTCGGATTTACTGCCGAAGGTACACACTCGTCTTCATGTTGCTGCATGCCAATGTCTCAACCTTCTGTATTATTAACAAAATTTAATATTCAGCCACTTTGAGGACTATATATGTTATAAAATAATTTACACAATATTTCAGCCAGCCAGAACAATACGCCAGGCCTCCCATAGTCCTCAACTGATGTACTTGAATTTTCTTTTTTAAGTGCAAATATCACAGAATAACATTACAAAACCCAAACCTAATGTGAGACATTTTTATTTTATCAATGTGGTTAAACCGGATGTATAGCATAGCGCTTTTATTTTGAAGCTGGAAAAGTGGGGGAATGGTTTCAGAAAGCATCTTGACATGCTTTGATGTAGGATCGACTGTTTGCAATAAAAAAGTCTCCTTTCGACTTTCTGCCTACCGTTTTTCACTTATGTTGAGCTTTTATGTCATTTTACTTACTAAACCAGTCACAGTAACAAGCTACATTTTATGTTATCTGTGCACCTTAACTACAATCTAAAAATGGAGGTGAAGCACCACCCGCCTCTGAACGACGTGCGCAGCAGGCATTTGCTGCAGTGATGTCGCCTCGTCTCTCGCCAAAAAACTGGTCCTTTCTTGTCCGGAAAACAACTTCCCATGGCTTTGGACCTGATATTTCCCTAACGTGACCTTTTTTTTTTTTTTTTTTGCCATTTCTGCTCATTATTTTATTGCTTGTGGGCAATCACTAACTAATGAATTGCTGCCAAGTTTCCCCTGCTATGGCACGGCCCAAGGTTCAAAAAGGTGCATGTGCCTTAAACGCCAGTTAGAAAAATAAGGCTCTCAAGGGGAAACTAGTTTTACAGTTGAACATATTTTAAACTACTATTAGTGATATGTGTAAGGCATCATTTTATTATTGAAAACGCTTAATTGAGGTTGCCAGAACACCTAAAAGAATAGAAAATACCAGTTTATTAGTCTCACTCTATTTGGAGAAAATAATCCAGATTGACATTTAAACTAAAAATGGTAAGAAAATTCAATCATGGTTGTGGACAAAGGTCATCTTAAACTTCATGACTTGATTGTTTTGTCATCCGGGTTGTGTTTTTTCAGGTACCCCATGTTATGTGGATTCAGAGGGGGTGGTACGAATGCTGAATCGCTCCCTGGGCCACACATGGACGCCCGTTTGCAACACCAGAGAGACATGCAAAAGCAAATCAGACAGCTATTGGGTTGTTGGGGTACACGAGAACCCTCAGCAACTCAGGTAAATCCTTTGTGTGGCATGCACATCTGCATGGCACATGATAGATAAGATATTCCTCTCAAGTGGAGTACGAATCAATATTTATGTGTAAAATATGTTTGTTTATCAAGATGCATACCATGTAAAGGCTCCAGGTATCCACCCACCCTGCCCAGACCTGCAGTGGCCATCCTGCCTTTCAAGTTGCCTTTGTGTCAGACAACTACTGAGAAAGGACAGATGGAGGTAAACTTAGCAAATAGGTGTTCAAATGAACAGCCAACACATATTATGTAATAACTTTTAAAAGTGAGTACATACCTCTCAGGGGACACTGTCAGATACACTTTGGCATTGCTGTACCCTCTTTCTCAAATGGCCGAAGCAGAAAGCTGCTCTACATTGAGCCTCAGATCTGATTTAAAGGGGAACATCATCACAATTTCAAAAGGGTTAAAAACAATAAAAATCAGTTCCCAGTGGCTTGTTGTATTTTTTGAATTTTTTTCAAAATTTTACCGGTCCCGGAATATCCCTAAATAAAGCTTTAAAGTGCCTTATTTTCGCTATCTTCGAAACCACTATCCATTTTCCTGTGACGTCTTACAGTGCTGCCAATGTAAACAAACAATAGGAATACCACAGCAAGATATAGTGACTCTAGCTCGGATTCAGACTCGGATTTCAGCGACTTAAGCGATTCAACAGATTACGCATGTATTGACAACATCAACAAAACTCACCTTTGTGATTTCGATGACTTTATCATTGCAAATGCATCTGCAGGTTATCCATACATCTCTGTGCCATGTCTATCATCGCCGGTAAATAGCATGTTAGCATCGATTAGCGTAGCATGTTAGCATCGATTAGCTGGCAGTCACGCTGAAACCAAATATGTCTGATTAGCACATAAGTCAACAACAAAACTCACCTTTGTGATTTCGTTGACTTTATCGTTGCAAATGCATCTGCATCTGCATGTTATCCGTACATCGCTGTGTCATGTCTGTCATCGCCGGTCAAATGTGAAGACACTACAGCACATTCAATGGGGGTCTGGCGGCAGAAACTTTCGCATCTTCGGTGCCACTTGAATCCCTCCCTGTTAGTGTTGTTACACCCTCCGACAACACACCGACGAGGCATGATGTCTCCAAGGTTCCAAAAAATAGTCGAAAAAACGGAAAATAACAGAGCTGAGACCCATGTGTGTAATGTGTAGAAAATGAAAATGGTGGCAGTATTACCTCGGTGACGTCACGTTCTGACGTCATCGCCACCAGAGTAATAAACAGAAAGGCTTTTAATTCGCCAAAATTCACCAATTTAGAGTTTGGAAATCGGTTAAAAAACATATGGTCTTTTTTCTGCACCATCAAGGTATATATTGACGCTTGCATAAGTCTGGTGATAATGTTCCCCTTTAAGGTTCCTTCTTTGAGTGGAATTTTTACTATAATTTTTCTATAATCATGCGTGGGACTTTCTCCATTTAATAGTGTCATCAGATAACCTGAACTTGATTCCGACTCATTTAATTTGTCTTGTTACAGGAACAGTTCTGGCGCTCAGTGCTCTTCCACAACCACTATAACTTCCTGTCGTCCAGCGGTTATGAAGTGGATGACGATGGACAGAGTCAGTCGCAGAAAGAACAGCAGGAGCTGCTTATGAAGATGTTTGCGGTTAGTATAAAAGCTTTACGAATGGCTCATTTTATGCAATGGCCTTCTTTCTTACCGAGTAATTGCTTTTTGTTTCTCCAGTTGTCTTGTAAATTGGAACGAGAGTTTCGCTGCGTGGAGCTGGCGGAGCTAATGACTCAAAATGTGGTGACGCTCGCCATTCGATACGCATCTAGATCCAAACGCATGGTCCTTGCACAGCGTCTCAGTGAAATTGCACATGAGAAAGCTACTCGGATTCAGGATGAAGAACAGGAGGAGACTGAATATTGTGACATCAGGCAGACTTCATCTGGGTAATGCCAAAATATTTTCAAATAAATTCTGTCAAAGTCACGAACCTGTGCTACATTTATACAGTGGAACCTGCTTATGTTGACAACCTCATTAAATCCCAGGTCGCTGTGTTGTTCCTAATACTGATTAAAAAGCCCCTTATTTCATCGTCAACATACAAAGTCAATTGTTTTTGACGCCATAATAGAATACAGTCTTAGAATATAGTCTCACATGTTGACACGGGAGACTCAAAGGGGTTAGCACTATAAAAATGGGTCTGTTTTAGGGATGGGTGTTATGGCCTCAAATCTATAACCTGATGTACAGGGTGTCCATAAAGGCTCTTTAAAATAAAAATAAAAACATATTACAAAGGAAGTTGACAAGATTTGTTGAATAGATTTGTTGTAATATAATCAGTGGTTGTCAAAGTTGTTTTACCTCATTTAATATATCTCTGTACCGTATTTTTCGGACTCTAAGTCGCTCCGGAGTATACGTCGCAGCGGCCGAAAATGCATAATAAAGAAGGGAAAAAAACATATATACGTCGCACTTGAGTATAAGTCGCATTTTTTGGGGAAATGTATTTGATAAAACCCAAAACCAAGAATAGACATTTGAAAGGCAATTTAAAATAAATAAAGAATAGTGAACAACAGGCTGAATAAGTGTACGTTATACGACGCATAAATAACAACTGAGAAGGTGCCTGGCATGTTAACGTAACGTATTATGGTAAGATTCATTCAAATATCTATAACATATAGAACATGCTATATGTTTACCAAACAATCTGTCACTCCTAATCGCTAAATCCGATTAAATCTTCTTCCTCTGTGTCGCCTCTGGTATGCGCCCTGCTAGCGTCCTTTCTTTCTGCTGTTCGATTGCTGGTCTCTGCTGCATATTTCACTACGTCCAGCTTGTAATCTGCATTATATGATTTCCTTTTCGGTGCCAATTCAGTTTAGTCCTTCTCCGTTTTTATAAGTTACCGCCAATGTTGATGTGATCCATTTTAAAAGCTCCGGCAGTAGTGTATAGCATATAGCAGTTAGAATATCATGACCTACAATGCACTTCTGCCATGACCCGCCCCCGCCGAATTCTTATTGGTTGATGTGTATGTGTGACGATTGCTGACGTGTGTGTGTGTGTGACGATTGCGAACATTTTCTTCGTCGTTCAAGGAATGATATAAATAACATTATTTGATATTTTATGGTAATGTGTTAATAATTTCACACATTAGTTGCTCTGGAGTATACGTCGCGCCCACGGCCAAACTCAGAGGAAAAAAACGTCGACTTACAGTCCGAAAAATGCGGTATATATGGGAACCACTAGTTGCTTGCACTTTTTGCTGTAGCTTAACTTCATCAATGGTGGCAATGGAATAGAAGAGAATACCTGAAACACAACATTTCAATGCGATCAGAAATAAATAAATAAAAACACAGATTTATAGTAAATAAAGCAAATCCGGTTAAAGCATCTATCAACTGACTTTGTGATACATTTTAAAAATTGTAAAATTACTTTATGGACACCTGTGTATTGCAGCTTCCTGCAATAACAATATACTGTATATCAAAATAATTTTTTGTTGTTGAAAATGACAATAGAATAATTACAAAAATGGTTACAAAAGCTCCTCAGCTGGCTGCTGTAACATTTTGTATCTTTTCTGGTTGAATCTATCTACACTTCTGTTAAAATGTAATAAGCACTTATTCTTCAGTTGTTTTCATACTTCATATTATTTTTGAGGTATATTATAAATTTGGGGTCATAACCAATACCTAATGGTTAAAGGGGCATTATTGACCATAACAATACTTAACATTTTTAAGATCATTGAATGATTCAATTTTTGATCACAATCACCAGTATAATTAGACAAGAACAGAGGATGTCAATGTAACTATATCAAGTAAATATTAAAATTATATCCTACTATTGGCTCAAATTTAAATCCTTAGTTTTTTGCCCTTAAAGTTCCTCTGTGTCCAGGGACTTATTCCCTGACTTTGTAAAAAAAAAAAAAAAAAAAAAAATGACAAAAGCGACAAAATATTTTTTGATAATAAAAATCAATCTACCCCTTAACTATGGACCGTGTACTGATACAATACTTGGTATCATTACTGTCGATATTTACGTTGATCGGCCCATCTTCCTTTGCATTCAAGAGCTCTAGATTGTGGTTAGCGTATTAGAGCTAGTCCTCGTATTTCAGGGATGATAGTTGTAAGAAACATAGTGTATTTTCCGCCTTGAAGGGCCATTAGCTGCAAGCGAGAATGCTAAATTGCGTTGAGGTTGTGTTTGTTCGCTTTTTGCTGGAAATCTTACGGAACACAGCTAGAATACATTTTTAATGATATAACAATAGTATTAAAATCTCTATAGTTGACCAGATTTGTATATTTTTATCGTACATTGTCTATATTACATAAGCCTAGTCATTTTATGGTTTGATTGATTGATTGATTGAAACTTTTATAAGTAGATTGCACAATACAGTACACATTCCGTACAATTGACCCTCCAATGGTAACATCCGAATAAGTTTTTCAACTTGTTTAAGTTGGGCTCCACGTTAAGTGGTAAGTGTCATAGTATTGTTAAATTTGTCATTATCGTTAGGAAGCGTGAAGCAATAACAGCAACATAACTGTCTAGTTACACAGCATTAAAACATGCTTCTCAGTGACTTCCTGTTCAGTGCAATAATAGCTTTAAATAAAAAGCATGGCATCATTAACCTAGATTTTTCATTGGCAACTGACAATGCGACAGTTTCCATTTTTTTAGGTCTTTAGCCACCGGAATAAATATTTGTGCATTAAAAAAAGATTTATAGTCATTGTAGTTAGGACATACAACACCATTACCACAGAAGCTCTGTTGGATACAAGAATAGCCTTTCATGAAAGCAGAAGAGTCCATCCATCCATTTTCTACCGCTTATTCCCTTTTGGGGTCGCGGGGGGCGCTGGCGCCTATCTCAGCTACAATCGGGCGGAAGGCGGGGTACCCCCTGGACAAGTCGCCACCTCATCGCAGGGCCAACACAGATAGACAGACAACATTCACACACTAGGGACAATTTTAGTGTTGCCAATCAACCTATCCCCAGGTGCATGTCTTTGGAAGTGGGAGGAAGCCGGAGTACCCGGAGGGAACCCACGCATTCACGGGGAGAACATGCAAACTCCACACAGAAAGATCCCGAGCCTGGTTTTGAACCCAGGACTGCAGGACCTTCGTATTGTGAGGCAGACGCACTAACCCCTCTGCCACCGTGAAGCCCAGCAGAAAAGTCTAAATAGAAATATGCACAAATGGACAAAAAACATTAAAATAATCCTTTATTATCAGCCAAATGTCTCTGGACAAAGTCACAAGTAAATGTGCAGTCAATGGCTAGTTTTAGTTTCCGTTTCATTTGTGTTTACAAATGCTTATATCGGTCATCCTGTGTTGTTGACATAAACAAGTTCCACTGTGTTTATGTGGAGATGTTTTATACTTGGTTGATTTAATTGACAGGTATCACCAGCCGGAGGTCAAAGAAAAATATCACAATAGACAAGAGGAAGAACCTGACCAAGAGCCCGAGGAACAAGAGGACCAAGAGGAAATGGAATCTGAAGATGGCGCAGTAGCCCAAAAACGTCAGTTGATTCTGAGATCTATGCACACATTTATTCACAGTCGATCCTCCAACACACCGTGCTTTTTGTGACTTGTGTCTGACACTGTAGGTCTCAACCCGTTTGCCAAAGAGACAGGATCACCTTCAAAGCAAGCCACTCCACCCAGTAAGTTGGATTAAATGGAGAAATGTTATCTTCACTGATGACCCAAAAAAATTACTGTGGACAAATGTAGAGTAATTGGAATTATAAGATGGTGGTGGAAAACCCCCAATTTTGACGTTTTGTCTTTACTGTATACTTCACTGATAATCACTAACAGTGTGCGTTGGTTTTGACGTCTGCGCTCTCTGACGCACATATACTGTATACATACGTGTATGTACGCTGGGTCAGGAAAAAACACAAGAGGCTATATCATCCCTACAAGCCTGTTTCACAGGTTTTCCTTTATATACACGTATATATATTAGGGCTGGGGGATATATCCATATACTCGATATGTTACGGGTTTGTCTCTGTACGATATAGAAAATGACTATATCGTGATATTCGAGTATACGTTTTCATGCAGTTGCTTTTAGCTGCTGGCATTACACTACAGCAGGGGTCACCAACGTGGTGCCCTCGGGCACCAGGTCGCCCATAAGGACCAGATGAGTCGCCCGCTGACCTGTTCTAAAAATAGCTCAAATAGCAGCACTTACCAGTGAGCTGCCTCTATTTTTAAAATTGTATTTATTTATTAGCAAGCTGGTCTCGCTTTGCTCGACATTTTTAATTCTAAGAGAGACAAAACTCAAATAGAATTTGAAAATCCAAGAAAATATTTTAAAGTCTTGGTCTTCACTTGTTTAAAAAAAATCATTTATTTTTTTACTTTGCTTCTTATAACTTTCAGAAAGACAATTTTAGAGAAAGAATACAACCTTAAAAATGATTTTAGGATTTTTAAACACATATACCTTTATACCTTTTCAATTCCTTCCTCTTCTTTCCTGACGATTTAAATAAATGTTCAAGTATTTTTTTTTAAATGTAAAGAATAATAAAAAACATTTTGATTTAATTCTTCATTTTAGCTTCTGTTTTTTCGACGAAGAATATTTGTGAAATATTTTTTCAAACTTATTATGATTAAAATTTAAAAAAAAAAATATTCTGGCAATTCTAGAAAATCTGTAGAATCAAATTTAAATCTTAATTCAAAGTCTTTTGAATTTATTTTAAAATTTTTGTTCTAGAAAATCTAGAAACAATAATGATTTGTCTTTGTTAGAAATATAGCTTGGTCCAATTTGTTATATATTCTAACAAAATGCAGATTGGATTTCAACCTATTTAAAACATGTCATCAAAATTCTAAAATTAATCTTAATCAGGAAAAATTACTAATGATGTTCTATAAATTATTATTATTTTTTTTTTTTTCCAAAAAGATTCAAATTAGCTAGTTTTTCTCTTAATTTTTTTAGGTTGAATTTTGAATTTTAAAGAGTCGAAATTGAAGATAAACTATGTTTCACATTTTAATTTTCTTTTTTTTTCGTGTTTTCTCTTTTAAATCGTTCAATTAAGTGTTTTTTTCATCATTTATTCTCTACAAAAAACCTTCCGTAAAAGGAAAAAAAATGTACGACGGAATGACAGACAGAAATACCCATTTTTTTAATATATATATAGATTTATTTATTAAAGGTAAATTGAGCAAATTGGCTATTTATGGCAATTTATTTAAGTGTGTATCAAAATGGTAGCCCTTTGCATTAATCAGTACCCAAGAAGTAGCTCTTAGTTTCAAAAAGGTTGGTGACCCCTGCACTACAGACTCTTCCCACTCTTTCCTGTCTCTCCTCACAGACAGCAAGCGCACCTTCTCACATACGTCACATACGTATACGCCCTCGCGGAGCAGAGAGGGAGCAGCATGGGTAACATTAGCTGTGATGCTAGCGCAGCCGTGCGAGTGGTAATACGAGAGAAAGAAGGTGCGAATCTGGTAACAAATGCATATGATGCCTATCCCTTTAGCAAAGGCATATGTTTAACTGAACTGTGCTACTTTTGTTGACGAAATAAATTTCCCGCAAAAATGCGACGTATACTCTGGTGCGACATATATTTGTTTTTTTTCCTTCTTTATTATGCATTTTCGTCCGGTGCGACGTATACTTTGGAGCGAATTGTAATCCGAAAAATACGGTATTCTGATGAAAAAATAATCACTTGACAGCCCTAATGTATATACAGTGGGGCAAAAAAGTATTTAGTCAGCCACCGATTGTGCAAGTTCTCCCACTTAAAATGATGACACAGGTCTGTAATTTTCATCGTAGGTACACTTCAACTGTGAGAGACAGAATGTGAAAAAAAAATCCAGGAATTCGCATTTTAGGAATTTTAAATAATTTATTTGTAAATTATGGTGGAAAATAAGTATTTGGTCAACCATTCAAAGCTCTCACTGATGGAAGGAGGTTTTGGCTCAAAATCTCACGATACATGGCCCCATTCATTCTTTCCTTAACACGGATCAATCGTCCTGTCCCCTTAGCAGAAAAACAGCCCCAAAGCATGATGTTTCCAGCCCCATGCTTCACAGTAGGTCTGGTGATCTTGGGATGCAACTCAGTATTCTTCTTCCTCCTATTACGACGAGTTGAGTTTATACCAAAAAGTTGTATTTTGGTTTCATCTGACCACATGACATTCTCCCAATCCTCTGCTGTATCATCCATGTATCCACTTTGGTATAAATTCAACTCGTCGTGTTTGGAGGAAGAAGAATACTGAGTTGCACCCCAAGAACACCATACCTACTGTGACGCATGGGGGTGGAAACATCATGCTTTGGAGCTGTTTTTCTGCTAAGGGGACAGGACGATTAATGCGTGTTAAGGAAAGAATGAATGGGGCCATGTATCGTGAGATTTTGAGCCAAAACCTCCTTCCATCAGTGAGAGCTTTGAATGGTTGACCAAATACTTATTTTCCACCATAATTTACAAATAAATTCTTTAAAATTCCTACAATGTGAATTCCTGGATTTTTATTTCACATTCTGTCTCTCACAGTTGAAGTGTACCTATGATGAAAATTACAGACCTCTGTCATCATTTTAAGTGGGAGAACTTGCACAATCGGTGGTTGACTAAATACTTTTTTTCCCTACTGTATGTATGTGTTGACCCGGTGATAAGGTGGCGACTTGTTTAGGGTGTACCTCGCCTCCGCCCGAATGCAGCTGAGATAGGCTTCAGCACCCTTCGTGACGCAGAAAGGGACAAGTATGGTGTCACATTAGTGCCAAAAATCCAAGTGCTGAAAAACTGTTATCGCGCGCTGATTCTCCACTTCGCGGGCCCGCGCGACACCCTTTTGCGCGCGTGTTGTGCCTTAGCGCGCGCGTGCGGTGCCATTTTGCGCGCGAGATTCGCCTATATGTGTGCGCCCCGTCTTGGTCTGGCACCTCTCCTCGCGCTCTCATGTTTGTTTTGGCACTTTGAGGGCGGGAATGGTTAGACGGCCCCTTCTTTCTGATTGGCTCTGAGCGCTGTCAGTCAATGGCAACGTGGCGGCCATCTTACCTCAGGCAGCTGGCCATGCCCAGTACATAGTTTTCAAGGACCATGTACTATTTAAATAACCATAACTTGCTCAATTTTCAACTTATTTCCAAACGGTTTGATTTGTTATAAATGTCAGGTTTTTATGGGGCTATCATGGCTGAACAAGTAAGTCTTACACTATTATCTCTCAGATTTAATTTGCCTAATGTATGGAGCTAGCTTTTTTGTTGTTTTAATAAATATATATTTTTAACTCTGTCATCTGTACTGATCTGGGCTGATATCTAATTTTCCATAGTTTGAGTTGTTTGCAGATGCGTAAATACTTTTTATAGTAATATTAAAACCATATTCATTAATTGTAGTGTTAACCTGTCATTCATTATTCTACTAAAATAGTAATTGCAATCATAACATCAATAATTAGGCCCATATGCTAATCATGTGGTCCTGATATGAAGTACGCATAGATAAGTGGGTTCGGGTAGACTCTGGTGTAAACTTAAAGTACATAGAGGAAAGAAAATTAATAGTCCCCCACATATATACAAATATTAGATAAATAAAAATATTTTTAAAACAGACAAGAGAGGAAAGAAAACATATTTGAAAATATAGTTTCCATCATTGACTGACATCTGTGGACTGGTTGTATGTGTATGAAAAGAGATTGATCTTGACACTTCATTAACTATGTGATGTTCTCTCAACAGATGAGACATTATCTTCTTTAAAGACTTTTAGAATTTGTTTGTGTGAAGATCAATATCTCTCTTTTCATACACATACAACCAGTCCACAGATGTCAGTCAATGATGGAAATTATATTTTCAAATATGTTTTCTTTCCTCACTTGTCTGTTTTAAAAAAATATTTTTATTTATTTAATATTTGTATATGTAAATATTGAATGTATGCCACGATGTGGGACTATTAATTTTCTTTCCTCTATCTACTTTAAGTTTACACCATAGTCTACCCGAACCCACTTATCTATGTGTACTTCAAATCAGGACCACATGATTAGCATATGGGCTTAATTATTGATGTTATGACTGCAATGACTATTTTAGTAGAATAATGAATGACAGGTAATCTCTACAATTAAGTAATATGGTTTTAATATTACTATAAAAAGTATTTACGTTCCTGCAAACAACTCAAACTATGGAAAATCAGATATCAGCCCAGATCAGTACAGATGGCAGAGTTAAAAATATGTATTTAAAAAAACAACAAAAAAGCTAGCTCCATACATTAGGCAAATTAAATCTGAGAGATAATAGTGTAAATCTTACTTGTTCAGCCATGATAGTCCCATGAAAACGTGATTTCCTTTCTTTTTAATCCCAGGCAACTGCCATGGACCTTTCATCATAGATATGAATAAACACTCCATGTTTCTCCAGCGTAGCGTCCATCTTACCTCGGACTGCTGGTTCCAATCATTTTATTGATGTCAATGGTACATGTACTATTTAAATATACACAACATACAATACTCTGACATTTGTAACAAATCGAAAGGAGGAAAGAAAATTAATAGTCCCACTTTGTGGCATACATTCAATATTTACATATACAAATATTAAATAAATAAAAATATTTTTTTAAACAGACAAGTGAGGAAAGAAAACATATTTGAAAATATAATTTTCATCATTGACTGACATCTGTGGACTGGTTGTATGTGTATGAAAATAGACATATCTTAAAACTTCATTAACTATGTGATGTTCTCTCAACAGATGAGACATTACCGTCTTCAAAGACTTTTAGATAAAATTCAATTGGCATTTTCCACAACTCCACTAAATTTGGACTTTTTAGAATTTGTTTGTCGACAGGAGCTGTATTATCTTGATACATATTGACGATGACCCGCCCTGCTATACTTCTGATTGGCCCTGAGCGATTTTGGCCTGACCAATCAGAAAGGAGGGGCCGTGTAAGAATAACCGCCCATAAAGTGCCAAAACGAAGACGGCGAGCGCGCACATAGGCACCGCGCGCACGCAAAAAGGCGCCCCACGCGCGCACAGAGACACCTCGCGCATGCAAAAAGGCGCCGCACACGCGCGCAAAAGGGTGTCGCGCACGCGCACGAAGTGGAGAATCAGCGGTAGAAAATAGATGGATGTACTGTATGTATGCTATACATTGTGAATGCAGAACAGAAATCATCCATTCATCCATCCATTTCCTACCGCTTAATGCCTTTTGGGGTTGCGGGCGGCGCTGGTGCCTATCTCAGCTACAACCGGGCGGAAGGCAGTGTAAACCCTGGACAAGTCGCCAGCTCATTGCAGGGCCAACACAGATAGACAGACAAAATTATAGCTAATAAAGGGGTTGTACTTGTATAGCGCTTTTCTACCTTCAAAGTACTCAAAGCGCTTTGACACTATTTCCACATTTACCCATTCACACACACATTCACACACTGATGGAGGGAGCTGCCATGCAAGGCGCTAACCAGCACCCATCAGGAGCAAGGGTGAAGTGTCTTGCTCAGGACACAATCAATTAATTGCAAAATATTTAATGATAACTAGTTCTGTATTCAAATAATGCATCCCTCAATTTTGTTTTCCAGCTGTTAAGCTTGGCCGCTCGAACCCTTTCAAGGTGAGATTTGTTGATAACATAAACCTTGTTTCTGGTTATGTATGGGATATCTTTTTTTGTAAATGAGAATGTTTCGTTGTGCTTTTTCATTATACAGGTTTTTTGTGCGGGGAAGTCCTCCACTTCTGGTCAGCCTCGTGTGGCAAGCATCTTGGACAACATGACGTCCAACAGGAAGTCAGCTCCACTCAGTGCATCTGCCGGAAAGTCAAACAAAAGCACCGTCCTCAAACCACTCCCCCCAAGACCAAAGACCAAGGTACTAACGCACCAATAGTTAACCCTCTTTTACGTATTGTTTTTAAAAGCTTACACCAGGCCATATCTTATTGAGATGCTGCAGCCTTATTCTCCCAGCAGGACCCTGAGGTCTTCAGACCAGCTCCTCCTGGCTGTGCCTAAAACCTAGCTCAAAACCAGTGGAGATAGAGCCTATCAGCGGCAGGGTCTAGACTGTGGAACAGCCTTCCATTATCTATTAGAATTTCCCAGTCCCTAATCCAATATGAATCTAGGCTAAAAATATATTTTTACTCCCTTCGGCGTTCAAATCCATTTAAGCAGGATATCTTGGTCGTTTTATATCTTGTTTTGTAAAATTGTATTTATTACATGTTAGTATTTTTATATGATATATTTTGCAGTTTTTTTTCAAAGGTATATTTAACTATTGTATTGTATTCATCTTTCCGTGTTACAATGTAAATGTGACGCTGCTTGCACTATTTTTTTTAGATTGTTTCTTATGTCTGTACAGCACTTTGGCCGATTGGCTAAATAAATGACTAAACTGAAACTGAACTGAACCAACCCTAGCATTAAATAATATTCCAAAAACATTTTAGTTAAGTTAAAGTACCAATGATTGTCACACACACACTAGGTGTGGTGAAATTTGTCCTCTGCATTTGACCCATCCCGTTGTTCACCACCTGGGAGGTGAGGGGAGCAGTAGGCAGCAACAGTGGCCGCGCCCCAGAATCATTTTTGGTGATTCAACCCTCAATTCAAACGTTTGATGCTGAGTGCCAAGCAGGGAGGTAATGGGTCCCATTTTTTATCGTCTTTGGTATGACTCGACCAGGATTTGAACTTACAACCTACCGATCTCAGGGCGGACACTAACCACTAGGCCATTGAGTAGGTCATTTTAGGCACAAGTACGTAAAACCAGAGGGACAGGAAAAAAAAAAAACAAGTCAATTCAAGTTATATTTTAAATAAAAACAATTGGATAATTTAGTTTACCAACCAACCAACCTGACACTGTTTGTGTTACCCATTATCTCTTGCTGTGTGCAACACAAGACATACAGCAGTATACATTGAATTTCCCTTCACTGTATTTTTATTAGTTTAATAAACCAATTAAGTACAAATCAGATTTTTCAGCATGAATATAATTCATTCATGTTGGTTCTTATATTAGTTGGCATTAGTTGCCATCATATATAATCATTATCCAAGACAAAATAATAGAAATGACTGCATGAACATTTATGCAACATCAATCAATCAATCAGTTAATGATTATTTATATAGCCCTAAATCACTAGTGTCTCAAAGGGCTGCACAAACCACAACAACCTCCTCAGTAGCGCCCACATGTACAATCATTGCTCCTGAAAAATTATCTGTTTACTTTCCAGTCACAGTCTACTCTGCTGCAAATGACCAGTGTAAAGGCGGCCAATAATAAGACTCGGGAGAGTTTGGAGACGTCTGTAGAACAGCAGAAGCAACCCGAGCTCCCAACAGCTCCCTCGCTGGCCGACAACCCAGAAACTAAAAGGTACAAAATGAGAATACAGTGGAACATATTTATGACCGGCTAACCATTGCTTATGACTTTAGCCAGAGAGACATAAGGAAAATGGGCTATTATAAGAATTTTTAGTTGTCAACATGGTTTTCCTCCATTTGTGCATATTTTTATCGAGATTTGGGGTTGTCATATAATAATATAATATTTTAAAATCTTATCTAACATAGCTGTTGCCCCACTTTTGTTTCATGTCTTAACTATGAAAGTAACATTTTATACTAGTCGCCTAGAATAAAAGAAAAATCGGGTGCATTTTTGTTACTTATTGCGATTGAATCCAGGTTACTTAGTTTACTTTTCACTCGATAGGAAGTTACTGTGTATAAATTTCAATGCTGTATAACTAGTCAGTAGTTATGTTGCTGATGTCGTTACCTGCTGTTTAGCAATAATGAGGATGTTAAAACACGTCAACATAAACTGACCCATTTTTCATAAAAATATTTTCTTGGTTGTCAACCTGTGTCAATTTAAGCAGACACTTTTCAGCAATAGGAACACAATGGACCAAGATTTGATGAGTTAGTCGACATACTGTAGATTAGTTGTCAACATAAGCGTAGCCAAGTCAGACCTACACTGTTTCAATTTCCATTTCTCTAACAATGCAATTGTTGATGACTGAAGTGCTGATTTAAACCAAACCTAATCCCTGCCCCAATCTCCCCCCCTGCACATCCCACCCCCTGGATTGTAAATAATGTAAATAATTCAATGTATACATAACTTGTATGATGATTGTATTATGCTGACAGTATATATTTGTACCATGAATTGATTAACGTGGACCCCGACTTAAACAAGTTAAAAAAACTCATTGGGGTGTTACCATTTAGTAGTCAATTGTACGGAAAATGTACTGTACTGTGCAATCTACTAATAAAAGTTTCAATCAATCAATCAATCAAAAAAGCCAACCTAAACACGTTCCACTGTGTACAACTTTTTTTTAAATTCCGAACTTTAAAATTTCTTAAACTCTCACATGAAAATTATTAGGTAAAACTCACACCTTTTTATTGCTCATTCCAAATGCAGAATTAATGCTTCTTCAGTTTAAGCTAAACATGTGATTTAAGAAGCACCAACTTGTGTCCTTAAATGATTTTTCTGTGGTTGCTTGCTAAAGGCCAAGTTGCAAAAACGGCTTGATAAAAAGAGAAAGGATCTTCTTCTCACTTTATATTTTTGCTTTCCATCAGACCCAAAACGGGCTTCCAACTTTGGTCAGAAGAGAATAGGAAGAACATCATAGCAGACCACCCTGACCTGGAGGAGACTGACATCATCAAGGAGGCAATGGGTCGCTTTAGGTGCCTGTCAGCTGAGGAGCGATTGGTAAGAAACACAAATATTTGCATTATATTTGCCACTTTAGAATCCCACTTTGCACAGTCTTGAGTATTATGGGCTAATTTTGGTAGAACCCAATAACTAATGCATCCGCTCAGAAAACATGAATGTGCATGTTAAATATGTTGCACTGCGGGAAAATTAAGTATTTGAAAATAGATTATCTTATTTTTTAAGTTTGTCCTTACAAAAATATGAACAGTCCACACTTGATATGATAGGTTTAACATAACGGCGCACATAATATGATAATTATAATGATAATCATAACAGAATGTATAAGGGTCCACGAAAAAAAAAAACGTTAAATGAAGGTTATAAAAATAATTGGTATTTGGGTAAAGGAAATACATATTTGATCCCCTGTCAACTTGAAAAGATTCTGACCCCTACAGACCAGCTATTTGACCATGAAGCACACAAATTAGTCCTGTCCCTTTAAAGGTGAACATCATTCACAATTTTTATGTAAGACAAGAACATATATGTTTTTCTTTTTTTATGCATTACAATGGCCTGTTTTCTAAGATCCAAATACCAAAGGATAGACATTGTGTGTAAAAAAAATAAAATAGCGTGTACTACGAATGGGCGTGTTGTGTTGCGTGTGATCTACTAACTGGGTTTGCAATGGAAAAAAGTGGTGCAGACCGCCTTATTTAAATGAGTTTGTGTGCATACAGGGCTCTTACCACAGAGACACTTCATCGTTTTCTCCACATTTATGGTATGTGTGCGATGTGCTGACCCGGCGGCACACATCTGTAATCTGTAACACCTATTATGAATCATAATTGAGACAACAGAAACATTTGCACAATTAATTCTGTGCGCATGAAAATGTGCACAATGAAAGACCTCATGTAGGAAATATATTAAATAAAAAAACATTTAAAAAAAAAATGCCAGCAGACTCCAAACACATCAATTTAGTGTGTTTTATTCAGGCCCTTAAATCGTCCAGCAGCTATAAAATTGGAAAAGGAAATTGCTGAACAGACGACATGCCAAATTTTTTTTGTTTCTGTTGGCGCACACATGTTGGACGAAGGATTCTTGTCTGTGCAGCACAAGCACTGATCCTTCAACTGTGTGGAACTGTCAGTTTACATGTCATTCTGACACGTGCTAAATAAAACACAACATAGTGCTTGAAAATCGATGATGCGTGTTAATAAATCCCATTGTGCGTGTTAAAATGTATTTTTGCAGTCCATTTTGCACACGTTAAGTAGATCAGCTTTGCATGTGCAATCAGGTTTGCACGTGTTTTAGTACATGTAAACCTATAGTAAATCAGGCCCTAAGTAATTAACTACAGTAAGTACGAGGTGGTTAAGAATGCAGCTAATGGGAGTACACTATTCCGCCCTTAAAGCCCTCTAAAACCCTAAAGGACCGCCAACAACATTACATTTACATTTTTGGACATAAATATAGTATTATATAAAAGTATTAGCAATATTATTACTATTAGTGCTAACGCAGACAAACAATTTTTACAAGGCCATCCATGCTTAAAATGACAAATACTTAAATGTTTCATATTATTATGAATGTTCTTATGACTACATTATATATATACTTACAGCTTGTATATAAAACAATGATGGGGTTTTTTAATGTTTTAGCGCCCTTTATTGGCGTAATAGTGCAATTTCCATTTGCTCCATTGTTAGCTGACTTTTGCTAGCGTTTATTTACGATTTAGATTTAATGATAGACAATATTCCCCTAAAAAGTTCCTCATCGAGAAAGTATTCTCAATCTCAAGTCGTGACACCTGTCACGGAAACATTGAAACCTCTCTATCACCACAAGCAAGACCAAAGAGCTGTCAAAGGACCTCAAAGACACGATCTAGACCTGCACAAGACTGGAATAAACTACAAGGCTATCAGCAAGAAGCTTGGTGAGAAAGGGACCACTGTTGGCACAAAATGTTTGGAAATTAAAGAAATACAAAAAAAACAGTTGCTGTGACGGAATATCCAATTGGAAACCAGTTCTCTCTGAGTGTAATTAATATTTTTTTAGTATATGACAAAATAACTTGTTAGGATGCTCTTAAAGAAGACACTTAAATACGTGACATGACACGAACACATCCCGATAAAGAGAAATCTATAAACAGCTGTATTTTGACATTAAAATATTTAGAATTTATTCTGAGTTTGTTAGTCAGTAAACAACAATAATAAATAGCAGTGGATCACATGAAATCATTTAATTCATTCAGATCACACACACACGCGATCGTTATTCATACTTAATTTAGTGATGTAAGAACTAAACGTCCATATACATAAATGTAGACAATGTTATGTACATGTAAATAGCAAAGAAAATTGATTCACCACATAGTTTGTATTTACAGTTAATAGTTGAAGCAGTTCACCAAAAAAGTGATATTTGTGTATGTCTCTGATGATCACAATAACCACAAGTGTCACTTAAACTTTAAAACATTACTAACTCTAAAAAGCAGCATGTAGCATTCTCCCATTTTGTTTACATTCCCACATAGCTACACAAGCTGACATGACCCAATCGCTCCTTAGTGTAAGAGACACACTGCGTATGGCCAACAATAGGGCTGGGCAATACAGTTGTGATCAAAATTATTCAACCCCCACACAATTTTGGTGTTTTAGCAAGTTGGACATTTATTCCGTATTTTGTTTATAGTCCTATCAAATAAAGATGCATTAAATAGACAAATGCAACTTGAATTACAACATTATATTTTGTAACATACCAAACAGTGTCATTTCTCTTAATATCTCATTGACAAAATTATTCAACCCCTTGAAGATCATAACTCTTAAGAACAGAATTTGAATAAGGTCTTTTCGATCAGGTGTTGAAAACACCTGTAGATGTGATTAGAACCATAACGAGCATCAATTAAACTGATTGAAAAAGACTGTGACGCTAAGCTTCTTGTAGATGGTCAATGGTGTATTTGCAACATGGTGAAGTCCAGGGAGTGGTCAAAGAAGTCAAGAGAGGGGGTAATTTATCTTCATAAGAAAGGATATGGATATAAGAAAATAACAAAGACATTACACATTCCAAGAGACACAGTTAAGAGCACAATTTTAAGACACAGTTAAGAGCACAAAGTTTAAAGCTGAAGGCACAGTGGAAACACTACCTGGGCTTGGTAGAAAGAGGATGCTGTGTGCAACTGCTGTCCGGTATTTGAAGCGTACAGTGGTGAAAAACCCCCGGGTAACAGCTGAGGAACTACAACAGGACATTGCAGAGGGGGGAACGCAGGTTTCGTCCCAGACAATAAGACGTGCACTACGAGATGAAGTCCTCCATGCCAGAACTCCCAGGCGCACCCTACTTCTGACTACCAGGCACAAGAAAAATAGACTCCAGTATGCCAAAAATCATCTGGATAAACCCCAAAGGTTTTGGGAAACTATTCTATGGAGTGATGAGACAAAACTGGAACTCTTTGGGCCTATGAATCAACGTTATGTCTGGAGGAGAGAAAAAATGAAGCTTACAAAGAGAAGAACACCTTGCCTACTGTTAAGCATGGTGGGGGGTCAATCATGCTCTGGGGCTGTTTCTCTGCCTCAGATACCGGGAATCTCCGGCGCGTTCAAGGCATTATGAATTCTATTTCCTACCAGGATATATTAGCTGCAAATGTCATGAAGTCAGTGACGAAGCTGAGGCTTGGGAGACGTTGGACCTTCCAACAGGACAACGATCCCAAGCATACCTCCAAATCAACAACAGAGTGGTTGCAGAAGAAGGGCTGGAAGACTCTGGAGTGGCCTTCACACTCGCCTGACCTAAATCCTATAGAAAAGCTGTGGTGGGACTTGAAGGTAGTTGCAGCACGCAAGCCCAAGATTATGAATGAACTAGAGGCCTTTGCCCAAGAGGAATGGGCTAAAATACCTGTAGATCGTTGCAAGAAGCTTGTGTCCGGTTATGTATCACGTTTGAAGGAAGTAATTACTGCCAAAGGGTGTTCTACTAAGTACTAAAGATGCATGTAACTAGGGGGTTGAATCATTTTGTCAATGAGATATTAAGAAAAATGTCCTTTATTGGTATTTTGTAAAATACAGTGTTACAATTTAAGTTGCAATTGTCTATTTGTCAGAGACATTTTAAAACAAGCTATTAGTGCACTTTTGTGCGTGATGTCATTAAGATGACATATAAAAACAACACTAAATTAAAGTGCACTTTTTGTACAGAACGCCACTACAATAGTTAAAAATAAATAAAGTTCACTTTTGTGCATGATGTCACACAAGATATTTCAATAAGTGTCACATAAAAATGAGCACCATATCAAATAGTATATGTCCTACGACAGTGGTTCTCAACCTTTTTTCAATGATGTACCCCTTGTGAACATTTTTTTGATTCAAGTACCCCCTAATCAGAGCAAAGCATTTTTGGTTGGAAAAAAAAGATAAAGAAGTGAAATAAAGCACTATGTCATCAGTTTCTGATTTATGAAGTTATATAAAAGTGCAAAATATTGCTTATTTGTAATGGTCTTTTTTGAACTATTTGGAAAAAAAGATATAAAAATAAACAAGTGATTCAACTATAAATAAAGATTTCTACACATAGAAGTAATCATCAACTTAAAGTGCCCTCTTTGGGGATTGTAATAGAGATCCATCTGGATTCATGAACTTAATTCTAAACATTTCTTCACAAAAAAATAAATCTTTAACATCAATATTTATGGAACTTGTCTACAAAAAATGTAGCTGTCAACACTGAATATTGCATTGTTGCATTTCTTTTCACAGTTTATGAACTTGCATTTATATTTTGTTGAAGAATTAATCAATAAATATATTTATAAAGGAATTTTGAATTGTTGCTAGTTTTAGAATATTTTTTTTTAAATCTCACGTACCCCTTGGCATACCTTCAAGTACCCCCAGGGGTACGCGTACCCCCATTTGAGAACCACTGTCCTACGGTGTTGAGGTGGAAGTAGTTGCTTCGGCATATTGTGGGCGTGGCACCCAACGGAGATGTTGACATGCACAGTTAGAAGCACTCTTCATTCTCTAGTAGGTGACTTTTCAAATGATGCTACAAATTAGCAGTGCTGCTACTTTTGGTAGCAACGCTTCTACGGTATAAATGTTCAACATGTTCCCACTTGAAGCCAAACCACTGCCAGACGATGCTCCCCGTGCTGTTTTTCTTGGGAATTAATTCTGCCTTCATTTGTTACTAGATTTGCATATTCTTTCTCTCGTATTACCACTCGTGACACACCGTTAGCATCACAGCTAATGTTACCCATGTCGCTACCTCTCTACTCGGGGAAGGCGTGTGACGTTGCACATGTGACATATGTAAGAAGTTGTGCTTATTTTAAGTTTCTGTGAGAAGGAGAGAGTAGAAAGAGGGACAAACGCATGCAGTGTAATGCTCGCAGCTAAAAGCAATTGCGTGAGAATGTATACTCGAATATGACGATATAGTCATTTTCTATATCGCACAGAGACAACCCCCGCGATATATCGAGTTTATCGATATATCCCCCAGCCCTAGCCAACAGTAGCATTAAAGCTGGAGCATGGAAACGGGGACTTCACATGCAGGTGTGAAAATCTGTCTGATTCCTCCTATTTCGGCTCATTCTCTGGCAGACCAGGTGGTAGAGGATGAGTTATGATTGGGCAGCATGGCGTAGTGGGTAGAGCGGCCGTGCCAGAAACCTGAGCGTTGCAGGTTTGCTCCCCGCATCTTACCAACCAAATCGCAGCTGATGTGTCTTTGGGCAGGACACTTCACCCTTGCCCCCGGTGCCGCTCACGATTGATGAATGATAGTCGGTGGTCGGCGGGGCCGTAGGGGCAAACTGGCAGCCACGCTTCCCTCAGTCTACCCCAGGGCAGCTGTGGCTACGAAAGTAGCTTACCACAGCCTGGTGTGAATGAATGATGGGTTTTTCCTTCTCTGTGAAGCGCTTTGAGTGTCTAGAAAAGTGCTTTATAAATATAATCCATTATTAGTATTATTATTATTATTATTATTATTATTATTAGGGACCGATGTCCCTTTGGGACAGAGGACCCTATTGAATGTCTAAGGTTTTATTATTATTATTATTGTTATAGTCTTTATTATCATGCCGCCGCCTCTTTGAGCTTTAATTTGACCGCCTCAACATCCTTCAAAACTCACCAAATTTGACACACACATCAGGACTGGTGAAAATTGCGATACAGCGCCCCCTAAGAAGTAAACACGGACAAAACTGTATGTAACTTCCAGTAGGAATGTCGTAGAAACATGAAACAAAAACCACTATGTAGGTCTCAGTTAGACCTATATCTCATCCAATGAGACCCCCCGGTTAAAATTAACAGGAAGTTTGCTATTCCCAATTCAATACAAAAGCTGGCTAAAGAATTTCGCTCTTTTTCAAACATTACCTCCTCAAAGGCCGTTTGTCGTTTCGGCTTCAAATAAGCACAGAAGAGAGATTGAACCCTTCTTATTAAAAGTTAAATAAAGAGTTTTAATTACTACCCCGGTTTGGATTTTATGAGCCCGCAAAGAACCATTGCGCTGCTGCTGTTGTCACAAAATGGCGGCTTTCCGCTCAGACAAAACTGTAGGACTGTCATACACACATGAAGCAAAAACTTCAATATAGGTCTCATTGAGACCTATATTTCATACACTGACCACCCCCAAGTAAAATCAACAGGAAGTTTGCTATTGCCACTTCAATACAACAACTGCATTACATTCACCATGCATTAGAGTCTCAAAATGGCGGCACCAAGGCGTCCTTATAAAATGCCCAAGCCACTTTATAACTGTTATTACTATCAGACTGATTTATAACACATGTGTATACAACTTTTTCTCTGTGTATTAATCCATCCTTCCATCTTTTACCGCTTATCTGGGCTTAGGTCGCGGGGGCAGCAGCCAAAGCGGTCCCGTCCATCGCTGCTTGCAGCTATAAATATTGTTATTATTACTATTTTGTCTCATTCTATGGCATACCAGGTGGTAGAGGATGAGTTATGATGTCATTTACTGGCACTGTGTCAAAATAACAATCTGCAGCCACAGACCGTCCCATTATAAATTGTTATGATAGACAGCGATGTGTAGTTGTTCAAGTTAAAACTGCCTCAATGACTCACGCAAGGTTTGGGAAAATGTAATGTGGTCAAATTAGACCAAAATTAAGTTCCTTGGCTTCCACTCGACCTGTTTGGATATGAAAAAAAGAATGAATATGAATGAGCGCAACAACAGCATTTCTACTGTCAAATATGGAGGTGAAAAACTTCTGTTTTGGGCCTATTTTTCACACCAAGATCCCTTCTGAGATGCTTGCAACACAAGAAACGTCTGATCTCGAGCTATCTAGATCTGACTGTGCAGTCTAGGGCAGTGGTTCTCAAATGGGGGTACGCGTACCTATGGGGGTACTTGAAGGTATGCCAAGGGGTACGTGAGATTTTTTTTTTTATATGATTTAAAAATAGCAACAATTCAAAAATCCTTTATAAATATATTTATTGAATAATACTTCAATAAAATATGAATGTAAGTTCATAAACTGTGAAAAGAAATACAACAATGCAATATTCAGTGTTGACAGCTGGATTTTTTTGTGGACATGTTCCATAATTATTGATGTTAAGATTTCTTTTTTTGGCAAGAAATGTTTAGAATTAAGTTTATGAATCTAGTTTGATCTCTATTACAATCCCCAAAGAGGGCACTTTAAGTTGATGATTACTTCTACGTGTAGAAATCTTTATTAGAGTCCGCGAGGCCCATTGCAAAAGGACTCCCTTAGGAGTCCTTTTGCAATGGGCCAAAGGACCCTATTGAAATTGTAAGGTTTTATTTATAATTGAATCACTTGTTTATTTTTCAACAAGTTTTTAGTCATTTTTATATCTTTTTTTCCAAATAGTTAAAGAAAGACCACTACAAATGAGCAACATTTTGCAATGTTATACAATTTAATAAATCAGAAACTGATGACATAGTGCTGTATTTTACTTCTTTATCTCTTTTTTCAACCCAAAATGCTTTGCTCTGATTAGGGGGTACTTAAATTAAAAAAATGTTCACAGGGGGTACATCACTGAAAAAAGTTTGAGAACCACTGGTCTAGGTTATCGTCACAAAGTGCTTTTCTTGGAGATCAACTACCTATTTCTCTCAAAAATACAAATTAATTAATGAATGATATTACGTATATTTCTGTTAGAATAAACCTAACAAATAATTTTGGACTGTCCATGTCCTGTCTGCGCTGGCAGACATAGATGGGCGTTGGGCGCGATAACCTGATCCTGACCCTGCATTCATCAACCTTCTCAACAGGCAGCTGCATGACGCGCTACACGATGCCCAGAGCGTGGATGTGAATTGGTGGGGGAGGGGCACTTGTTGCCTGGAAACCCTATTGCCTGCGATCTGGCATTGAGGGCACAAAGCACTGATCTCCAGATAAAACTGCGAGACTGTGACGCGGGCAGACTTAACTGGTTTTCTGTTGGGGCTGGATTAGAATCTCTTTCCCAGACTGTCAGCTGGTTCCCGTGACATTGAATGAAACCATTTTGCAATTGAATCTGTCCATGCGGACACAGCTAATATGCCACAGGGTTGCGTCACAGACTTGATGTCCCAACCTTACCGGTGGGCGCAGTTTTGTATTAAATTTGAAATCTAAAAGTAGTTAGGGTTGTGCGATATATACATTGTAAACGATATACATTTGGCTGAGGATAGAGCTTTTTAAATACTGTCGATATGTCATGAAAATTCATGTTGATGACACGTAGCTGTGTCCTGCAAATTTGGCCGACAAACGAATGACGCAATGTGGCGATCTCGCTAGTAGGCTAGGGGCTAACGTCCCTCCACAGTGTAAGTAATTAATCTTCGCCTCTGTGTTGACAAAAAAATACTACGTTTCTTGTGCATATCATTATCACTGGAGGACGAGGAATAGCTAAACAAGCTATACTAAACCCCATAGGAGGATACAGTAAGCTATGCTAAGTTAGAGCTCTTGAATATAAGCGGGAGTGAGCAGATCAACACAAATATTGACAGCAAAGAAGTAGGGTTGTATCGATACCAATATTTTAGTACCGCTACA